>NC_065443.1:125643072-126243072 GCF_917563875.1 Diabrotica virgifera virgifera
CGTTTCATTATTTTATGAATTTTTATCAATGTTTATTAATGTTGGGGGTTTCGACAGACAAATGAGCTACGAGACAGATGGTTGATTTCATTTCAGCTGGTTCGTTTGATAATAATGTACATATACGATATTTAATATAAGCTTTATCAATAATAATTATTAAATCGGTTTTTGTTCGAAAACATCAATTATCGCAGACTGTAAATATTAAATTATATTATACTAAATCGGATGCAATGATGTTCAATATAATATTAAATTGTTTACTACAGAGGCAAATTCTTTCTGCGGCAAACATTTTTTAGAATTCAATGAAACATTTTGCATTTTTTCAATCCTAACGGTATTCAAAATTGAATTGTTTTTTTCCGCTAGGATCTATATACAGGGAAAATGCTGAAATGAGTGTATCGTTTCAAAAACCCGATTGTTGCACCCTGTACATGAATTCTTAATCCTTTAAATATTATCTCAAGAAGTTATTTTAGGCCGCTAATACCGTTCTAAAACAACAATTGTTAGATATAATAAAACTTCACTGAACCTTTCTATAAATTTACCACTTGCGTACTGTCGTATAATTCCCCGTTGAAACTAGACCCAACTTACCATTTTGACTAAATTGTCGTCGGCGATTATTTGCAAATATAGTACTTAATCCCTCAAATAAGTTATGGACTGCCCTAACGTTACCGTGATTTTGAACCACACACCAAAATAACGGTAACATTTCAAATATTTTTTTCTATAAAAACGAATATCTTCAAGTTCTAAATTCACTTTCCTCTGAGAAGTTAGATATTGTATGTTGGGAGACCCCTATCAAAGGACGATATATTTTTTTCGATTTCTTTATAAAGGGTGATTCATTTAGAGGTACTTTTTTCAAAAAGAAAAAACAATGGAAAAAATTAATTTTATTTGAAAATCTTTATTGTCGTAAAATCTAGGAGACGTAAATATACGTCTATAAATTGTCGTAAAGGAGACGAATCTCGTGGTTGCGTAACTTAAGGGAATGCTACGGATGCACATCAACCTAACTATTCAGAGCAGCAGCATCTAAGATCAGAATAGCCATGATGATTGCCAACCTCCGTCGCGGAGATGGCACGTGAAGAAGAAGATTGTCGTGAAAAAGAACCATTATTTACAATTACTTTTTAAACATAATTTCTTTCAAATGTTGACCCTGACTGCGGTTAAGTTGGTCTATTCTGAAATTCGATTTCTCGATGACGCGTTCGAGCATTTTGATTGTTATTTGACCATTGACTCGAGTAATATTAGCCTACGATGCCTCAATCATAGCCGGTTTATTCTTGTAGACTTTGGACTTTAGGAACACCCAGAGGTATGATGTCACAGGATATAGGCGGCCAATTCACTGGTCCGAAGCGTGAAATAAAATGTTCACCGAATCGTTCCCGCAATAATGCCACGTTTTCACGGAATGTGTGACAAGTGGTGCCATCTTGTTGGAACCAAATATCATCAAGACCTCGGGCTTCAATTTCAGTCACCAAATAGTCTGTCATTATGGCGTGATACCGATCTCTATTCACAGTAACATTCTGGCCAACCTATGTTTTAAAGAAATATGGATTAACAAATCCACCGGTCCATAAACCACACCAAACAGTTATTTTTTCTGAAAGTAATGGCAACTCTTCAACCTCTTTGGGTTGCTCATCACCCCAAATACTGGTATTTTGTTTATTCACGTCCCCATTAAGCCAAAAACAGGCCACTATTATGTGGACCATAAATTGCTCTAAGAGCACGAAACACATTCCTCGTAGAACTCCTATTTTCGTAATACAGCTGCATAATTTCTAGAGGCTGTGCCGGGCTAAGTCTTTCCAGGATGAAATGTCAAACAATACTAAATAAAAATGCAACATTAGCTGATACGATTCATGCACAAGCTCACATCAAATCCCCAACAAAAAAAGTACCACTAAATGAATCACCCTTTATTTTTATCTTCTGTTGTTACGTAGCCATATGTGTTGATAGTTACATCATGATTTTTTATTACATATTAAAGTTTATATTATTAAACATGTTTAATTAAAATGCATTAAGGGAAACGGAACAAAATGCAAAATTTTGACGCATGTCAAAATTTTCAATGTGTTTTAAATGTATTCATTTTTTTCGAATCCTGAAAAAATTAATAAACAGTTTTGAAACATTTAACATGCGTCATTTTGACATGCGTCAAAATTTTGCATTTTACTCCGATCCCCTTAACGAATCAGTAAATGTTTTTATTCTCTTTTGCACATTTATATAATGTTCCGTTGGTGTGTGTTGACGGAATCAATTATTTGAAATAATAAAAATAAGTGTAACAAACGAACAGTAAAATATTTATTTATTTTGGTAACAAAAAAGGTGTTTGCTTATATCTCGGAAGAGGGTTGATTGTTAGTGTTAGCGAGAGTGCGGGCGTGTCTGCATGGTTCGCATGCTGTGAAGAGACTGGCTAAAACCACAACACTATTATATTGATGTATGCCTTTCTACAATATGGCCCGGAGAGGGCAATAAATTATTTAGATCTGGCGTTTAAAAACAGAAACACTTCTGCAGTTTTAAGAAACGTCTCGAATGCATGTCCTTTGTGAGTTGTTGACACATATGGTTTGATATGGTAATTCATTTATGGGGAATTCATTTTGTTAAACTAAACATACCAAAAACCATATGGTTAGGGATGCATTTCGTTTCGTAAAACCGTGTCTTTCTTAGCATCTGGTTTGTATATTAACTGTGACTTTTATATGACCCATATTATTTCGTTTTGAGAAAAATTATGAAAATTAAAATTAGCAAAAATAGTAATTAAAGCGTATTGCTATATCTACAATTTATATTAAGTTTTGTTTAATTTGCACAGTTGATCCATTGCAAAGAGGACGTAGGCTAGTTCTCACCTCTCCTTAGGATATTTGATATTTTATTGACATGTATTGTATTTGAATATTTTATTAATGAATTTGATTATTTTTATAGTTACGATATCATATAATTTCCAACTTAAATTGTGGCTAAAGTAAAATAGTAAATTGCATAAGATGCCACAAAGAAATAGCTTCAGAATGATATAATTGATATTATAATTAACGATTAAATTTACTATGATTGATTTAAATACTATATTTGGTATATTTAATATGATATTTGAATACTATATCTGAATATATTATTTCATTATTTTGTGGTATGTATGAATACAGTGATGAGCGCGCTAATAACCGGCAAATAACGCAAAAGATGGAAAACATAGTACATTGTGAAGTAAAGGCGATGAAACTAGTAGAGGTGGAAATTATCGATATAAACGTATAAATTAATTATTTATATCGATAATTTATACCTCTTCTAGTTTTATCTCTTTTTATTTCACAATGTATTATGCTTTCCATCTTTTGCGTAATTTTGCCGGTTATTAGTGTGTGCCCATCACATAGTTTCATCTATGTATGTAGTAAATTTTATCATCTTTTATTTAATGATACTTGGTATTCTCTTTGTCTTATCAATATCCATTTCTGTTTTTGGGATTCTTCTTATTCTTCTTCTTTTTGTATGGACATGACTGTCTGTTTTTTCAATGTGCCTAGAATAAGTTGTCATTCCATTGTTTTCGTGGTTTTCCCACTGTGCCTCGCCGTTGTTACTACTCTATTTGTTGTCATGTAGTCGTTCTATTCTACTCTTCTGTTTTTTACTCAGTTATTAATGTTGTCCACCTTGCATCTCCGTCGTATATTTGCACTTCGAAGTCTATCCCATAGTGTCTTCCATTGATTTTTCGAAGTGTTTTCAATTCTGCTGTTTCTAGCATTCTTTTTGTCCTCTCTATCAGGTCGTGTTTCTCCTGCGTATGTTTGGGATTCAAACGTTTAAAAACAGTGGCACCCTTTTATTTTAAAGATATGTTCTCGTCTCTGTTTCCTTTTTGCTGTTTTATATCTATTCTTTCTTGTCTTTCCCACCTCTATGAAGGCCCTGCCAGTACTGAGCAACAGAGCCTTCGAGCCAATTGTGTACTGTATCCTAAGAATAATTCTTCATAATCTAGATCACTAAGTATGGTACACGGGTAAACTTTAATTCCAAAAGGGTCATCTTTTAACCCTTAAAACCACTTAAAACCACATAATTTTAAATAAGTAACAGACTATGTGTGGCACATCATTAGACAGGTATTTCGCTGAAAAGTTCAGGCATCCATGATTTTTCTTTTCATACTGACTATGTTCTTGTTTATCTCTAGAAGTGTCAATTTAGTAAAAGTGCACTTTCTTTGTTAGGTGACGCACTTATCCAATATTCTCGCAAATTTCCTTAATTAAACTTTAATGAAATCCTTACTCTATAGCCATTTTTACTCATGTCCAAGAAATTCCTGTGTGTTTCAAGTACCTACATATTTCTTCTAACATGTTAAATATCTTTTTGCTTAGAAATGCTCTTACTGACTAACTACTCGTGTTCTTACATTAAGTTTTGAACGACGCTGTCCTAACCATATCTAGGTAATGACTAGAAAACTATGTAGCGAGTAAATACACGTAAATCATCCGGGAACTGACAAGTTGAGGCATTCAACCGAACTCCTTTGACGTTATTAGTTAAGGTGTAATTAGAGTTCCAGCAAGAAAATGTCGCAATTAATTTTCCGACAAGACTTACATGTCGAATTAAAAATGCTTTAAGTTTGTGTTAATAAAAATGTCACTTAGGTTCGGAAATAAGCACTCTGTAATAGTATGACGTTTACCCAGTCCAGTGTTAGTGGTTTGATTTTTAAAACCGAGACGAACAAATTGAATTTTGATAAGATGTTAATTTTAGGACCCCAAAAAAGATGCAAAAAAGTTTGCCACTCCTACCCCCGGGCTTCCCCCTAAAACACCCCTCGTAGAGGAGAAAACGGAAAACATCGATTTACTGAGAATCTGAACGTTGTATATGAGAATGAACATGAATAAGAAATGTAGCTGAGATCATTTTGAACAAAAATGTTATTAGCACTTTATAAGTAGAATGAACCGTTTTCTCAGAAACAACGCTTGAAGTGACCGGCGATTTTGAATGCCAGTTACTCGCGAGAAATCAATTTTTTAAATAAAATTTGTATCAACTAACCGGTGAAAATTCGATATCTTTTGATCGGAGTGTCCTATCGACAAAATTCATTTTAAAGGTGAAGAAAGACGCAAGATGCTTTTGACAAAATTAAGTATATAATGTTAATTACATTGTACTTTTGAGAGATTTTATAACCATTCACTGAAGATAGAACACAACTTCATCGATAAACTTTCTCGCTAGTGGCGCACACCCCTAGACATGCGATACTATATATTATATACGCGAAGTTTTCTATTTTGTCAACTTCGCTTAATTAACCTTCGTCGGAGGCATAGGTACAATTGTAACGTTTGAGTTTTTAAATTGTGATGACTTTTTTTGTTAAAGAGATAGAGACTTGAACTTTTGTGACATTTCTACATTTATCCAGTAGATTATGTGAGACAAATATAACAAAGAAATCTTCATTCAGTTCCCAACAGGGGGCTTAAATTTTTCCTACCCCCATAAACGACGGCATAGGTACATTTGTACCTTGTATTTTTTTTTAATAAATGTTATAAAAAATCAGTATATTTTGTATTTAAATGATAGTTTATTTGAAACAAAAATCAAAAATGAATGTTAGTGTGGATTTTCGCAACATACATGTCGTTTTAGACAAAGAATGTTCGTCACACACAGGTTAAAAACATACCCCCACTACACAACTTTTTCTCGTTTTAGGCTGTTTTTTCCGTTCGTTTCGACAAACATGGTAACTTCCGGTAACTGAAGTAGATCCACGAATGCTGTGAGATACTTGAGAAGGAGTATTTTCAGCAAGACAAAGATCTTTAGAAAGATCCTTCAAAAACTTCTTGCGTTGTTCCTTTTTTGTAATGGATTGTGGTCTCGATATAAAGTAGGATGCTAAGTCAGTGACGTCAACCATATTACAAAAAAAGGTCAAGTACCAACTCAATGTTAGAAGCTTGAGCGTACATTCACCCAGCGTATCCATCGTATCAACCTCCCTTTAGTTTTACTCTAATTCTTAATCATTTCAGGCTACTTATCCTGTCATAGGTACGCATGGACGAGAGTAACACTACTGCTTTGTTTTTCTTTAGCAAATAAGAACATACGGTAGCATCATGATTGTATGCCAGATTTGTGGAAAATTTTTTCCATTTTCCTGTGGAAGAATTTCCTTGCTTGCTTTCATATTGGTGAGCAAAAATATCTTATTTTTTTTAAATGAGCCCACGAACGTCATGTGACACGAATTCTAGACTTTAGCGAGTTCAAAACTGGTAAAAAGTTATCTGTGATAACCTTTCACCCAGAACCTTTATAAGACGTGACCAGATCCAAAACTGTTCGTTTGCCAACGTTAACTTGTCGGAAACCATATTCCGTTTTTCAAATATAAAGATGAATTTGTATGAGATAAGGTGTTTGATGCATTACAAACCCAAAATACCATGTTTAGTGTGTTTGGAAGATATATATTGTATACATTTTGTAGGTATGGCCTCTAAACGGAAACAATTGTTCATCTATGGTTATGCATTGGGATGATTTGTAGTCTTCTTGCACATTTTTATTCAGCATTGTACAGATATCTCATATGAGTGCAGCCTTATCAGCTTCTTTGCGTTATTGACGGGTATTTTCGTTGTCAAATCTTATAAATATTAGCATAGTGTTGAGATGATCACGAGACATAGCTGCACGTATGAGTGGCAGAGGCTCCATATTCCCCATCTCATACAAGTTTTCTTCGTTGATTCTATTTATACCTCTTTTGTCGGCATTTTGGTAAACTAGATGTAGAATCATTAATACTAATGATAATTTTCAGGTATACATAAAGTAGGAAAAATGAAAGATTACCCATGAACGAACATATGAAACACGGTGTATTTTCCTGTCACCGTGTCACAAAAAAATTGGCCAGCGCAAGTACATGAAATAATTATTAAACTGTTCTTATAATACTGGTACTGGTTCATTACTTTCTGGAACAGAGAAAGGTGTTTAATATGATCGCTCATGGGTATTCTTTCATTTTTCCTACTATATATTGACAAGCACCAAACAACTAAATGTGGATGAAATCTATGTTTCCAGTTGAAATACAATACAATGCTACTCTTCCTAGAATTTGTTTACGACCACTATTTCCAAAAGTTTATTGTTGCAGAAATTTCAATAATTTACGATAGATAACAGGGATCACTTAAAAGCGGCTTTCTGTAAATCCATACAAGAGCAAATTAACGAATATTATTATTTATTTATTGCAATATTAAAGAATTTTTTATCAGTTATTCTAGCAATAAATAATATTATCTTAAAACTAACAAATATTACCTTTAGATTAATGAATTTTTAAGAAAATATGTTATAGGTACAATTGTATCCATGCCGTCTGTTAGCGGTGTGAAATTATGCCGCTCGACAAAGGCTAAAAAATTGGCCAAATCCTAACTTAAAGAGCTTAAAGTATAGAAAAAGATCCGTCTATCCATATGCCAACCATCGATTTTGGTCCAAGGGTGTGGGTTTTACGGCCCTCCCCATTTGAGTCTGTTTCTCGGGCTCGTCCCAAAAACTCACACTTATTTAGAAAAATTAATTCCGACCTCTGCGGCTTCTGATAGCGACCTTTCCAATGCAAGTCTAATTTTAAAAATTGGTTACACCATTCAAAAGTTACTGAGCTCAGAAATATGACTCAATTTCTATTTAAAAAGGGAAAAATGTTTGTGGCTGGGTGTGCGTGTGGGGGGGGGGGGTGGGGGTAAAAAATCTGGTGAATTCGATGGACACAAAAGAATATTGAAAAAACAATATATTGGGATGGCTGGGATATGAACTCAGATTGCCCGATCACAAATTCTGCGCCGTAACCACTAGCACTAGAGTAGTTACTAGTGATTTATAACTCTTATCGAGAAACATTACATTCAAGTTTGTACATTTAATTTATAAAAAACTTTGAAAAACTTCTGATACAAGAATTAAAAACCGCTGAACGCGGTAAAAATGAGTGGCACACACAATATTCCAGCTACAAAAGAACGCAAAAAGGTATTTTCATTTTGACAGAAAATAAAAGTATAAGATTTTGCCATAGTATCAACCTAATTCGAGGTAAAACGCGCCATAGAAGAGTCTCAAACTGCAAACTTTATCAAAGATACTAGTTTGTGACGCGTTTTACTTCAAATTTAGCAATCATTATGGAAAAATCTAAACATAAAACTGTAATTTTATTTAAAGACAGTTTACGTTTCCACAGTTTTATAATTCTGCTTATATACACAGTTTGTTTTCTTTTCGATTCACAGGTGTTCAGGTAGCCCCACTGAAGAAGTCTAGAAACAGAAACAGCTGTCTGGGGACGCTGAACCGCATCTGAATCGAAAGGAAACATAAAATGACTTTCACTTTTATCTTTACTCAGATTTTTGAGTACTAGGAACTAACTTTCGGATCTTTTCCTAGACGGATGAAGCGAAATGTGACTGCATATTGTAGAGTCCTTTCCCTACATGTCTTTTCCGCTGGCGAGCTGAGCGAGCTTTCCTCTCCGTATATGTCCCTGATCGGGCGCCAATGTAGCGTGGTCGTTGCGTTTGTTGCTCCAGGTAACAAAAATTCAGCCGAAGACAGAAAGTTCGCATTTAAGACATTTATTTAAAATCAAAACATTATAAATGATCAGATTCTTTCTTCTTAAGATGCCTATCCGTTCCGGATGTTGGTGATCAGCATGGCTATCCTAACTTTTCTTGCTGCTATTCTGAACAGTCCGGTTGTCGATGTATTAAACCACTTTCTCAGGTTTTGAAGCCAAGATATTCTTCTTCTCCCTGGTCCTCTCTTTCCAAATACCTTGCCTTGAAGAATGAGTTGCAGCAAGCCATACCTCTGTTCATTCCTCATAACATGGCCAACATATTCCAGTTTGCGCTCTCTGATTGTGTTAATAATCTCGCATTCCTTGCCTATTCTACGTAGAACCTCAACATTAGTCTTACGATCCACCCACGAAATTCTCAAAATGCGCCTGTAACACCACATCTCGAATACCTCGAGTTTTCTCAAAGAAGCCTCGGAAAGTGTCCAGGCCTCTACTCCGTACAACAACGTAGAAAATACATAGCATCTGATGATAGAGATTTTGGTAGCAAGAGGTACTTAATTACTACTCGTTAATAAAATATATTTATAACCTACGTATCGAACATTAGGTTCAGGTTGATGTGACGATATCTGGTACATGGAAGAATACTACCGACGATCGCGTGGATTAGGAATTACATTTATTAATATGAAACGGACATATAAGCAGAGGAAAGCTCGCTCAGCTCGCCAGCGGAAAAGACATGTAGGGAAATACGATCAACGCTCGTAAACGGATAGATAAAAGGAAAACCATCGGATTCGTTCAACAGGCCAAAACGACGGCGGAAAATAGTCGGGATAACTCACCTCTTATACCTCGTTGTTATTTATTATTCTTCGATCAACGCTCCAAGAATAATCAACTAGGCTTTTCGTTCCGACTTTTATATCGTACGAGACGGTACAAAAATACGTTTTACTTAATTCATTGGCGTACTCTAGACGATAAAATTATATTAACGTCACAATTATTTTTAATAAATTACAGGAAATTATTCCAGCTACAGGAAATTATTAGTAAAATTGTGGCTTATTCCCCATAGTTATAGTAGATTCCATTAAGATTTCACAAGAAAATAGCTTAAAAACAAAATTAAGTAAGAAATTAGAACGACCACGTACTATTTAACCCTCACATAAACCTTTCTCAACACACTCGCCCACGTGTTGAAAGTTGGACCTTTTCCAATAAAACGAGTATTGAAGGGTTTCCACAACGGTCGGGTCATTATTGAAAAGTTTTCCATTTTCCAAGTCTCTTTCTAACGAAGTTTCCTTCTGTCTTTGTCTTGTGGCTCTGATTTAAACTTAACTTCGTACAATGTCGCTCCAGACTTGTGGTCAAGCTCTCAACTCGGTCACTAATGTGGACCCAACTATAACTATTGAAATAAGCGTATGTCTACGGCCAAGCAAATAAGTTACACTAAGAAATGTTACACAAAGTAACAGCACGAAGAAACTACACTTGCGAGCAAAAAAATAGACTCAAAAGTAAAGTAAGTTATATTTTTTGATTAGGCTGTTTGGAAAGTGTATCCACATACCATGTAAAATTACAAGTAAAATGTGAACAGAAGTAATTTTTATTGCAATGGCACAAATATTTATAAATTTAGTAACTAAAGAACATAAGAAAGATAATTTAATATTGAATCTGAGAAAACATGTTATGATGAATAAAAGTCATTATGTAATCAATGGCCAGGATTTTGGCGTTTGTTTAGTGACGCGTAGAGACACGTCTTGTATTCGATAACTAGCCTGATAAATGTTTCGTAGGTATGCAGGACAGTTTTGGTAGAAGTGTTTCCAAATTTTCCAGATAATATGCCCAGGAAATACGCTCTTTTGCTTATCCTGTCGTGGGTGTATTTGATGTCGATGTTCCCGTTGAAAGTACTAAAACGAACTCCCAAATAGGACACCGAGGATCTAAATTCGAGCCTTTCTCCAAGGAGGAGGTACCATCTAGTTCCTGGCATCATCGTATCCGGTGCTGCTAGGATGTCTGAATAAAACGAATTGAGTTTTGGTAGGGTTGAGAGTAACTCTCCATTTATTGCACCACCTCACGATTTTGTTAAGTTGATTTTGTGCTCTATCGAATACAATAAAGTCTCAGAGTCTCACGAGAGGAATGCAGTATCGCCAGCATAGCAGGATAGACTTGGACCTGCTACTAGGGTGGGGGATGTCACTATTGGAGACTGTATAAAATTGGAGCTAAAATTGAGCCCTGGAGCTTGTGGAGTGAGTGTTGTCGATAATTGATTTGCGACTTTGACGCGCATTATCCGATCGGGCAGATAGGATTCTATAAGTTTTATAAAAGTGGTCGACAGTTCAGCAAGGTGAAGTAGTGTTCTTGAGTGCCAGACATTGTCGAAGGCTTTCCTAATATCTAGAAAAATGCCTATTGCGTATCTATGGCGTCCGTTAATGGATTGAGATATGAAAGTGGCTGCTTCAATCAATCTCTGATATATCAATATTTAGCTTTTATGACTTTTTTATATGATAGACCATTCAATCCTCAGTGACCTATACTTTTAATTGAAACTCGTTCGTGAGTCCTGTTCCTTGAAGGATCGTTTGGAATTGCTAACATATAACCAATGTATGTTGAAAGAATTTGGGTAGTCATTGCAAAACAATAATTTTGTTTTTATGAACGTACTGTAGTGATTTTAGCAGTCTTTCAATGTATTAAAGAAATTCCAGCATTTAGTTTATTTAGATTTTATTTTAATTTGTTTATACTTATTTTGGATTTATTTATACCTTTACATTTAACTCCCGATAATAATACGCGCTTATGCCAAATACGATTTTTACATTCAGACTGGTTCTAAAATTTAATCCATTCTCTTATACATGTTATTTCCAATTAGCTGGTATTCTCTTGAATTTACTAGAATTGTAAGACCCTTTCGCAGTACCTGATTTTCGTTTGGAATAGTCTTTCTAGAAAAGACTGGTCGATTTACCGCCAGAATGGGGGTGATATCGACATAGCTTAAGAACCCCAATACCTCTAGCAGATAGACGAGTAACTACATTTAATAGAATTCTCTAGTGGGTCATTGACAGGTAGCTAACGTAACAGTACATTACATGTATTTAATTATTTGACTAATTCCCTCTCTAAATCCAGCTATGCTATAAAAACTCTTGCAATTAACCATTTCGCCAAATTTTTTATAATTATTTTCACATTATTGTGATTATAAACATAATGTTCATAAAACGAACCCTTTGAATTGTGAAAACCTGCCAAATAACTCTACCCCATTGTCCATCTGGACGTTTGCGACTCAATCTATTTTTTGTCGCATCGAGGTGTGAAAACAGCCACAAAACATGTCATTAAGCGTAGATAGTAAAATGCACCTTAACAATTTATCACACAAAACGTGAACGAGGACGTTGAATTGTCAATTTCCCCTCTGACGATAACGATCCTAATAAATACGACATCGTTGGACAGAATGGCCAAACATCCATCATTTTACGTAGTGGTCATATGAAACGCCATGACGCATATTTTTTGTTTCCCCTTTTAAGTTGGAAATGCCAGTTTTTCATAGCAGGAAAGAGAGAGGCCGAGGAAGAGATGGGGGGATTACTGCTTTATCTGCTTTAAACTGGGTTCACAATCGGGAGATTTCATCTTGAGAGGTTGCGATGCAGAAGTTATTAAAAAATTAATTCAATCATATTTGATCTTTATAGATAATCAAGAGATGCCAGTAAAGATTAAGAATTTTCTTTTAGATTAAGTTTTAAATCTAATAGCACATAAAATAACACCAAATATTACTCTACATCCCACCAGATTGAAAACAATGGCCTTCTCTGATTACATCTCCGAGGCTTCTAAAATTTGCAAGCCATAACGGATGCTGAGACTAAAGAAGATGATGGAATTTTACAATTTATAATTCACGTCCCATCTGCTCAGCGCAGTAAGTTCCAACGAGAATGGTTCCCTTCGTACTCTAATCAGAGTAAACATGTAAATAAAAAATGAATAACCATTTTCAATTTCGTTGCAACACGAAACTACAGCCGCATCATATTCTAGTTCAATCAGAGAGTGCAGCAAGCACCCCTACCGGTTTCGAAACTTATTAGTCTCATCAGGGATTACATTATTACCCAGTGCCGAAAGTCCCTTAAAATAAACAAAAATTTCTTTTGGATGAAATATTTGAAATTAAAAATGACAGTCAATTTTTTTTTCAGCCCTGTAACTTACTCAAATAAACATTATAGTAGAAGTTTTCCGGGACTTTCGGCCCTCGGTAAAAATGTAATCACTCATTTTGCGTTTAAATTTTTCAAAAAAGTTTTTTCAGGATTCGAAAAAATGAATGCCTTTAAATAGCATTGCACCAGGATTTTGTGCCTACTCCTTAAGTAATTTTTAGCCTAATGCTGTATACCCTAAATATAATTAATTTCTAAATACCGTTGGCTTTTTAAAAAATCATATGAAAGGATAAAAAACTTTTAATAAATCCTTCCGTGCAAAAAACTTTAAAAACCTGGCAAAAATGTAAACGGTCACAAGAGAAATTAATTTAATTCTGGTTTTCTGGTCTGTTTTTTCGCTCACTGCAAATCCCTAAATTAAATTTGTAACGCAGAACAACCACACAACATATATACAGATTGAGGTTTTCTTATTTGGAAAAAGGCGATTTTCGTCCAAGCTTAAAGGTCAGGTTTCTAAATAGTAGCTGCTTGTAATAAAACAAGGGTAACTCTTTGAGAGAATAAAATTAAGTTTTAATTAATCTTTCAGTTTAATTAGTATCTCAATTTCTGATCAAATGAGAAAATCTCTTTTATATTTTGTTCAAAAGCGAAATATCGGCAGCAACTCTGTTTTCCAACGAATATATTTGATCGTCAAGAGAAGAAATCTCAGAAAAACTTTAGAAACTTTGCTTTCCAGAGAGGACATATCTATCATTAGAAACTTTGTTTTTCTAAAGAACCGATAACCTTATTAATTTTGGAAATATCAGCAGAAAATTCAGAAATATCACTATTTTTTATTAGTGTTGTAATCGTGGCTGAAATGCCAATATAAACAAAAATCTTAGTTTTACTCAAAACTTGTTTGTTTTCAAACCAATTTGTTTTCAAAATGCTAAACACTACTGCCATATGTGTCATGTGAAAACACTGTTTTTTTGTAATAAATCAATGTTTATTATTTAATATTTAGTTGAATGATAGTTTTTTAAAGAATATCTTGTAGGAAGATTATTTAGATAAGTACGTTATACTCTTTTACAAATTTCCGAAAAATATATAGGCCCGAAATGTTGATGACACACTCGTCTATTGGAGGTACATAATTGTTTCTGAATCCATTATATTGTTTTTTACATGTGGAGAAACACAGCACCGGATGATCCAATGCTTAGTGTAAACTAAAAATACTACTTATAAAAAAGGAGAGAAGGTTAATAAAATTGATTCAAATTGTGACTGAATCTGATTAAAAACGTAACACCATTATTCAAGCCACAAATTGTAAAGTAAATACAAAAATAACCCATTAATTTAATTGTCCATATTTCAATTGTCAATTGTTAAATGTGACAAAGAAATTGACTGAAGGCGACATCTTTGGATTGGAAAGGCAACTAATTGCTGTCTTGACCTTGACCATTTACGTAAAAGGTCTAGAGTCTAGAGTTCTAGAGCTAGAGTATGTATGGTTTGTGATGTTATTACGTTAAAAAAAATGTTCGTTCCATATCCTAATATTTAGTTGCCAACAAAATGAACATTTTCAACGAAAACTTTTCGTTTATAAATTTGCAAAAGTCTGTGTGTTATTGCGTTGCCGCTCCTACAATACTTAGACCAGATGTATCGATGGATTCTTATGTAGTTTTGTCTTTTGAATCCAAATCTGAAAACGGCATTTCGATATCTCTAACCGTCTTTGAGATAATCGACCTCAAAATCTAAAATGTGCCGTCACAATCCGGTTATTTCCTACCAGGCACTAAACGTCAGCTGAAATCTTTGATTAGGAAGTAGGCTACTTTTTTAATCTGAATTTGTTAAGCAAAGCAAATGTTATTATTTACATTTGAGTTTGACTCTTCGTGAATGTCAAACTAAATTTTAAATTATTTAGCTATTAATAAAATATAAATGACATTTTATAGTGAATTTAATTATTATATAAAATAACATGTGTAATAAATGTATAAAAATACAATTTGAGTATATTTTGAAAGCAATAATACATATTATACTATATTAATAATGGTTCACTATAGTTTATTTTTTAACCAGCAGGAGTACACTAAAAAGACAGATTCACACCCAAGAAAGTCACTAGAATAATAACCAAATATATCTTCTTTTTTGGTTGATCTAGTCGGCCCTCAACGGTAATTCATAAATATTATATTAAATTAATACGTTGCTAAAAAGTTCAAAAAACAACTGCTTTTTATATAAAAGCAGACTAACAATCTAAAAATTAAAGGAATAACACAGAAAACACAAACATCGCCGATATAACTTAATTAACCTATGAAACGTCACTAGTGTCAAAAGTTGATAAATGTCATTAGTGTCAAAATTTTAAAACAGTGGAGTAAACTTGCCTGCGGTTGGACCAATTACAAACAACCATTACAACGCGGTAAATTTGAATCACTCCTCTTGGTTAAAAAACAAACCATAGAAACGATTATATTTAAATTTGGTAAATTATAACTCCACTCGACCAGCGCACGACCACACAACTCAAAACACAAGTACGCAAATACGGTTGCGTGAAGCGTGGCGCAAAGCCGTGGAATTTATGAGACTCGCTGGGTCTGTAGATCCAAGTAAAGTTCATCAGTAAAAAGTATATTTATCATGTATGTATTATTTATTTTACAATATTGGAAAATTGTTATTTAAAATGTGGTTTGGAATAAAAAAGTATGTTCTGATATATGAAATTACATCCTTCTAATGGAAAAAAATATTTGACGAATTTTCTCAAATTATGGATACCAACATCATTTTCATTTATAACTCTTGTATTTTTAATTTGACGAAGAAAAGTTATTCTTCATAAAAATCTCTTCTTGGTCTAAGATTTATGATGCATGATCAATCATGAATCAAATTTTATTAATTTTATACGAGGTATGTAAAAAAATATGAATTTCGAGTAAAGTTTATAGTTCACAACATTTAAAATTAGAATGATATACTTGCACATTAAAACATAATTTTTAATTCTTAACAGCTTTTCGTAATAGCAATTTTCTATATTATGAATTTAAATACGTATATAAACAAAGTTTTCGTTATGATAATGCTCGCATTTTCAGCTTGTTTATTATTAATTAATTAGAGTGTAAGTATATTAATATTATATTTACTATTAATTACAGTAAATATTTTTTGTTTTGTGTTGTTGAATGAATCTATGTTATTAGTAATTAACTAATTACGTATTATTACATTAAAAACGTGAGTAGAAAAAATAAACGGTTAACTATCTGAATTTTTCATATTTAGTTTGTCCCAATATACATGTAGTTTATTTCCCTTGTTGATATTCTAAGTGAAATTCTTGTATATGTCTATAAATCAGTCAATAGAAAGTCAAGTTAATGTAAGTTGATACAGACAACAATATTAGTAAAATTTCGAATTCACCCCTCTCATTCAGGATATCGTCCCAAAACTACCTTCCCCATCTCCAATAATACCAACTCTCTTAAAACATTCGAGAACATTCAAAGGATTTCCCGGAGTCTTACGTCTCATACTCCCGTCTCTCAGAGAAACTCTGTAAAATGAAAATCCATCCTCCAACTCTCAGAGAGCTCTTTATCGCCATATTGACGAGGTAATGAGACAGAACGCTAGCTGGTTGCTACTAGCTAGTAGTCTACAATGTCGTTAGAGCGGATATTACGTTATGGCTTATTTTTTAACAGCGAAATTGTGTTCTGCTGTTTTACTAAATGGATTCTGTCTGATCTTGGTCAAAAGAAATTTTGCGGAGTAGTATGAAAATGACAGCTTTTAACTATAAACCATTCAAGTTAGAAATATACAGAGTAAAAAATTTGAAAATATTAAAACTATGAGTTATTAGTAGGTAAAACTTTTTCTTTTTGTTGATTAAATTTCTACTTGAAAACAAATTCAAACTAGTAGACCAGGACGCATCTGTAAAAATATTAATTCATTTGGATGTTGAGAAGTGACTCATATTTTTTTGCAGAAATTGCTTGAAAATAACTCATATAATAATATTGTGAGTTATCCTCCCACTCAAAAAGGTCCGAAACATTGTTTAAATAATCAAAATGTCACAAAATGAAGGAGAAATTCGATTTTTTTCTTCGTTTTTTTAATATAACTTTATAAGTATTCATTTCCGAGAAAAGTTGCACTGAAATAAAAGTTGCGTAATTAAATTTCCTACAATATAAGATTAGTTAAAAACTTTAAAAATTGTCACCCTTGTTGCAAAATAGCAATAATTGCGAAAAAACCATAAAAAACAAGTATTCGCATTTTACGTTTTTCAACCATTTATGCTACATTTAGGACCTTCATATTTCACCCAGAAAAACTTTATGATATAATAACACAATGCTGTAAATTTCATTAATCAATTTAGCTTTCAGCAATCCTTTTAGCAATCCAGCTTTCGCAAAAAAATTCATTTTTTCAAAATGTTGCAGGACTGAAAATAAAGGAGACAGCAAGTTGATATTTTTTTAGAAATAGAAGAATACTGTACCTTTCATTTGCAATATGCAAAATTAAAATCGGTTAACCACCACGACGTCAGGAATTTTTTTAAATAAACATTAATTTTTGGTGCTACGCGCAGGACAGCGGATACGTTTGCTCTGATTGGGCATTCCAATGACCTTTGATAATGATTGATAAATTTTAATTTTTAGTACATTTCGATATAAATAAATTTGTTTATTGCAAAATAAAAATACATACTCTGTCTTTTGAAATAACACTTTTTTAAGCAAAAACTTTCTCTGTTCTTATATTTTAACTTAGATAATAAAAGTTAATTATTTTTAAACATATGCAATTGTTTAAACAATATTTCACAACCAATTATCAAATTAGTTTGATTTTTGTGGAATTAAAATATTAAAATAAAACAAAATATAGAGTAAGAAAATAATATATTAGATAAAGATTGGAAGAAATTTGTTGGTAGAAATCAACTTGTGTGAATCGAACACCGCTGTCCTGCGCGTAGCACCAACAATTAATATTTATTTAAAAATCCCTGACGCCGTGGTAGTTAACCGATTTTAATTTTGCAAATTGCAGCTGAAAGGTACGGTATTGTTCTATATGTAAAAGAAATTTCAACTTGCTATCTGCTTTATTTTCAGTCCTGCAACATTTTGAAAAAAATGAATTTTTTTGCGAAAGCTGGATTGCAAAATTTATTTTGCAATAACTACTGAACCGATCTTAATGAAATTTACACTATTGTTTTATTATATCATAAAGTTTTTCTGGGAAAATATGAAGGTCCTAAGTGTAGCATAAATGGTTGAAAAACGTAAAATGCGAATACTTGTTTATTTATAGTTTTTTCGCAATTATTGCTATTTTGCAACAAGGGTGACAATTTTTAAAAATTTTAACCAATTCTATATTGTAGAAAATTTAATTGCGCAACTTTGATGTCAGTGCAACTTTTCTCGAAGGTGAATACTTTAAAAATTATAATAAAACAACGACGAAAAAAATCGAATTTTTCCTTCATTTTTTGACATTTTGGTTATTTAAACAATATTCCGGACCTTTTTGAGAGGGAGGATAACTCAAATATTATTATATGAGTTAATTCCAAGCAATTTCTGCAAAAAAATATGAGTCACCTCTCAACGTCCATCTCAAAACAGATACGCTTTGGACTATAGATACATATTATTGACTAAATGACCACCTTAAAACTCAAATAAGCAAGTCCATCCAAATTAAACGTAAAACTGAAAGTGCACAGTTCTTTTCGTTCTAAGAAATAACACGAGATTTCACTTAAAATTCTTCTCGATTTGTTTTTCTTCAAATTAAATTTTCCTTTTTATGAACAGGGACTTTGGCGTCGAGACATTCGATAAATTGAATTATTTTTTCCAAAAAAAAAACATCTTTAAAGTTGGGGGAAGTAGAACGTGATCGTTATATTATATTGGGATGAAGATGATAAGCCTAAGTCGTTAGTAAGCTAATATCTTTAAGGAGTTTATAAGGAGTTGTACACAGCTTGTTAGGAGTTGTAAAATGACACATCAAGATATGATGTGATTAATATTAATACTTTTGAAAGCAAGATATTAAGGGGGATATTGGGACCCACTTGCGACAATGATAAATTAGTATGCTACAATTGATCCAAAAGATGGCGTAACCCAGACATCCAAAGTGAAAGTTATCCTTCAACACCAAATTGTTCTATAATAATATGGTCCACATAATGTTCAGAAAAAAGTCACAACATTTTGAGCGTCGGGTTTGGGGGGTGAGGGGGAGAAATCGGTATCAGATCAAGGTTCTACATGCAAACCTTAAGCAGAGTACAGCAGCTTCCGAAGAACTTACTTGCTATATGTGTAGGTATACCAGGGTGACATCAAAGGTCTATCGCGTGTTGGCAAAGACATTTTACATAAGACATCTGCATAAGCCAGAGAACTTGTATAATAGGTAATGAAAGATTTATAATATAAATCAACTGGAAGAAATAAAAGACTTCTGGAGAAAAAATACAGCCAAAAAATTAAAATAAATAATAAAAAATCTATTATGCACATCGAACACCAGTGCCCTTAGCTTAGTGTCAATGGTGTTACAATTGACGTGAATTATGGCGAAAGTTCTTTCAAAAAAAATGGTGGAGGAACCTATTCAGCCGCCACTTTTGCTAAGCATAATACATAAATATACAGTATTTTAGCTTTAGATCCTTTTTATGGGCAACCTATGTAGGGTGCAAAATAGGTTTAATGACTTAACCTTTGTGCAGCCTATAAGAAAAAAACTCGTTTATTACTAAAAAGATCTTTTATACCAATCGAATGCAAACATAAATAATCACATAATCGAATACAAACGTTTTAACAAGAAAATACGAAGGAAAATAAAAGAAGTAAAAGAGAAATGAAATTATTAATTTTAAATTGAATATAATCTATGAGTATTTCTGCCAACAGAAGACTCCATGGATTGCCCCCCTTCCCACACCTTTCATAATAATAATATATGAAATATGATTATTAAACTATTGTCCTTTTCATGAGCATTTTTCAGTGCGTAACAAATGATAGGAAAAAGGGTATTTTCTTTGATTTGTATAGTCTTATAAATTATACAGATTATATTTGTAATATTATTATCTAATTAAAAAAAATTATTATTTTTATTATGGCGCCATATATCGACAACTAGAATAATCACCGAATTAGAATAATTACCAAAGTAATCACCGACGTGCCTTTCTTTCTGTCATATACAATTTAATGCGTTAGAAAGAAATCGAAAAACTGTGACGCACTGAAAAATGATCATGAGAAAAAGAATATAAGTAATACTTGGTAACAATTCCGTTAATTGCTTGAATGATTCCGTTTTTATTAAAAATATTTTTCCTTATCCCTTATCAAATTTAATCTTAAAAACCCACATATCTTTATTCCCCTCCAAACATTTAAAACAAATATGTACAGTGTTTTCATTAAGTCGATGATTCATTCTATAATCCCTCATGCGTACCGTAAAATATATTGCTGTACATTATTTCTTGAATATTCATTCCCGTACGATGTATGCCCTCTTTTTTTAACGATTCATAAAGCGGGAAATGCGAGGTTTGATAAAAAAACTGTCCTGATTTTCTTTCATGTGGGTACATATGCATACGTATTGATTTTGATTTGTTCTATGCATATTATTAAGAATGAGTTTTCTGTATGTATGAAGAATGTGTACATTTTCTGGTCTCAATGATGCGGAAAATTAAAAAAAATATTTAAATGAAACGTAATAAACTTTTCGTCATGTCACTTTCTCTTTAAATTCTATCTGATGTTAATTCTGTACATTTTTAGGCTGGCACGTCCTTTTTTGTGTATATGTTACAGTTCAAGTTGATTATCCAGTTGGAGTTTACTTTTCCTAGTTCGAGTCGACTCAAACGGCTGGTTTTAGTAAAAGTTGATTATAAATATAAAATGAAGATTTTTATTCAACATTTACTAGTAAAAGTAGACTCTAACTAGTTAAAGTATACTCTTCCCAATGCCATTTAGTAAAAGTTGATTCAAACAAACAACCGATTCTAGAAATTAAATGTTACTGTATATTATGTTCAAATCGTGATATTTATAGTCCAGGTTGTATCGTCGCCCCCGTTAGGTAAATTATTCCAGTTCGATTCTTTTGCACAAACTTACTCAAAAAGAGGTCCTTATAACGAATCCACAGGGTGTCAGGTGGTACCGTAATCGAAAAATTATTTAAACAATTTTTTTAAACAAATTCACAAAAAAAAAATTCACTTCGTACATTTTTTTTACATCATTTGGGTCATTCGGAGCAAAAGAGGTCTTTTGTGATTTTTCTGTAAAATTTATTGTTCTCGAGTTATACGCGATTTAAAATTTGAAAAATGCGAAAATGACCATTTTCAAGGCTTAATAACTCAGTTAAAGATTATTATTATGAAAGTCAGAAAGTTACCAAATCAAATTTTAACGACCCCCTACAAGGTACTGAAGTAATAGTTGTCATTATTGTATTACTAAGCTGTTATTTTTAATTATTAACAATGAGCGCCATGCGCGTATTGAGGCGGCTGTCAATGTGAGTGCGACTGAGATGAACCATTGGACGGACCATTGGCGGCCGCGGCCGCCTCAATACGCTTTTAGCGCTCACTGTTGATAATTAAAAATAACAGCTTAGTAATAAAATAATAACAAAAATTTCTTAAGGATCTTGTAGGGGAGGCTTTAAACTTTGATTAGGTGACTTTCTGACTTTCATAATAATAGTTTTTAATCGAGTTATTAAGCTCGAAAACTATCAATTTTATAGAAAAATCACAAGAGACCTTTTCTGCTCCGAATGACCAAAATAATCTAAAAAAATTTGTCCGGAGTGAAATAATTAGTTATTTATAAAACAGTTCGTGAGTATACTTTTTGCGCACGCACGCGATGTTTAGAGCACGAGCGGACCGAGTGCTATACATCGCCTAAGTGCGCAAAAAGTACTTCACGCACAGTTTCATACAATATTTTATCGACCAAAAAACAAATAAAAAAACTGCAACTCTTCGTCACTGGAATACATTCCTATTTTACAATTTTTTAGAACTTTGACATTTAAAAATTCAAACTTCTGTCAAACCACAAAACTGTCAAAACTTTTTTTGTAATTTATTGCTCACATGTCATCACCATGACAAGGCGAAAGTTAAGGATATTTGATTATATGAAAGTGTGCTAAAAAACAGTGCGAAAAAGTAAATCCTATTTAAAATACATTATTACTTCAAGCACACTTTAAACCCTTCATGTACTGCTATCTATATTTACAATTTTCACACAATAAAAACTTATACATAATATGAGGTAGAGTAGATAAGATTTATTTTTGTGAATTTGGTTAACAAAAATTGGTTAAACAATTTTTCGACCGCGGTACCGCCTGACACTGTGTATTTGTTATAAGGATGTATTTGTTTGAGTAAGTTTGTGCAAAAAAATCGAATCAGAATAATTTACCTAACGGGGGCGACGTTACAGCCTGGACTAGTAGTTGAAACGGTAAAAACAAAGAGACGCACACTCATCAAAAATGCACGTGAGATTATACTCGTATGAATTGTATAATCTACTTTTACTAACAAGGGTTAGGAAGAGTCAACTTCAACTAGTAAAAGTTGATTTAAATTTTTCAAATCAACTTTTACTGCTCGTTTCAGTTGGAGTTGACTCGAACTATTAAAAGTCAACTCTAACAGAATCAACTTGAACTGTAACATATATACTAAGGATTTCCAGTGTTCACTGTATTCCTTCACTCAACCGTTCCCTCCAGTTCTTTCTGTTTCGCCAGTCCCCCTCCTGCAGATTTCTTTTTTCCATTTCTTCTTCCACTTCATTTCTGAAAGATCTTCGGGGTCTGCCTCTCTTCAGTCTTCCTATCGGGCTCCACTAGGTTATTCTATTTATCCAACGATTTTGGTGTGCTCTTAAAACCTACCAAATTTCATTTGCATATCTCAACCGGTTTTAGAGCAATAAATAAATCGTCAGTTTGTAGGAAAAAATTCAACATCCCGTATCTCGAAAACGAAGCATTTACCGACATATGTTTATAAAGCAAACGGTCATTATTTTTCATGCAGAATTACCCCTTAAAGTTTGTTGCACTTATTTAGAAACACCCTGTACTGAAGAAGAACATGGCTAGTTGTTAAAGTACCTAACTTTTGTATTGTCCAACATAAGCGCATGAACCAAAAAACAGAATGTTAAGAAAACCTGAGGCTATAGTTGAGTTTTAATTTCAGTATTTTATAAATGCTAGAATATTCCACAGGGTGATGCGAACATTGAGAAAAAAACACAGTTTGATTGGTAGACTCGGTATACAATGGGATAAGACAGGGGGATTCCTTGAGTCCTTTATTGTTCAACCTGATCATGGATGAAATAAATCTAAACAACTTAAAATAATCTGCTATGCGGACGATGCAATACTAATCTCTCAAAGTGAAGATGATTTACAACGTATGCTGCACCAATTCAACATAATCGCCAGTAAATTTAACATGTTAATTTCCTCAAAAAAGACAAAATGTATGGTTATAACAACAGATCCAATAAGGTGTAAATTGGAGCTGGAAGGTCAGATAATAGAACAAGTGATGGAGTTTAAATATCTAGGCATCACACTATCTAGCTACGGAAGGCTCGAAACAGAAGTGGAAGATCAAGTGAATAGAGCAAACAGAGCCGCAGTTTGCCTGAATGACACAATATGGAGAAATAAAAATATCAGAAAATAAATGAAAGGCAGAATTTACAAAACAGTCATCAGACCAATAATGACATACGCGGCAGAAACACGACCCGGCGGCGTAGAGAGGACAAAAAGATTGCTCGGAACAGCGGAGATGAAAACCCTTCGAAAAATCGATGGTAAGACTCTATGGGACAGAGCTAGAAGTACAGATATACGACGGAGATGCAAGGTGGATAACATTAATAACTGGGTAAGAAACAGAAGAATCGAATGGAATGACCACATAAGCCGAATGACAACAAATAGGGTAGTCAGGACAGCGAGAGACGGTTTCCCAATAGGAAGACGATCAGTGGGAAGACCACGAAAACGATGGAACGACAACTTACTAGAGGCACATTGAAAAAACAGACAGAGTCATGTCTATACAAAAAGAACAAGAAGGTATACAATGAAAATTTACCTGTTTAGCAACAATATTACAGAGGTATTGTTAAAGAATCAGGCTATAACATTAAAAAAATCACTTAAATCGGCAAACAGGTTTAGGAAATACGAGACATCAAAAATTACCCATTTTTTGGGGTGGCCGTTTTCTCTGACGCGCAGTGTATTTTATATTTTATTACTTTTTCTTTCAAAATCTGATCATAGTCCATCTGTTTTTTACGAAAAAAATCGTGCAATTTTTCGTTCGTTATATACGAGTAAGCTTCTTCTCGAGTACCTACATTAGAAGATGATCCATAAAGTATCCCCTTTTGTGATATATTACAACATAACACGGATTCCTAACGACCAATTTGTTTGCCGCATTATTGGGCGTCCTCCTCCCTTAACAACCCACCCTGATTCTCCGGTATTAGCCGGATTTCAAATATATATTCCTATCGTGTCGATTTTCATACGGAATAAAATTGGCAATATCCCGAGCGTTTTTTTGCTCTCTCCGTCGCGCTTTGGCAAACGTCAGTCTCGCGTGTAAAAACTTCATTTTTCCTCCCTCGCCTTTTCATCCCCGATACTCTACGAACGGCGTCATGTACAGGACTTTTTGTACGGTTTAGTTTCGTTTTAATTTTTTTCAAAACCGCATACCTAAACGACTTTCTGAGGTATCTGTATTGCGGTAGATGAATTTTTGTTCGAACGTTTGTTTTATTTTAAGTACAATGAGACATTAAGCCTTTTGATAGTTGAATTTGGAAAAGTTCAAATGATGTTACCAAAATTAATTTATATTATACAGTATGGTTCAAATGCTTGGAATAAATTCGTTATTACGTAAGCCAGCGACTTTAAGGAAAAATCCTGAAACAGGTCGATTCCTATTTTTGAATTATGATTTTTTGACGTTTATACCATATTAGTGACGTCATCCATTTAAGCGTCATGACGTAATCAATGATTTCTTTAAATGAGAATAGCGCTCCAAGGGTGTCCAAGAAAAAATATTTTGAAATAAATTAATTAAAACAAAAAGAAGAATGTATGTAATTTATTTAATTCAAAATACATTCTACTGCTGAGAGAAAACAGTATGTAATTTATTTAATTCAAAATACATTCTACTGCTGAGTTGCTTTTCGCTTAAATTCAATGTTCTAACTGCCAAGGGGCAGGGGCAAATGGGTGGCAGTTTAACATTGAAATTAAGCGAGAAGTAATGTTTATTTATGAAATAAACATTTTTTTCTGTTTTCTGATAGCAGTATAATGTATTTTGAATTAAATAAATTACATACATTCTTCTTTTTGTGTCAATTAAGTTAATTCAAAAAATTTTTTATTGGACACCCTGTATAAATAATTATGGTAATGATTATAATTATTACTGAACAGAGAATTGAATAACCTTTCAAAGGAGCATACGAACCCTATTCTCATTTAAAAAAATCATCGAAAACGCCATCACGCCCAGATGGATGACGTCACTAGTATGGTATATATGTCAAAAAATCATAGTTTAAAAATAAAAATTGACCTGTTTCAGGATTTCTGCTTAAAGTAGCTGGTTTAAGAAATAACGAATTTATTCCATACTGCCCAACTACTTCCCAACATTTGCACCATACTGTAATATAAAAAGTTTATCTAACGAAAGCCCATAGTGAAAATTATAGTTTCTTTTGTCTATATCTACAGAAAAGACAGTATTGAAGGAAACAAGGAGATACAAAAAAATCCGGAACAAGATATCAGGAGTACAGGAATGAGGAAGGAATGCACCAAAAGTTAACAATCTAAGACTAAGAAAATATAATTCCAAACAACTGGAATGAATTCACAACTACAGTGTTGCACAGATCTAAAAATCTATCGACCAATGGCACCCAATGCTGTGCACAAGTTGGCAGTAGAACTCCTTGGCCAACTATATTTTTTTTTCTAAATTTGGTACATGTTTTTATTTTGGTTTATAGCCCAGTAAATGAATGTGAAATACGGCGATACCGTGTAATTTTCAGTGTCATCACTGAATCACATGAAAATTTGGATTTAGGTTCTATTTATCCTCCACTTCTAAGTTAAATTTGTGCCGTTGGTTGCATTTACTTCGAAGATGAAAATCATCCCTTCTCGGGAGTGAAAAACATAAGTTTAAAATAAGTCCGGAAATGGATAAATTGATTAATTCTAAGCAACTTTTGTTCTATAGTTTTTTAATTCGAACTTTGAATCAGCGAAATTAACAGATAAGTAAAGTAACTTGTGAAGTGGTATGCGAATGGTAAATTTCATTTGGGATGCAAATTACGAAGTGATTTTCACTGGGTCTACAGACATACACCTACACCATTTTTTCACTTTTTTACAAGCTAAATTTTTGCTAAGATAAAATACTTACTTTTAAAGTTATTTGCGAAAAACCGTCTAAAAATGTGTTTTTTTTAACCCTCAAAATAACTCGAAAACTATTGCATTAGTGAAAAACTCTGTAGAAGAAAAATTGCTTAGAATTAGTTTAGTTGCTTAGACGTTTATCCACTTGCTCATGTATTTTGAACGTGTGTTTTTTAATTTTCTTGTATATTAAGTGAAAATATTTTTGATTTAACATAATATGAGGGATCTAGATGCAAAACCGGAGATTTCCACTTTTTGGTCAAAATTAGTTGAATACATCTCTGTAATCTGTGATTAAAGATCCATATATTAACAATTTGATAAAAAGCAAAATTGGACAGTTCCTAGTAGTAATTCAGTGTGAAAGAATTGGTTCAGATGCAAAAGTGGACTTTTCCTCCAATTTGAGATAGGGAAAAGTAAAGTTGTAAATTGTTTTTTTTTAGTTTACTCAGAATGACAAAGTGGGAAATGTCCGGTTTTGAATCTAGACCCCTCATATCTACTGTTACAAATAATAAAGCAACCTTCTCTAGTAGGCTAGATCCTTTTACAAGTTAGAAACATCTCATATAAACTTATTTCCGTCGTATATTGACCAGTTATTTGATCTAACGAGATGACTAACGCATCTGGAGATACTCGAGACATTGCACTGTCTATCATCAACATAGTTGAGCATAAATCAATATCAGAATTTGACGTGTAATCTCGAGATTATGGCTAAGGATCTGTATCGTATAACGAACTTCTATAAGTACCGACGTATGAAGTGTGTGTGAATCGTAATCATAATTTTATTAGAGAGAATAATGACTGGAGAATCATGGCCTTGAGGGCAAAATATGAATTGCGAGAAAACTACAAGGAAACATTGTTCCAAAGTTATAATTTCGGTTCGTTCACCTGTCGATATGATTCGGTTCACGGAGTGTTATGCGGTCGCTGCGTTGAGTTGAGGTGAAGAAATTTTCGGTAAGTTGCCTACCGCTAAGACAAAAGGAATTCAATTAATGTTATTACGTTATGATTATAGTGCAGAGTAAATAGACAAGACCAAAAAAAATTAAATAGTGTAATTAGAGCTTTATTATTGTACAGAGTGAACCAATCAATAAATGGCCACTTCGTCGCACTGTGGTTCCAAATGCCGAAAACGTGGTCATGGGCCTTTAAAAGCGTATGTTGTTTATACTCTTTGGAATTACTTTCTTTCTTAACGGTTTTTGGCATCGCTGATTACGAATCTGACATTATTTTTTCTGAAAAACAAAATGGCGGAAAGAAATTGAAAATATCAAATCAAAACGCAATTTTTTTTGTCAAATTTGGTAGTTTAAGGTCGCTGATTACAAATGTAACATTACTTTTTTTTAAACAAAATGGCGGATCCAATATGGCCGAAAAAAATTCGAAAATTTTATTTTAAACGCATATTTGTTTAAAATTTTATATTATAAGGGACTTTTGAAATTGCTGATTACCAATACATTTTCTTTATGAAGTACAATATTCAGAACCTATTATGTACTTATGTACAACCGCCCACACACACTCAACAATCGCCAGAATCATGTAATATGAGTCATTCCCCACTTTTGTATTCAAACAATTTCCAACAATGCATAGGCAGTTATAGGCAGAGAAACCAAAGTGATTCTGTATGTTATTACTATACAGGGTGAGTCATGAGGAACTGTACATACGCCTACCTCGTATAGAGGCCCCTATGGGGAATAACAAATGACCATTAAAAAATGTCTGCTCCCATTGTTTAATAATATACAGGGTGAGTTTCGCATTTTGACAGAAATTTGTATTCGTCATAATTTTTGAACGGTCAGATCGATGTGTCTCTTATTTTGGCCAATCGTTATACTATTACCACCTAATCAACTGATTTATTCAAACTAGAAAAAAATCAGGTCCGGCTTTAAAAAAATTAGTTCGTTTGGGTCTTAGAAAAAATTTCACCCTGTATACGCTTTTTGAAAACTCTAATATAAATTTTACAAATTAGACAAACAGGAAATTAAAATGGCATATTTATTTTTTTCCGCACACGATTACTTAATTTTTTATAACAAAATCAAATTTGACTATGAATTAAAAGTTTGGTAAAGTGAACCATAGATTTAACAAAATTAACTTTTATTACCAAAATTAATTTTTTTTTGAACAAATATTTAATTTATGTTACCACCCAATCAACTGATTTATTCAAACCAGAAAAAAATCAGGCCCGGATTTAAAAAATAATTTCGTTTTGGTCTTAGAAAAAATTTCACCCTGTATACGCTTTTTGAAAACTTTAATATAAATTTTACAAATTAGACAAATAGGCAATTAAAATGGCATATTTATTTTTTCCCCACACGATTACTTAATTTTTTATAAAAAAAATCAAATTTGACTATGAATAATTAAAAGTTTGGTAAAGTGAACCATAGATTTAAAAAAATTAACTTTTAGTACCAAAACGAATTTTTTTTGAACAAATATTTAATTTATGTTACCACCCAATCAACTGATTTATTCAAACTAGAAAAAAATCAGGCCCGGATTTAAAAAATTAGTTCGTTTGGGTCTTAGAAAAAGTTTCACCCTGTATAAGTTTTTTGAAAACTATAATATGAATTTTACAAATAGGACAAATAGGCAATTAAAATGGCATACTTATTTTTTTCCCCACACGATTACTTAATTTTTTATATAAAAAATCAATTTTGACTATGAATAATTAAAAGTTTGGTAAAGTGAACCATAGATTTAAAAAACTTTACTTTTATTACAAAAATGAAGTTTTTTTGAACAAATATTTAATTTATGTTACCACCCAATCAACTGATTTATTCAAACTAGAAAAAAATCAGGCTCGGATTTAAAAAATAGTTCGTTTGGGTCTTAGAAAAAATTTCACCCTGTATACGTTTTTTGAAAACTTTAATATGAATTTTACAAATAGAACAAATAGGCAATTAAAATGGCATATTTATTTTTTCCCCACACGATTACTTAATTTTTTATTAAAAAATCAAAGTTGACTATGCATAAAAAGTTTTGCAAAGTTTTTGCATAGATTTAAAAAAATTAACTTTTTTTACAAAAATTAATTTACAAAAACAATGTTTTTCTTATAATTAAAAGTTTTACCATTTTTTTTTTCTATAACACGTCTAGATCTAAAACTCCCCATAACACTTCTTTTGGACTATAGTTTAGCATAGACGTGATCAAATAGATAAATTTTAAATTTTTTCACATTTTTGCGATTTAACTTTGCAATTCACGAATCTGCACCTTTTATTTTTAAAAATTCATAACTTTTACGAGAAGAAGACTGAAAGTCTACAACAATTTTCATAGTCTTCAAACGGTACAATCCATCTCAAAAGAATCCAGACGTGACATTGTTTTTGCCTTTAACGTCCATTCCTCAACTTCGTACAACAGTGTAGACAGTACTTAGCATTTAATTGAACGCCATCGAGTGCGCAGACTCAGGTCACTATTGCAGAATAGTGTTTTTGTTTTGAAGAAAGTACTCAGGACTAATTCGATTATAATTTTAACTTAATCATCTGGATCCCATTTATCGTTTAACCAGTATCCTCAGTAGTTATATTTCTTTACTCTTTCTATGTCTTGATTTTCGATTCGTACTCTGACATCTAATTTTCAATCCCATTCTATCGATTTTTATAAAATATATTCTCTCTGTCTGCGCCAGAGAGTTCGTTGCTGTCAAAAGTCAGAATTACCTAGGGAGAAAAGCAATTTCTAAAAGAATAGATGTATCGTGTGATATGATATACTGCAGTGATAAATCAAGTCAATAAGGCAGCGAGAATATCGGGATACTTAATACTTAAGGAATAGGAATATCATACCGAGGATCAAATATGAGCGGAAAGAGCAAAGCCGGATATTTAAAGCATGTTTAAGACCAGTACTGGACAGAACAAAGAGCCCATCTCTGTGTGTGTCAATTCTGGAAAGCCTTCATATAAAAGACAGACGAAAGACGAAACCGAGCATACCCAAATTACTTCAGCCACACAGTTATAATAACAGGGACTATGGAACTACTGATAATAGAAGGAAAGGTAGAAGGCTGAAGATCAAGAAGATCTCAAACACGACAAGCAGACCAAATGAAGACTCTGGTGGGAAAATCTCTACACGAATCCGTCCATCTGGCACAAGGTGGCAGTAGTTATGTATCCTTTGCAGTTTTACTTGCACTAATTCTCGTACAGACGCACCGGACAAAAATATGGAACCGACTTTTTGTATTGTTAATAGACAAGTAAATTTAATTACTTACGCAATCAAGGTGTATAGCGATTGTTGACGTACCTGAAACAAAAAAAAAAGATTCATTAAACTTAAAAAAATTTCACAATAATATTCAGTAGGGCAATGCCTATCTCGGTCCAAGAAACAGGTAGGTCTTTTAAAAATGTCCCAAGTCGGCGCAAAGATTAAAACTGCCCGATATAAAATATACCAGCTCGGCTCATGGGATATTAATTGCTACTATCAAATAATTTTACATCTAAATGGAAAAAAATACATTTATAGAATAACTTTATTAAATAGAATGTATAAATCACTCAGTATTAGTTAAGGTTTATTTTTCGTTTGAACTGTTAAAAACACAGAAGAAAAATTTAAACAAGATTGCCTTACAATCGGCAACCTATTTTTATTTTAAAATGGTTAAAAAGCTGAACCTTTACCATAATACATAGTAGACAAATTAGGTATAATTTAAAAAAAAAACGTAATTGCTTTTGACTACATGAGCAGTGGCGTAGCAGATACCCAAACAGTAAATATGTCTCAAACATCTAACCATTTATTTATCCTATGTATCAGCAGCGAAATCGATTCTACGGCCAACATTTCCAACCAAGAGAAACTGTTTCTTAAATTCGCAAAGAACCCAAAATGTCTGTAAATATTAATGGAATGGGTATTGACGGTAGGATGCTATGTTAATAAGAAATTTTCGCTAATCTATAATTCCAAGATAAAATTATTATTATACCTACTGAGGCCGATGCCACATTATGCGTTTTGACCGGATGCGGTGAAAACGCATCCGTTTCCAACGCAACCGGACCGACCTGTCACACTATGCGTTTAGTCTGGTGCAGTTTGTAAGCGCGTACCGATGACTCAAAACGCATCCGTTTCCAACGCAACCGGACCGATCTGTCACACTACGCGTTTTCACCGGATGCGGCGGAGACGCATCCGGTCAAAACGCATAATCTGACATCGGCCTAAGGGGGAACTAATACCCACCTGTTAATCTTTGAGCCGACCTGGGGAGTTTTTAAAATGTACCTGGAGTATCATAAAGGACTAAAGGATTATAGTGAGCCGAGATGGGAATACACCATTCAGTAGTAGTAAACTTAAATTCCACAAAACAGTTAACAGATTAAATCTGAAAAATTATCGGGGTAATTACACAAATGCATCAAAATTATCGATAATTTTGCTTGAAAGCGTATTGCCTAAAAACTACTAGAGTTCATTTTCATATTTTTTCCTCCTCCTTTAGAGTCAGGCTCTTTCGCCAAAATGTGAAAATGAACGAGAGTAGCTTTTAAAAGGCAATACGCTTGAAAGCTAAACTATCTGATTATTTTGATGCAAGAGTGTAATTTAGCGAGAAAATTACTCGAAGAAAGTGAAACTATCAAATGGAGAAATAATAGTTTTCTAAATTTATTTAACAATACAACAAAACCCAATCTTAAAAAACTAATAATCATTAAAGACACAGAATAATTGTTCATTGTTAGTTAACTGTACATTTTTTCATGATTCCTTTGGATGTGCTTCTTTAATTGACCACAGATTCAGTGCCAAAACGAGACATGTTTATAGAAAAATGTTTGCAAATATGCAAATGCCAAACTGACATATTAAATAAACAAAGCTGTTGTTAGTATGTGGCTGTCAAATTCAACAATTACTATGATATAGTCAAGCGATAATTGTCGAGTAGACAAATGGGTGAGTGTAATTTTCGTCAATAATGCTTCGTCTCTCCAAGTTAACCATGGTCTCGCCAAGTTCCTAAAATAAGTAATAACTAATAGGGATAGTAGTAGGGTAGTAACTTACTAAGATTTAGGAAAATTTATACCGTCTTTATGTCTTATATCTTGTTAAATCAAGCGTAAGAATCGTGAAAATCAAAGATGTTTTTTAATCGTGTTCCATGGAATTGAGATTAATACCTCGCAGGACGATGCCCCTTTGAAAATTACCATTTCTTATCTGTGTCGTTCGAACTAAGACCTCAACGCAGCTATAACGTGCACCGGTTACGTTTTATCTTTTCCTTTTCGTTGCATTTTCCTTCGACTTTCACAAAGCGGTAGTCTACAAAGGTGTGCATAAAGTTTTCTCCGAGCTGCTAAGTGAAGAGAGTTTGAACTCATAAAAGAACTTAAACTCCATTGTTCAATGAGACAGTTTTCTAATAATGTAAGATATTCTGATTGATCTTTGGATACGAGGTGCTCTAAAATTCTAACTGTCTTAGAAGTTAGTAAACGTTGCATAAAAAAGAAAATTCAATCTGAGCAGCTTTCAAAAGACAACAAAACATAAAAGACGGGCATGTAACTGTTTCCTTTAGGGAAATTATTTATCTTCAATTATTATTTTATTTTACTGTCCAGTTCTTTCAAAACTACACTACTCGCAAAAAGTATCGCATAATTTTTGAATGTTTAATACTCGTCTATCGTCTCCTTTAGGTGTCTACAAACCCATAACATTTCAAGTTGAAGCGTGTACAAAAAAAAAAAGAATATGTGTGTACTTTGTACGCACGTAAGAAGTCATACTTCTATTATAATATAATCTAACTTATGGGACAAACAATGGGAAAATATAAAAGAAGCAATATTGAATACAAGTAAAGCAATCCTAGCGAAAACCAAAAGAAACCACAAAACAAAAGATTGGTATGATGAAGAATGTCAAGAAGTAGCAGAAGCAATAAGAAAGGTAAGACTCAAAAATCTCACAAATGACGAAGAAAGCACTAGACAAGAATACAGAGAATTGAGAAAAATCATGAAAAGAAAATGTAGAAGCAAAAAGAGAAAATACAACGAGAACAAACTGAAAGAAATAGAAGAAAAATTAAAAAAAAAAAAAGAAATAAGATCATCCTACCAGGAAGCAAAAAAATGGAAAGAGGATATCAAAAAAACAACCCATATATGAGAGATGATAAAGGGGTGTTGCTAAATGAGCCGGAAAAAATAATGGGAAACTGGCAAAACTATTTCACAGAACTGCTAAATAAAAGCGAAGTACAAAAGGAAACAAACCATGAAATTGAAGATGATCAGATAGCAATAGAAATACCCACAGAACAAGAAATAAAGAACGAAATAAAGAGCTTGAAAAATAACAAAAGCCCAGAAATAACAGAAATATCGGCCGAAATGATAAAATCAGGAGGGAAAAAACTACAGAAACAGATATATGACCTGATAAAAAGAATATGGGAAGTAGAAAAAATGCCAGAAGAGTGGACCATAGCAAGGATATGCCCTATACATAAAAAAGGTGATAGAATGCTGTGCGAAAACTACACGAGGCATCGCACTATTAGAAATAGTTTACTAAATCTTGGCACAAAGTATAAGAAAAGGCTAAGTCAATATTCGGAAAAAATACTGGGAGAATACCAGGCAGGTTTTAGAAACAACAGATCAACGAATGACCAAATATTTGCCTTAAAAGAAATACAGACTACCTGTTACGAATATACAACAGTACTATATGCTTTGTTCATAGACTTTAAGCAGGCTTACGACACAGTAAACAGACAGCAGATGTACGAACTGATGAAAGAATTGGGGATACCAAGTAAAATTGTCAGGATGGTAAAGATGACGATGGAAAACACAACAAACGAAATAGCTTGGAAAGGGTATACATCCAAAAAGTTTGAAACCAAGAAAGGATTACGACAAGGAGACCCACTATCAACAACGGCATTCAATCTAACATTGCAAGGAATAATCAGGAAAAGCAGAATAAACATGCAAGAAACGATATTTAAAAACAGCCACCAATGCATAGCATTTGCAGTTGATCCGACGCTATTAGCAACAAGCAAAAAAGAACTACAAAAGTTAATGCAAAACATAATAACAGAAGCAAAAAAATTCGGACTTTAAATAAATGAAGAAAAGACAAAGAATATGATAATGGGAGAGATCCAAAAAGGAAAAGAGAATAACATCATAGTATTACCTATAAATAGATGGAGAAAAAACATACTCGTTCAAAAGAGCCAAAGAAATTATTTACCTGGGAGCCAAAATAGATGAAAATGGTCAAGAAAAAGGGGAGATAAAGGCAAGAATAGCTAAAGGAAATACAAAATATGGAGCATTACGCACATTATTGAAATCCAAATACGTATCAAGAAAAACAAAAATAAGAATTTATAAGACTGTTATCAGACCTACAGTAACATACGCATGCGAAACATGGGTACTCAAAAAGTCAGAAACAGACCTTTTAGAAAGATGGGAGAGAAAAATGCAAAGAGCAATATATGGAGGTGTGAAATAGAAGGTCAGTGGAGGAGAAGAACCAATAAAGAATTGGAAGAACTATATCAAAAGCCAACGATCACGACGACGATCAAAGCACAGAGAATACGATACTTGGGGCACATCGAGAGAATGGGAAGTAAACGAATGCCAAAAATGGTACCCTCACGAAGACCAATACAAAAGAGGAGGAAAGGCAGGCCAAGGAAAATATGGAAGGACAGTGCATACGAAGACTTGAAGAAAAGTAACATTGAGAGATGGAAAGAACTAGCATTGGACAGAAGCAGATGGAGAGAGATGATGAAGCAGTGTATAAAAAAAAACTGAAGTGTAATTAAATAAAATTTATAAGTTACGTAAGTTATATTAAGTTATTTATTATATTATTTATGTAATCAGAAATGTAAACATTTTAGCCCTAGGCCTACAAGGCCTGTTGCGCTTAATAAATAAAAACTTCATATTATGATTTCAATGAAATCAATATACCTATCTACTTTAAACAGTTTTTTGTATTGTATTTAAATATTAAACTAATTTTAGGAAGAACAAAAAGAATACCAAAAATTAAAAAAGGATATGATCAGGATTCGAACAGGAGACCTCTCGATCCCTAGGCGAATGCTCTACCGATCAGCTACCACCGCTTTTGTATTCAGTCGATCATTTCTCGGACGCAATTACAATGACGGTGACAGATACATTAATTGAAAATAAACATTTTCAGTAATACTTATAAGGAGGAAGACAAATCTACAGACATAAAAATTATAATAAATATATTTTCTAAAAGCACTAATAATATATTATTTTGATGCACACCTTATTTGCGCTACATAACTTAAAAGATGTAGCGACTAATACCATACTGTCGGTGTGCGCATGCGCCAGCGCATGCGCTTAAGGAAGTATAACTTCAAAAAAAAAAACAATAAATAAAACGATATTAAAGGAGAAGCTTTTATATTGGACATTTGTGTTCGAGAATTTGATCTGTGCACTATGTCTGCTTGATTTTTCAATGAGAAGGTGCGCTCTTACAAAAAAAATGAGTAATATAACGTCAGAACAAGCAGCCCAAATTGTAGGTTTATTTGTTGATGGACTATCACAGCAATATATTGCTGGTGTTATGGGAATCCACCAATCCTGCGTTTCAAGAGCTTAAAGACGGTATAGAGAAAGTGGAGGATACAAAAGAAAACCAGTTCCAGGGCGTCCCAGCGTTTCTAGATCCTGCGTGTCAACAGCTTAAAGACGGTATAGAGAAAGTGGAGGATACAAAAGAAGACCAGTTCCAGGGCGCCCCAGGTGCATGAACCCTGCAGATGAACGTTATTTACATCTGCAGACTTTGCGTAAACATCATGTTACAGCTGCGAAATGATCCTTCCACGGCCCGTAATGATCGAATTCCGTTAAAAACAGATTAAGTGAATTTGGAATCAGAGCCAGAATGTCTGCTACTACTCCACTGTTAACCAAGGGCACACCGTATGGCACGCTTAAATTTTGCACCAGAACATGTCGATTGGAACGATCGGGCTAAAATTCTTTTTATTGACGAGTCAAGATTGGCACTTTGTGGATCCGACAGTGGAAAGTGTCTGTCGCACCTCCTCATTCAAAATTCAAGCAGACATAGTGCACAGCTCAAATTCTCGAACTCAAATGTTAAAAATAAACTCTTCTAACAAAGTTTTGTTTACTGTTTTTTTTTCTGCAAAAATGCGCTTTAACTTGAAATGCTATGGGTTTGTAGACACCTAAAGAAGACGATACTGAGTATTATAATATTCTGCTAAAAATTAAAAATTATTTTTAAACTTCTTTGTTTCAAAAATTATGCGATACTTTTTGTGATTAGTGTATTTACGAGTCTTTCTTTCCTGAACCGTGTCAATGCTCGCTCTGTTGTTCAAAGTGTTCTATGTAGTTTTAATTAAACATATTTCTAAAAACAGTCCTTTGTTGTGATTTCCTTCACTTGCTCTTTCAAATGTTCCGCTAAATTTAGATAAAATAGTCCGCCAATCACCGAAATGTAAGTACCTATTAAATATCAGTTGACATCAACATCACATTCACCAGAAATTCCCACAGAAAGTTTCCCCCAAGCATATGAATTACTGTCACAAAGAAACGATCTGCTGGAGGGGTCTATGAATAAATAATATTTTCCAAACAAATCACTGACTTGAATAAAAACCGGGATGTATACGGCTTTACAAAGAATTAATGAAAAATATATCAGATTTGTTTTCCATTGCAATACAAATTTAACCAATCGAGCTGGAAAAATATTTTTCCACCTACCTCTACCGAAAGTATACTTTTCCGGACCTGATTGTAGGGAGCAAAGTTGTACTTTTCCTCCCTAGGGAGGAAAATATTTTTCCTCCCTAGGGAGGAAAAGTAAAAGTGACGTCATGGTATTTCATTCATGAAATGTAACTTATTGACGCCCTGTACAATATCTATTTTCTATTACGTAAGTTTCTATACATTTTAACGTTTATTTATAAAACACTCTGTATTTTGCAGAATGGTAAAAAACAGTAAACTGTTATTTTGATTTAACAATGTTTACATTATTAATTTGACTTATATTTGACAGTTGACAGTTATATTGTACGTACTTGTTAGTTTTAGTTCTAATAAATTTTGTTGGTTAGTTATATAAATAAATTAAGTAAAAATGAAAAAATGACTTGTTATTTGAGGAAGGTGGAAAAACCATATGTATAACATGGGAGTAAAGTGCCTTTTCCTCCCTTGAATGATTACTGCCCTCCGCTACGCGTCGGGCAGTAAACTTCATTCTCGGGAGGAAAAGTAGCACTTTCCTCCCTTGTTATACAAATAGCTATATTCTCAAAGATTCCGCCTGTCGGGCGGAAAAATATTCGTAATGATTCGTTTGTTAGGCATGGTCGGTATGTTCTCACCATAGGCGTTACAAAACGAAATCTTACAGAATAAAGCTTTTGATAGAGCTACCGAGAAATATCAGATCAACACCAAGTTTGATATTCCGAAGAATATTCCTGTATCATCTTTTATGAATCCGGACTATTTATTTTTTAAAGTTAATTTGATATGGTTCTCACGTTTGTAAATGTTCATTTTTAAATCTCTTAAAAATATAGTTTTTACGTCTTTTGGTACAAGCTGTTCTTTTGGCTAGTAAGAATTTTAAAAAGTGTATCTACGTTTTGTTTTAGGGGCATAGATAAAGAAAACATATTGCTCTCATTTTGTAACATGTGGCCTCGCAAGGCAAGTGGAAAACGCTGTGTGCGGGAATAGGTCTGGATTCCGCGTATGAAAAGAAAGTTGATTAATAGCAAGCTGAAAATTTGTTAATAGCTTAAGGGTGTCTAGTTGGACAAACTTTGATATCTGGGAACATTGGAACAGGGGAAGTTTTAATTGTGGAACAGGTTAAAAATTTGGAACGGTCAGACCACGAAAACGTCCCATGTATATTGTCAGGCAGAACATCCAATTGATTTGTTACCCTTTCATTAAACTCTCATGCAAAATTCAGACTGCTATTTATCACCAAATGGGAATTATAATGAGTGGAACACGTAGAACATGTCAAATGACAGGAATTATGACAGGTGATAAATTGCAGTCTGATTTTTTCGTGGTCTGACCGTTCCAAATTTTTAACCTGTTCCACAATTAAAACTTCCCCTGTTCCAGTGTTCCCATATATCAAAGTTTGTCCGACTAGACACCCTTAAGATATTACCAAATTTTCAGCTTGCTATTAATCAACTTTTTTTTCATACGCGGGATCCAAACCTAGAAGAAATAACAGAGTTCCTTCAGCACGATATGGTTACAGTTCGCCGTTCAACTTCTCGGTGTAGTTTTAGTTTTAGTTTAATTTTAGTTAAAAGACTTAAAAATCACTTCTTATTTATACTAAAATACTGCCCGAACATTCGGGAAAATGGTTGAGTTTAGAATAACAAAAGAATCAATTAATTAGAAACTTCATCGAGACCTTTCTATTAGTGTGGTTAAGTAGACAAAAAAAAATGTTTACGCGAAATGTACGTGGCGGCTAAGAACTAGTCTCGGTTTACAGTCAGGTCAGAATTAGGCCAGTACTTGAAGCGTGTAACACATCAATGAGTACATGATCTATCTGGTTACGAGTAGTTCCATCATTTGAGACCCACGGTACTTTATAAATGTTTTTACTTTGGGACTGTGTAGTTTTTACTAGCATATTGTTAGCTACGACAAATTCTGCTAATCGTGAAATGTTATCGTTAGTGGTATCGTGTAAATTATACGTGCCAATCACGGATTATAGGATCTTCCAACCAGTGTGGCATTGAAATCGCCCTGCTTACAAATAAAGACCTTCAGTTGCCTCTCAGGTTGAGGGCTCTAAGATGCTACATATTTTCTATATTGCTATACGGAATGGAAGCTTGGACATTGAAGAGCCAACACATAAGAAGAATAGAAGCGTTCGAAATGTGGTGTTACAGAAGAATATTGAAAATTCAGTGGGTTCAAAGGATTACCAATGTTGAAGTGCCACGACGTTTAAATAAGGAGTTAGAAATTATGAAGAGTATAAAAACTAGAAAACTGGAATATTTGGGTCACATTACCAGAGGAGAAAAATACGAGTTGCTGAGAATTATTATGCAAGGAAGGATCCAAGGAAAAAGAAGCATAGGAAGAAGACGCATCACCTGGTTGAGGAACCTTGGAGAATGGTTTAACTGCAGTTCATTACAACTGTTCAGAGCAGCAGCCAACAAAGTGACCATAGCCATTATGATATCCAACCTCCGATAGGAGAGGGAACTTTAAGAAGAAGAATACGATTTTGATATCGTGCTACGTGCTGCTGTGTACTGTTGTGCTAGAAGTTCATAGAATATATATCTTTGTCCTTTGCTTCTTACACTTTGTTTACATGGGCGGTTTGCCAACGTTTGACGCCGCGGTTTACCTGAAAAACCCAACCGCCGCGGTTCAAGTTTAACATAGAAACAAATGCAACCGCTCAACATCGTACACATGCAACCTTTCCGTCGTCAAATCGCGGCGGTTGTAAGTTTACTAGGGGAGGAATGAGACCGCCAGTCAATCGCTCTCATGTGTACGAACCGCGGCGGTTGGGTTTTTCAGGTAAACCGCGGCGTCAAACGTTGGCAAACCGCCCATGTAAACAAGCTGTTAAGTTGGTGCATGCACTGATAAAAGAGTTAATTTGTCCACTTTACTTTCATTCTTAAAGGAAGCATGCGTTCGATTATTAGCTTGAATTCTATTATGGTCGACTTCAGTTTTCTATTTATTACAAAACTATACCCATCTTCACATCTTCCTCCTTCTCTACCAGAAAACCAGAAAGTTTTCCACTGCATGCTACCTCATTTCCTGAATAGCTGTTACATCCAACTTATATTTCTGTAGCTGTTTTATGGCGTATGTCGCGATTCCTGATCTGTAGTAAGTTCCAAGTGCCTAATAGAATATATGAAACTCCAAGATATACCTACATTTTCGATAATTGATGGATTCGACCGTTACTTGATGGAAATTCATTTTATTTAACAATAAAACATCGCAGACTTTTGTTTTCAATATTTCCACAACATTTATTATAAATTAATGTCACTACAGCTGCTTCGGCAGAATGCTTTTCTCAAGTGATGTGTTTTTAATATGCGTCTACACTTTAAAGTTTAAAGTCTCTAACTGAATAGGTTGAAGAGTGGGAAGCTGCTTGCCTCAAGTTGGCCATTCAGAATTATATCAACTTTGTATTTTTTAATTTATTAATTTCCAAGATTCTAATAAAGACAGCTTAAAGCTTTTATTTGGAAGAATTTGATACTATTCATTCAAAGCATGATTATAATCTAGAAGGTGAAGTGCGTATGTAGAACCTATTTTTCTATTGTTGGAACCATTTTGTGTTGTGCTATGCGTTTGTCAAAGGTTCTGCCAGTTTAACCGATGTAAGTTTTCGGACAGTCACCACATGTCAGTTTGTATACACCACTCTGTAACAGGAAAACTAACCACAGACAACGGCATGATGTATTATGTTGGTAACAATGATCCAAGACATCGATATGGAGCTGCCCTACTCAGAAAGATTGATGATGATTCAGTTACAAACATTCTCTAAAAAGATAATAGACCAGGGCGCATCTGTAAAAATATTAGTACATTTGGACGTTGAGAGGTGACTCAAATTTTTTTGCAGAAATTGCTTGAAAATAAATCAAATAATAATATTTGAGTTATCCTCCCTCTCAAAAAGGTCCGGAAGATTGTTTAAATAATCAAAATGTCAAAAAATTAAGGAAAAATTCGATTTTTTTCTTGGTTTTTTGATTATAACTTTAAAAGTATTCATTTCCGAGAAAGGTTGTACTGACATCAAAGTTGCGTAATTAAATTCCTGACGCCATGGTGTTAATCGATTTTAATTTTGCAAAATTGCAAATGAAACGTACAGTACACTTCTATAAGCAAAAAAATTTTCAACTTGCTATCTGCTTTAATTTCAGTCCTGTAACATTTTGAAAAAAATGAATTTTTTTGCGAAAGCTGGATTGCAAAATTTATTTTGCAAAATCTATTGAACTGATCTTAATGAAATTTACAGTATTGTTTTACTGTATCATAAAGTTTTTCTGGGTGAAATATGAAGGTCCTAAGTGTAGCATAAATAGTTGAAAAACGTAAAATGCGAATACTTGTTTTTGTATGGTTTTTTCGGAATTATTGCTATTTTGCAACTGGGGTGACTATTTTTTAAATTTTTAACCAATTCTATATTGTAGGAAATTTAATTACGCAACTTTTATGTCAGTACAACTTTTCTTGGAAATGAATACTTTTAAAGTTATAATCAAAAAACCAAGAAAAAATCGAATTTTCCCTTCAATTTTTGACATTTTGATTATTTAAACAATGTTCAGGCCCTTTTTGAGAGGGAGGATAACTCAAATATTATTATTTGATTTAATTTCAAGCAATTTCTGCCAAAAAATTTGAGTCACCTCTCAACATCCATCTCAAAACAGATGCGCCCTGGACTATAAACGTTGTCCAAAGATATGCACCCACTGCCGACAAAGATGAGGCCGAGATAGAAAGGTTCTACATGCAATTGAACGAAATAATAAGATCCACAAAAAAAGATGACATATTGTTGGTGATGGGAGATTTCAACGCCAAGATTGGAAAAGGAAAAGTGGATGGATGTGTGGGAGAATTTGGATTCGGAGAAAGAAATGCACCGGGGGGGCGGACAGACTTGTCGAATTCTGCCAAAGCGAGGAGCTGGTAGTAATGAATACCTTATTTAAACTACCTAAAAGAAGACTTTATACCTGGATATCACCGGCGGATTCGGAAGATCACATTGTAAGAAACCAGATACGAGTACATTTTAATCAAATCCAGATATAAAAACACTATAAAGTCTGTGAGAACTTACCCCGGAGCTGACATAAATTCAGATCATAATCCATTAGTAGGCGTAATGAAGATAAAACTGAAAAAGATCCAAAAACAAACAAATATACCACGATTTGATGTCTCAAATATAAAAGAAGAACCTGTACGTCAGAGGCTAAAAGAAGAAATAAATGATAACTTAAAGAAAATCAAACAAGACATAAACAAGACATGATAAAAACAACAGATGTTAATGACAAATGGAACATGATACAAGAAACGTTAGTAGAGGCAGGAAAGAAGATATTACCCACAAAAATAATAAAAAAACAGAGATGGATGACTTCAGACATCCTAGAGCTTAGGGAGGAAAGAAGGAAACATAAAGGCTGGAGTAAGGCAAAATACAAGGAAATCCAGAGGTTAATAGGAAAGAAAATAAAAGAGGCCAAATCCACCTGGGTGGCAAATCAATGTAGTGAAATAGAAGAATATTCTAAAAAGTATGATAGCTTTAAAATGCACAAGAAAATAAAGGAAATCACAAATACACAGCGAAAAAAGAAAGATGGCCTTCTTAAAGACATAAATGGAAAAATTATTATAGAAATCAAAGAGAAATTAAAAAAGTGGAAGACATACATAACAGATCTGTTTGAGGATACTAGACAAGAACCGGAAGAAATCGACAGCGAAACGGGACCAGAGATCATAATGGAGGAAATCGAACAAGCAATACGAAACGCAAAAAACGGAAAAACTGTAGGTCATGACGAAATACCTGCAGAATTACTGAAATGTCTAGACGATGAAACTCTACCGGTAATACTGGATCTGAAGTAATGGTTTAATGAAGTATTTAAAACCGGAAAAAACCTTTGTAACAATATCAAAAACAATATATGCCAAAGATTGTTCGAACTATAGGACAATATCACTAATAAGCCATACCCTCAAAATATTAATTTCTAAAGGTGATTCATGGAAGATTATACAGAAAGCTAGAATATGATATGGATGATACCCAATTGGGGTTCCGCAAAGGACTTGAAACAAGAGAGGCATTGTTTGAGTTTAATGTCCTTTCTCAAAGATGCTTAGATATGAACCTGGATATTTATTCCTGTTTCATCGACTTCGAAAAAGATTTCGACAGGGTCAGACATGAAAAACTAATAGAATTATTGAAAAAAAGAGATATAGACAGACGAGATTTACGAATTATCATCAATCTGTATTGGAAACAAAAGGCCAATATAAAGATAGAAGAACAAGAATCCGAGAATATTGATATAAAGAGAGGAGTAAGACAGGGTTGTGTTCTGTCGCCGCTACTGTTTAACCTGTATATTTCAGGAAGCGATAGCGGAGCTAAGTGATGGAATCTCTATAAACGGAAGAATAGTAACTAACATAAGATTCGCTGATGACACCGTTATAATGGCAGACACCCTGGAATCGCTACAAGAATTGCTAAATAGAATTAATGATTATTGCATTCAATACGGACTAAAAATAAACAAGAAACAAACTAAATTTATGATTGTCTCAAAAACAGAACATGGAACTGAAAGGTTAATGATAGAGCAAACCCAAATAGAAAAAGTTAAGACATACAAATATCTGGGAACCTGGGTTGATGACAAAAATGACCAAATCAAAGAAATTAAAGTCCGAATTGAAACTGCAAGGCAAGCATTTATAAAAATGAAGACACTGCTTACAAACACAGACCTTCAGTTGCCTCTCAGATTGAAGGCTCTAAGATGCTACATATTTTCTATATTGCTATACGGAATGGAAGCTTGGACATTGAAGAGACAACACATAAGAAGAAAAGAAACGTTCGAAATGTGGTGTTACAGAAGAATATTGAAAATTCAGTGGGTTCAAAGGATTACCAATGTTGAAGTGATACGACGCGACGTTTAAATAAAGAGTTGGAAATTATGAAAAGTATAAAAACTAGAAAACTGGAATATTTGGGTCACATTACCAGATGAGAAAAATATGAGTTGCTGAGAATTATTATGCAAGGAAGGATCCAAGGAAGAAGAAGCATACGAAGAAGACGCATCTCCTGGCTGAGGAACCTTAGAGAATGGTTTAACTGTAGTTCATTACAACTATTCAGAGCAGCAGCCAACAAAGTGACCATAGCCATTATGATATCCAACCCCCGATAGGAGAGGGAACTAGAGAGGGAAGAAGAAGACTCTGTAACGTTTGATATACATTTTTTTTTTGTATACATTTTCCCATAATAAACGCTGGACGGAAGGGCCGCCCGAGAACTTTATCGTGCCGATCTATTATCGTTATGGTACTAGATATTGGCATTCTATAAAAATAACAAAGTTACTCGTTATTTTGATATTTTAGAAACACCTACTGTACTTAAAAGTATTTTATGGTTCTACGCATCATTAATTCCTGCATTTGAGAAAATGTTCGATGCCATATTTCGGGGACACACTATAGATGTGTAGATTATTGCATAAATCAATAGAATATTATAGTCATACTTTCATTTCAAATTAGTTCATTTTTCTGAGAAATTAATAGTTTACAATATTTGCATTTCATTCTATTTCGATTACGCCAGTCAATGCGCGAGATTAAGAACAAGATATTATCTCCAAATTCTATCCTGATTGGGAGTAGCCCAATCTCCTAATTCAAAGTCTATCCTATATACTATGGCGCTTTTATCATGGGGGAAGTTCCCACCACTTCTCAGGGGTGAAATATTTTTATTTTCGAATTACATGGAGAAAAAGGAAGATTTTTAAGAAAATTTAAAAATTCATTCTATAATTTGATCACATTTTAAAAAAAAACATTCATTTTAAACCCGTTTAACTTTTTGAAAGTAGAAATAACACTATATTAAAAGGTATTGAGAAGAAAAACAATGCATTTAAATTATGGTGGATTGTTAGTCATTATATTTTTTGCACCATATCTCGCTTAGTTTGTAAGTAACCGACATTTAACGGCGCTCGTTTTAAAGGCCTTTTCAAACACTACAAAAGGTGTTGGTAGCATTATACACCTAAAACCTACCGTTCCTCTGTTATTTCAAGTTGAATACACCAATTTGAGCATGCACCAAAAAACAAACTATTTTCACCTACCATATCTCTTTTTGTATTATAAATAGAACATTTACGAAGGAACGAATCTCTTTATTATTTATAATCTAAAAAATGTTTTATATAGAGTTTTTAGTTCGATGCATAGTTTTTAAGGTATTCACAAAAAATCCGTCCGAAAAGGTGTCATTTTTCAATGAAAATGGCCAATTTTCAACTACGCATAACTCAAAAAGTATTGAGTTCTCAAAAAAAAGTATAGACCAGTTTTTGCTTAGAAATAGGTTCTTCAGCCACTTCCGTGCTTATTTTGACCAACAAATTTTCCACCCCCTTGAAGAAGTGGGAACCGCCCCAAGATAAAAGCGCCATATTATATAGGGTAGATTTTGTTTCTTGAGCTATTCCCTACTTACTGTGAAAATATCAAGTACATCAATGTAGTAGGATGGAATTCGGAGCCAAATACCCTCATTGACTGCTCTACAATAATGCTCTGCTATGAACGCGTGAGAGAGGACACACATAAGATTATAGCAAAATTTCTATTTACCGTAACTTTTCGAGTTTTTGAGCTACAGCAATAAATTTTATGTCATTGGAAAGGTAATTTTGCATTCTTTCAAAATGTGTTAAAATATACAGGGCGTATCAAAAAAATTAAGATTTTTTATTCATTTCCGGTTCAACCGAAAGCCATGTTTTTGGTAAAATTTATTGTGATAATAGATAATAAAAAACCATATACCTCTGCAAAATTTCAAATTTTAGTTTCTATTAAGAAGGAAGTTACGGGCACTCGAATATTTTTTTATAAAAAATTCATAACTCCCCTCCTATGGGGAGTTAAGATATATGACTAATGTCATTCAATTTACTGATAGGATATCAAAAATATATCAAAAAATAAAAAAATTCCTTGGAGCCATTTTTGAGAAAATCTAGTTCAAATTTATGTCAAAATTTGACCCCTTAAATATAGGCAACCCGTAACTTTTTCTGAAAAACGATAACATCTTTCTTATAGCCCCATCTTTAGGCTATATAACGACTTTTTCAAATTAAACTTATCTTCAAAAACTTTTTAGATAGATAGGGAAATGTGTCGGGGGGGCGGTCGGCCATGTTGGCCGCCATTTTGAATTTGGAAATGTCAAATTCCGTACTTTTATTTACCTATCGATGAGCTTACTTTGAGTTGAATTTCATTTATTTCTGTCAAAATTTGCAAAAATGGGCCCTAAATAACCCCCCTATTTCGGCCCCCCTTTGAGAGATTTTTTTAAAAGCTTAGTTTCTCGACAAAATTCTCTTAAACTTACTCATACCGAATTTCATCAAAATCGGTCCAGTAGTTTTTGCTGGGCGGTGGCGACATACGTACGTACATACGTACGTACGTACGTACATACTTCCGACATATTTTTTTTATTTGCTTTTTAGACTCAGGGGGACTCAAAACGTCGAAAAAAAGTGAAATCTGAAAAAAAATTTTTTGCACGATCCTATAACTTTATTATACTATACTACGTATATAGTACGATAAAGTAAAAATGACCCTGGAGTCAACCCCATACCTCCGCCAACGTTTCCATCTGTGCTTTCTCCCTTTTCGATTCTCGTTTTTCTATTTTTCTAAAAGAACGCTCTTCCGGTAAACACTCCAATTATTTTTGTACAAAATTTGACGATCGAGCGCGAAGTCGAGACGCTTCTTTACCTTTTTCTCTTCTTCTTTCTTATTCAAAGTGCACTTTTCGAATCAGGTCGATCAAGTGTTACAGATATTTAATTTGGTTCATCAGCGACGAATTTATTCAGGAGCTTGTAATTTATTCGGAAGATTGTAATTTTTGTAGCTGTGACAGATAAGGTTTGCTTTGAATTTGACGCTTCGTTCGTTTCTATTTTTATACATTTTTATTCAATACCTTTTTCGTTAGTTCACTAAATCATGAAATTGATTATTTTACTTCTGTAGGTGTCTATTCCAGATTTTTTGGTTCAATATTGTAATTATCACTTTATTACAGGCAGTACCTATATGCTGCAATTATGGCACATACAAAGCAAACAGCCCGAAAATGCACTAATGGTAAAGCAGCACCTTAGTCACAAGCAAGCAAGCCATAGTGATTAACCCAGCCTGCTCACCTCTGGAGAATAACATTCGGAATACAATAATTCATTGGGTCGAGGAGGATGATTAAGCAGGAATCACTCCACCCCGCCACAGTCACTTCCACCCTGATAGCAACCTGATGAGCTGTAAGGGCTCTATATCACCAAAGTATCATGTGAGAGTCCTGGGTACAAGGACCCCGAAATCTTACGACGATCAATGAAGCATGATGCGCTCTATTCCCGCTATCGCTATTTATAGATTATGAGAAAGCTTTCGACAAAGTTAAACATAACATTCTCATGGAATGTCTAAACCGCAAAGGACTCGACAAAAATGATATTAACATAGTGAGAAACCAATAGGCTGTGGTAGCATTAGATGAACATAGAACGGATGCGCAATAGACAAGTAGAGGAGGGAGACAGGGCTGTGTACTTTCACCGTTACTATTTTATATATACTCCCAAGAATTACTTACACAACCACTTGAAAACTGTACAGAAGGAATCAGGATAAATGGTGAAAATATAAATAACATTATTTTTCTACAACCGTGTTAAAATGCAATTTTTAGCACTCCATACGAGCGTTAAAAATGCTACTTTAAGGCACTAGTGCTTTAAAAAAATTTTAAGTCACTGCAGTTCGTATTGACCGTATAGGCAATTTTGATGTAATGTCAAAAAAATATAAAAATGGAATGTCAGTCAAGCTCAAGTAAAAGTTTTTGTAGATATTGTCCTGTAATTACGTTTGTAGAAAAAATATTGTATGATATGCGTGTTATCCAACTCGCTATCGCTCATTCTGCAAACTTTCACATGCGTGCCTTAAACGTGTACTTTTAACACTTATATCATAAATAACTATTATTATGCCGACGATACAGTCATAGTCATTGTCGCTGAAAGTGAGAAAGGCCTGTAGATGCAGGCGCTACTAAACACAATTTGTGATACTGGGGCACAGTTTGGTTTAACAATAAATATCAAGAAAATAAAGACCAGGTTATCAGTAAGAGGGGTATCATAGCCAAAGGATCCAGACACAAAATGAAGATATTGAACAAGTGGACCAAATGAAATACGTAGGAAAGTACTTACCGATATCAGAAATTCGATCAGGAATATGAGGAAATTTCTGAGAAAACAAAGACTCAATCTGCAAATCCGATATTGTATGGTAAAATTTTATATCCACTCTATTTTTCTTTACGGTGCCAAAGAATGTTGACAAAAACTTGACTTAATGAGAAAGCTGGAAGCTTTTAAGATGTGGCTTTTTAACAGAATTTTGAAAATACGATCATATTACGAACGAAATGCTGTTGTGCAGACTGGGAAGAGCCAGAGAATATTTGAAAACCATTAAAAGGAGAAAAACATCATATTTGGGGCACATACTTAGAAATAATAAAAATATGAGTTATTAGAGCTGATTGTTAAGGTAATCGAAGGAAAAACGGGTCCTAGTAGACGAAAAATATGCTGGCTGAAAAACAATCGCGACTGGACCGGGTTAAACACTTAAACGCTTTTAAGGAGGGGGTATGGTTTGAAATCAACATATCAAGCACATTTTCGTGAATTTTTTTCGAAGCTATGGTAGAATTATTTTATTTTTAAATTAAATAAACATATTAAGTACAATTCGAAGAATATTTAAGAAAAAATGAAATCCAAAATATTGAAAAATAAGCCATTGGTGGCAAATTTTGGCAGGCAGCTCAAAAAAAAATGGATTTTGCGGTGGACATCAGAACTCATCACTGGATCATACGAAACAAAAAATTCAAAAAGATTTAATTAGCTTATGAGTTTCACGAGGTAACAACGTCGAGTTTTTTTATTTTTAATGATTTTTGAATTTTTGGTATCAATCAGAAGTGAAAAATACGAAATTTTTGATAAAAATTTTGTGAAAACCAACAGATTTAATATTGTTGAACAAAAAATAAGCACAAAACGAAAAATATCTCGACGTTGTTACCTCACGAAATGTCTAAAGAAAATCTATGCAAAACCTCAGGTAGATCGGACAAGTAGTTTTTCAGTTACAATGTCCACCGCATTTGAAAAATCAGTTTTGAGAAAAATGCGTTTTTAAGTTTTGACAACTGCATCTTCATCTTCTTATTTGTCTGCCAAATCGTAAAGTGATGAACATTGGAATATGTTTTTTTAATTGAGGAGTAATCTACAAAAGAGAAGGCGAACAGCTGTTTAACGTTTCTCACTACGCTCAAGCGTGCTGGCGCGAAGCCGCGGCAAAGCGAGTCAAAGATAGGGATATTCAACACTCTGTATATCGGGTAATTTTACTCCGATCAATCTGAAATTTTCAGAGAGTATTCTTGAAAGTATGCACTTTTATTTGAAATAATAAAAAAAATTAAATATTTCAAACCATACCCCCCCCCTTAAGAAAAGCAGAAGATAGGGACGAATTTGTAATTTATAGCAAACTTTCAGTATAGACCATGGTAATAAGACCTACCCTGTTCGTGACACAGCAGCCAGGGCACTGAAGCGTTTTTTCGACAGGTATACCTATAATAATAAATTATAACTATTTCTTGTGTAGGATCTGGCGGCCATCTTTATTTATAAACAATTAACTGTCAAAAAATGGCATTTTCCCCTTTTTTTCAAATCAACGGAAAACAGTGAAACTGTTTTTTACGGATTTTTTAGTACAAATTTCTTCGAGATTATGGAAAAAGCTTTAAAATGACGTATTACAAAGTTTGATATACTCATTTTTTGTTAACATAATTGCGAAAAAAGGTCGGAATTTCAAAAAAAATATATTTTCTCAATAACTGTTGTAAAAATTAGTGTACAGCTTTGAAATTTTTGTTAAATGAGGTTTCGTTGGTGCTTAATATGTGATAAAAATTTCAAAGTGATTCATTCAATTGTTTAAATTTTATTTAAATTGTTTATCCCAGAGAGCATTTTTTTTGCAATAACATAAGTCACAAAAAAATGACCTTAGAACCATTGCACAGGTGTCAAATGAAAGAACATGAGCTACATTTTCAACATGGTTTAAAAAAGTGAATAAAAAATGCATTTATTAGTAATAAATAATATGCAAAACTATCGTCAATTTTTCTTTATAAACTTTTTGAATACCTTTTTCCAAAAAAATTAACTTTTTTACCCTGTTTTAAGTGCACAACTACCAAGTAATGTTATCTATATCACAATTGATAAAAACTTGTAATAAATATGTATAATTTCTTATATAACAAAATAAAAAGTTTATAAGGAAAAATTTACGATACATTTTTTATTCACTTTTTTTAAACCAAGTTGAAAATATAGCTCATGCTATTTCATTTGACACCTGTGGAATGGTTCTAACGTCATTTTGTTCTGACTTATGTTATTGCAAAAAAATGCTCTCTGGGATAAACAATTTGAATAAAATTTAAACAATTAAATGAATCGCTTTGAAATTTTTATCACGTATTGAGCACCAAAGAACCCTTATTTGACAAAAACTTCAAAGCTGTACACTAATTTTTACAACAGTTATTGCGAAAATAATTTTTTTGCAATTCCGACCTTTTTTCGCAATTATATTAACAATAAATGAGTGTATCAAACTTTGTAATACGTCATTTTAAAGCTTTTTCCATAATCTCGAAGATATTTGTACTAAAAAAACCATAAGTTTCCCTGTTTTCCATTAATTTGAAAAAAAAAGTGAAAAATGCCATTTTTTGACACTTAATTGTTTATAAATAAAAATGGCCGACAGATCCTACGCAGGAAATAGTTACAATTTGCCCTTATAGGTATTACCTGTCGAAAAAACGCTTCAGTACCCTGGCTGTTTAAGTGTCATGGAAAAAACCTTATAACCCTGGACTAGTAGTGGAGTCGGCACTGGAAGAAGAAGAGTTCGTCAGTGATGGATATAAAACATGAAGAAGACAACCAAGGCAATTTAACAATACAGCAAGATAGTTTCAGTGTTGAGCCGTTTACACAAAAAACCAACTTTACTAATCCATCCATCACCATCACAAAATCAGAATTAACAATATTAATGATACCACCTTTTATTCCAATATTTTAATAATAGCATTTCTCTCTGAAATAAAACTGATGACTCTTAACTCATTTTGAGCAGCTCAATGGAATTTTCCCCCGTTCGATAAACGGCTGTTATCTTTTTTGTCTGTTTTTAATGGAATGAACAATACGTTGTATACCGCGATTTTCCACCAACTGAATGTGTTTGGATCGTTTGGATTTTCCGAAGTGGAAATTTTGAGGATTCAGCTCTAAATAATTTCGATTGGAAAACAAAAAACGCGAAACCATGACAGGATGGCGCAACCTAAGTATTCCAACAAGGTTAAAAAATAATGGTAAATATTGAAATTTGTCAACACTTTTATATTTCAGAATAAAGAGCGAGAACCACTAACCCATTACCGCTAAAAACGTTATCAAATTACCTCGCCCTAGAGGCTTAACCTATCCATTAAGTAAAGGTGTGACAGTTTTTATGGAACGGTATTTTCGAATTATGTCTAATTATGTCTACTTACGGACAAAAATATTGCATATGCATGTGGAATGAAATTTTTTGTGCTGCTATCCTTAGCCCCCCTGTAACATAGGAATAGGATTTCTGTTCCGATTGTGATGTTTTAAAGTATCACATAAATGCTATGATCGGATTTAAATCTGATCTGGGCTATATACTGGCCAGTATAATTTTTAAATTTAATCTCATCAAGTTAAGTATTCACTATGCTAGCGACATGAAGACGTGCATTAGCAATATGTCATATACAATATAGCTTTCAAATGGCAAAACATGATCTTCTAAAATGTTTTAAATGTACATATCAGTTGGCATTCGCCTTATCAGCTTCACGTGTTCGGTATGCCCTTTCAAAGCAATACCGCTCCGTAGCACTATGTCGCCACCACCAAAACTAACGCTCTGTATGAAGTTACAACTGATATACTGTTCACCAACTCTTCTATAGACGAAGTTTTGTCAATCCTGCTTCAATATGATATACGGTATGCCAGATGTAACCTCATACAGAGTGTTAATTTTGGTGGTGGCGGAATAGTGCTATGGAGTCCAGAGAGTATCATCCCTCTTCTAACTAAAATATTCAATGCATGTCTCAAAAACAGCCACTTCCCTACTCCTTGGAAAGTGGCCAATGCCATCATGCTTTTGAAAAAAGACAAGCCCCCAACCGACGTGGAATCCTACGGACCAATCTCTTTAATAAACACTCTGGGTAAAGTTCTTGAGCTAATCCTAAAAGAAAGGCTCAATAACTTTCTCGTAAACCACAACATCATACCAAAATTCCAATACGGATTCCAGTCAGGTAAATCTACTCAACATGCATTAATAGATTTCACAACTAAAGTTACTCAAACCATCAACGATGGTTCATTCGCCATAGCCACATTCCTAGATGTGCAGAAGGCTTTCGATCAGGTCTGGCACGACGGACTTGTTCGGAAACTTCTGGACATCGGGCTACCATTACAATTTACCAAAATTGTACACTCATACCTCCACAACCGAACTGTCAGAGTAAAAGTAAGCGATCAAAAGTCTACCCCCTTCACTCCACAAGTTGGAGTTCCCCAGGGTTCAGTCCTAGCTCCACTGTTGTACATCATCTACAACAGCGATATCACAAACCAAAATATCCCAGGCACTCGGCTGTTTCTCTATGCAGACGGCACGCCTCTACTCACGACAACCTCTCGATACAACCCATTACTCATCCACAGAAGAGCCCAGGCTCTGTTGGACGTGGTCGGGGACTGGTGTTGTAAGTGGAGAGTCACGCTGAACGCGAACAAAACAACAACAATTGTGTTTCGCGCCCCTTCTGTGTCACAAAGAATCATAAAAAATGAAGACGACCAATATCCACTGAGATTGTTGGGAGAAAGGCTTGTTGTTAGCCCGACTGCGACCTACTTGGGAGTACTGTTCACCAGGACTCTTAACTGGGACGCAGATCTAAAGGCAACTTTAGATAGGGTAAGGAACAGGGCCAGACTTCTCAAACCTCTCTCTGGACGAATTGGCAAGACACACAAGAAGACTCTCATACACACTTACAAGACCTTTATTCGACCCGTCATTGAGTACAAATCATGCCTCTACTCTCTTTGCGCTAGAGCAAAAAAAGAGAGGTTGTTGCGAGTGGAACGTAGAATCTTGCGTAGATGCAACTACGAGCACTGGAGATATCCCTCAAACGAAATCCATAACATCTCAAACATCCCCAAAATCAGTGAGAGAATAAACTCTCTGAACAGGAACTTCACAATCATAGTAATCAACGGTCCCCCCCCCGACACACAAGAATGTCTCAAATGTTCCTGTTCATCTTCCGGCCACGTATTCTACCGAAAGCCCAAACGCAAAAAGATTCATCTACCGTCTGCTCTAATGCAAACATGCATTGACGAACTCCCAGTAGAATACGAAAACATCCTCGAGGCTACCCCGTTAGCCTTCCGCACCCACCTATAACACATCCTCATCCCTACCCCGAACAGAGAGAAGTTGGCTTTTTGCGGTTTCCCAACTTCATTGCACAATTATACCTGTTCGTCCCAAGAAAATAGCCGCAACTATTTTCATCACTCGAACGCTCACTGTCCACGCTGCGCTCAAAAGCCACCTCCTGACCGCCCACGAGGGCCGCTGGTTCTACCAGTTGGCGTACAATGGTTTCTAGGGAGACTGGTCGAGAGTAAAGCACGGACAGTACACGTAAATGTCTATGGAACCAACAACAACTCCATCAAACTTTCTTCTCTATTGCCTTTTTAGCCTTCTGGACACCACCGTCCGGCATAACCCAGGAAACCAGAAACACCAGGACACGACACTTGCCCCAGTGTGTTTTTCGGACTGTTTGCTTTTGCGGCCACATTTTACATTCACTACAAACCCTGAAGAGGACTAAATCCTAAACGGGGACACTCATTGATAGCATTTCTACATAGCAATTTATTCTATACACGCAAATCAAACAATGAGAAGAAGTGCTATGGAGTGGTATTTCTTGGAAAGGAGTTACTGAACTTGTGGAGGTGATTGGGTGAATGACAGCTGATATGTACATTAAAAACATTTTAGATGATCATGTTTTGCCATTTACCAGCCATATTGGATAAAAAATTCGTGTTAATGCACCATGACGCAGGTCTTCATGTCGGTAGAATAGTGAATACTTACCTTGATGAGATTCAATTTAAAAACTATAGACAAAAATGAATAATCATTTTCAATTTCGTTGCCACACGAAACTACAGCCGCATCATTATTCTAGTTCAATCAGAGAGTGCAACAAGCACCTCTACCGGTTTCGAAACTAATTAGTCTCTCATCAGGAGGCACATATGCTGCTCTCTCTGACCCAACTAGGACAAACCCCGGCGTGCAGTCACGGATTGCAACGAACGAAATGGTAGGGATGCCCTAGCGGCAACTGCTAGCAAAACTATAGATACTGGCCATCATATAGCCCATATTAAGTTTAAATCCGATTATACCATTTATATGATATATTAAAACATCGCATTCGGAAAAGAAATCCTATTCTTATGACATTGGGGGCAGCACAAAAAGTGTTATTTCACACGTTAATTTCAAAATATGTATGCAATATTTTTGTCCGTCAGTGTATAAATGTTAATATATTTATTTATATAACTTTATTTTTCAACAGACCGTATGTGGTATGGGCTGAAACATTTCATTAATTCATTATTAATTTATTAAATTGTACAAAATTAAATTAGATTGATTGTTTTTTCTGTGGTATATATTTTATATTTTGTACTTTTTTTAGATTGATTAAAACAATAATTGCAATTTTTATCGCAGATTTCGATTGTTTACTATTATGTATAAATTCATGCATTATATCACTTCTCAATCGTCTTCTTCTCTGTTTTAACTATGAACGGCGTAACCACGATGATACTAAGGGAGGGTTACAACCACTGGAGGGTATCTAGGGGTATGGAATAGTAATGGTGTTAAGCGTGTAGAGCTCAAAGTACATCCCAAAGTACATCCCCTGGTTACGCCACTGTAACTAATAGCTGTAATTACTATTGATCCTGAGTTAATCCAAATATTCAGAGAGTTAACTAAATAGGCCCGGAGGGTACTTTTATTATATTCAAGCAGTGTGTGACTATGGAACGGAAAGGCAAAATTGTAATAGCGTGAGTAGTAGTGTGGATGTCATTTTAATATTATTTTTTTGTATATAAAATACGAAATATTTCAATACATATTATAATACAATACGAGTATATGTATTGAAGATAAAAATTACTTGGGAATTATAAATGTCGAGCTACACGAAAGTGTAACTCGATTACAACTAAAATACACTACATCAACCAAACCCATGTAGAAAGAGTGACACTACAACTACCTCGGTACCAAGGTAACAGTGGAACCTCGATTATGCGTCTCTCCATTAACCGTCACCTCTGTTAACCGTCAGGGTACATACAGACGTTACCAACATGTCCTGCCTTATCGTCTCCCCCCAGGTCTTCTTTGGTCTTCCTCTCCTACTCCTTCTAGGAATCTGCACTTCAGCTATTCTTCGTATTGGGTGATTAACGTCTCGACGTTGAACATGACCAAACCATCTTAACCTATGCTCTCTCATTTTGGCATCAATTGGTGCCACACCTAGACTTCCCCTAATATACTCATTTCTAATTTTATCCTTCTTTGTCACTTCACTCATCCATCTAAGCATTCTGATTTCCGCCACATGCATTCGTTGTTCCTCTTTCTTTTTCACTGCCCAACATTCAGTTCCATACATCATAGCCGGTCTTATGGCTGTTTTATAGAATTTTCCCTTCAGCTTCATTGGAATTTTTCTGTCACACAACACACCACTCGCTTCTTTCCACTTCATCCAACCAGCCCTAATTCTACTGCATACATCTCCATTTATTTCTCCATTACTCTGTAATACTGATCCTAGGTACTTAAAACTATTGCTTTTCACAATCATTTCACCATCCAAAGATACCATTTTATTTGTAGTAGCTCCATATTTAAATGAACATTCCAAATACTCTGTTTTTGTCCTACTAAGTTTTAAACCTTTTTCCTCCAGAGCTTGTCTCCACTGTTCCAGTTTTTGTTCTAAGTCTCTTTCACTATTTCCTACTAACACGACATCATCAGCATACATTAAGCACCATGGAATGTTACCCTGTAGTTTCGCTGTTATCTGGTCCAAAGCTAATGAGAATAAATACGGACTAAGAACAGGGCCTTGGTGCAATCTTACGTTCACATGAAATTTATCAGTCTCTCCCACACCTGTCCTAACACTAGTCGTTACTCCCTCATACATATCCCTCACAATCTTTACATATTCACCAGAGACTCCTTTCTTATTGAGTGCCCACCACAGAATCTCTCGAGGAACTCTATCATATGCTTTCTCAAGATCAATGAATACCATATGAGCGTTTGTTTCTTTACTCCTGTATTTTTCATCAACTGCCTTATAATGAAAATTGCATCTGTTGTTGATCTACCCTGCATAAAGCCAAATTGATTCTAGGATATTTCGGTCTCTTCACGTATCCGTCTATCAATTACTCTTTCCCATATTTTCATGGTGTGGCTAAGCAGTTTTATAGCCCTATAGTTTGTACATTGTTGTATATCTCCCTTGTTTTTGTAAACAGGTACCAGTATACTGCTTCTCCATTCGTCTGGCATTTGTCAGACTTCCATAATTCTATTAAACAGACCTGCTAGCCACCTTGTTCCTGTCTCTCCCAATGCTCTCCATACTTACCCAGAAATATCATCTGGTCCTACCGCTTTTCCTTTCTTTATTTTTTGAAGCGCTTGAGCCACTTCCTCGTTGGTTATTTTGGTGACCATTGCTGCTACTGTCTCCGTTGACTCTACAGGCTGTCTGTCAAATTCTTCATTTAATAAGCTGTCAAAGTACTTTCTCCATCTCTTTTTGACATCCCTTTCGTGAACTAGTATTTTATTATTTTCATCTCGGATACATCTAATCTGATTAAAATCCTTTGCTTTCTTTGCTCTCTGTTTGGCTATTTTATATATCTTCGTTTCGCCTTCCCTGATATCAAGTTGATCGTATAGGTTTGAATACGCTTCTGCTTTGGCTTTTGCTACCGCTACTTTCGCTTCCTTTTTCGCCAACATATAGTTTTGAAGATCTGTGTCGGATCTGGTTTCTTGCCACTTTTCATATAATTTTCTCTTCTCTTTTATTTTTCCTTGTACTTCGTTTGACCACCACCAAGTTTCTTTATCCTCAAACTTTTTTCCTGACGTTTTCCCAAGTATTTCAATAGCAGTCTCTCTAATACTACTGGCCATTTTTCTCCAAATTGTATTAGGGCTTCCTTTCATGTTCCAACATGAAAGGAAGGACATTCTAAATCCCAAATGATGATTTACAAATTTTATACATTGTAAATCACGATTCAGGAGTGCTCCTTGTAACAGTTAACGTGTCTCGGTTTGTTTACTTCTACTTCTACTGCATCTTGATTGTGAATGTAGAATATAGATTTTTTATTTTATATTTTAACAATTGAGGGTAGGCCTATAAATATTTGAATATTATTCAAAGTAGATAAGACTAGTCGAAACATATTGTTTAGATTATTTCATAATATTACTGAGCATTTCAAAAATGTAAGATTATCTATATTTCAAGATTTTACTTTTTGGAAACTTTCGGTTCCCCTTTGGCTAATGGAGCACTGGTTACCTCTACACACGGTTTCTTTATCTCATCATTAATCTTAAATAGTCTATAAGTTTTGGGTTGACAGGAGGGTCAATCAATAATAAACTATTTTTTGTAAAGGGAAAACTGCGCATCTCCGGATCTTCGTCTACCCAAGTTGCAGCTGTGAACATACTTTATGTATGTTCTGTTTCAGATATGTTAGTGAATTCGTCCTTAATAACAGGTATTTCAGCAAATATTTCATAATCTGAGGAACAATAAAATATTCCATATAATCTAGCATACATGAAGATTTTACTTGCTAGAATAATCAGATGGCTCAGAGTCATCAGCACTAATTTCAAGTTAATTATCACTATTGAATTACGTAAATATACAGGGTGTAACAAAAATGCAGGTCATAAATTAAATCACATATTCTGGGACCAAAAATAGATCGATTTAACCTAACTTACCTTAGTACAAATGTGCACATAAAAAAAGTTACAGCCCTTTGAAGTTACAAAATGAAAATCGATTTTATTCATATATCGAAAACTCTTAGGGATTTTTTATTGAAAATAGACAAGTGGCATTCTTATGGCAGGAAAATCTTAAAAAAAATTTATAGTGAAATTTGTGCACTCCATAAAAATTTTTTTGGGGGTTTTGTTCCCTTAAACCCCCCAAACTTTTGCGTACGTTCCAATTAAATTATTATTGTGGTACCATTATGTAAACACAATAATATTAAAACTTTTTTGACTCTTAGTATTTTTTCGGTAATCTAGTTTTTATCGAGATGCGGCTTCTTTTTTAATGTTTACATAAAAATTGTATGGGGGTTTTGTTCCTTTAAACCCCGCAAATATTTGTATACGTTCCAATTAAACTATTATCGTGGTACCATTAGTTAAACACAGTGTTTTTAAAACTTTTTTGCGTCTTACTATTTTTTCGATAAGGCATCTTTTATGTGAATATGGCTTCTTTTTTAAATTTGTTCAAAACATACCTAAAAATGTACATTTTCATGTTATTACCAGGTCTCTATAGTCATACGTAACCCTATACAAAAATGTGGTGGATTTGACAAATATTCAAAATATCTCGATAAACACTGGCTTTACGAAAAACTACTAAGAGGCAAAAAAGTTTTAAAAACATTGTGTTTAACTGATGGTACCACAATAATAATTTAATTGGAACGTACGCAAAAGTTTGGGGGAGTTTGAGGGAACAAAACCTCCATAAAATTTTTATGGAGTGCACAACTTTCACTATAATTTTTTTTTAAGATTTTCCTGTCATAAGAATACCACATGTCCACTTTCAATAAAAAATCTCGAATAGTTTTCGATATATTGGAAAAAACCGATTTTCATTTTGTGACTTCAAAGAGCTGTAACATTTTTTATTTGCACATTTGTACTAAGGTGAGTTAGGTTCAATCGAACTATTTTTGGTCCCAGAATATGTGGTATAATTTATGACCTGTATTTTTGTTACACCCTGTATAACTCGTCCTATTTTAATTTGTCCACGTCCACTGCTATGCAATTTAATTTTTTTAATTTTTGAAGTGCAATTTTTTTTATATCTAGTGGAAACCGAGATGATAGTGACCACTGCCCCTAACCTGAGTGCCAGTTCGCATAGTGAACTAAGATTAGACAGTTACACCACGTTTTTCAACAATTAAATCACGTTTATATATTACTAATTTATTATTTTCACATTACTCGACATTTGTAAAAACATCGATGTTTCCAGAACATTTTTTTTGGACACCCTGTATAAATAATTACATATGTTAATGTTTATATTACTGAATAGAGAACTGAATAACCTTTTAAATGAGCTAGCACAGGACCCCTATTCTCTATTTAAAAGTAAGGGGTGGGGAAAATGGAAGGGAGGTTGACAAATGACAAATGTATGTACCGTAAAAATGTGTCCCCCGTAGATGAAAAACCGACCTGTTTCGTCATTTCCTTAAAATCTAAAAATACTGCCAAATATCGAGGTGGACTGTTTTCTTTGGCCCACTCTGTATATCTGCTCATTTTAATAAAAAAAGTGAAACAAAAGAACTAATAACTAAATTTAGACCTATTTATTATATGTGTTTTGGAATCAAGTGTATCCATCATTATTTTCGTGAAAACTTCTATTTTGCTCTATTTTAATCACACAATATTCAATTTCCACCTTCAGGACGGGCCAAAACTCCACCCTCAACCCCTTGGGGACTATGACAGTAGCCGGAACAGGCTTGTCCGCATCACACCCTGCTAGATATTTTCGTAGGTGCGGTAGATGGGTGCAGCTCTCCCGTCGACCTGTACGGGGGGATGGTAGCGGCACTGGGGGGTTAACTAGCCTGTCAACCCCTCACTCCTTCCTGATAGATGGGTACGAGTGCACGCCATGTCGCGTGCGCCATCATATTTGTGATGTTCGTCACTAAAAGTCTCTCTTCTTAATTAAATCCCTAAATTATTCTGGGAATTTATTAAATTAATTCAGAATAGCTGGTAGGGTAGTTTTTTAGGGCTACGAGAGCTTTAGAAAATGAAATTCTCAATATTGTTACATGAAACATTTGTATAAGGGTTTTAAGACGTAATATAGTAAAATATCACGCATAAAACACTAAGTGAATAAAGCAAACAGAACCGCGGGTTGCCTGAATGAAACGAAATGGAGAAATAAAAATATCGGAAACGAAATGAATGGCAAGAATTACAAAACAGTCATCAGATCAATAATGACATGGCAGAAACACGACCTGCTACGGAGAGAATAAAAAGAATGCTAAAAACAGCAGAGATGAAAATCCTTCAAAAAATCAATTGTAAGACACTATGGGACAGAGTTATAGAAGTACAGATATACGATACTAATAACTGGGTAAGAAACAGAAGAGTAAAACGGAATGACCACATAAGCCGAATGACAACAAATTGAGCAGTAAGGACGGCGAGGGACGGTTCCGCAATAGAAAGACGAAGAAGACGTGAGAAGAGAACAAAACGATGGAACGACAACGTACTGGAGGCACATTGAAAAATAGAAAAACAATTTACATCGTAAACACTAAAGGAAACTGTTTAGGTAAAAGCAGCACAAGAAAACGGAAAGACAAACTCCTGAGTACATCAGATTTTGAAAAATGATCATTGGTACAGACAATTTGCTCTTGTATTAAAAGGACACCGCACACAAATGAAATAAATTTACATGAATAGATTGGTCTCGAAATTACAATCATTTCATATCATTGCGCCAACTCTGAATTTTGCTTAATAACGGCCTAAATTGATATAAAGAAATCTAAAGTCAAATGGGTATGTAAATGAGTGTTAAAAAAGAGAAAATTGATTTTGTGACTCGCGAGTTCATAAATATTTCTACAGGTATTAGCATATTCGCTGCATGTCGAAGAGGATGGAACTCAGTTCAGTTAGTAGGCACTTTGTTGAATGGCGCCTGACTGAAGTAACCATATCACACGCTGCCTGGCGCATGATTGGCAGCGAATGGATTAAGAGCGAAGCCTACTCTTATTTTCTTCTTCCTCCTACTTTGTAAATACTCAAGCCTGTTTTACCTCGTTTTTTTGTTTCATTAACGTTATCTGACCATCTTTTCCTCGGTCGTCCCAATGATTTTTTCCCATTTGGCGATTTGTCTCTTGCTATTCGTACTACTCTATTTTCTGTCATTCTTTCTATGATCTGTTGATTCCATTCCATTTTTCTTCTTTTGGTCCACATGTTTATATCCGATATACCACATCTCGCTCGTATTTCCTCACTTCTTACTCTGTCTTTTAGATTTTGGTTTGTTATTTTTCGTAAGACTTTTATTTCTGCTGTTTCCAACAGTCTTATTGTTTTCGCTGTATCTGCTCTTGTTTGCGTTGTGTTCGTCATTATCGGTCTTATTGTTGATTTATATATCCTGGTTTTCGTTCCTGTTGTGAGGTATTTGATTCTCCAGATTGTGTTGTTGAGACATCCTGCTGCTCTGTTCTCCATGTTCACTTGTTTTTGTATTTCTTCTTCTAGTTTTCCATAGCTTGACAGTTTTATTCCCAAGTATGTATTCTGTTTCCATCACTCGTTCTATTATTTTGCTATTCACGACCAGTTTACATCGTCTAGATTCCGCTGATATCACTATCGATTTAGTTTTCTCTGTTGAGATCACCATGTTATATATGAGCGCCGTGTCTTCGAATTCTTTAATAATTAATCTTTGTAGGTTATCTTCATTTTCGGCTGTTATTATGGCGTCGTCGGCTTAGCATATTACCTTTATTTTCTTCTGTCCCATTCTATATCCTCTTGTTTTTTTAGCTTTAAGGTTTCATCCATTATCAGATTAAATATTAATGGACTCAGCGAATCTCCTTGTCTAATGCCAGTTTCATACTTGATAGGTTGCGATAGTTTTCCTTTACATCTTATCATAACTATGTTATCTTAATAAATATATTATAACTCCGCCTGCATTACCCACTAGGTGGATCGAGTAGCTTGGTCGGTTATGTTGCCGGTCCCAAGCCCAGATAAAGTAGGAGGGTTGTAGGATTAGGTTAGCAGCCTGCCATATATAAAAATAACTGGTGAAGAGCCTCGGACTAGGCTGGAAAATATGGTAACGACAAAGGTGAGAAAAAGTACGACGAACCAGAAAACGAAAAATATAATGAGAGTGGCTACGTGGAACATCAAAAGCCTAAATAACCGAGATCAGGAACTAGAAAAAGAATTGAGAGAACATCAAATTAATAGATATCTGCGCCCTACAGGAAGCAAAGAGGAAAGGACAAACGCGGCTTGGAGAATATTTACTAATATATAGTGGGGTTCCGAAACAAGAAAAAGCAAAAGAAGGCATAACAATAATGATCAAAACAAAATATAAAGATCAAATTAAAGATTGTCAGTACATATCTCAGAGAATACTTTTAGTAAAGATTGGGCGAACTCTTATCTTATAGATCAGGGGTCACCAATTAGTTTCCCTGAGGGTCCGTTTCGAACACTTATGACACTTCCGGGGTCCGGATTTAATACTACCTGTGTCTAGTTGTGATTCTGTTTCTTTGCGGATTCTTGTTAAAAAATATCCCCTATAAACAAACCAGAAGGGTGCTGGGCGAAATGTTTGGGCAGAAATTGTTTAACAATTTTTTTAACAAATTCAAAACATCATCTTTTTTACCCCGAACATATTTTTTAGCATTTTTGGGTCATCTTAAACAAAAAAAGAGCTGTCATTTTCTCAAAACTTGACAGGTTTCGGGTTTTAAGCGATTTAAAATTTGAAAAATGAATAAGCATTTTTGAAGCTTGAAAACTCATGTTTAAATTATTATTTTTGCGGTTGTCAAATGCCTAAATTGAAGTTTATACATTCAATTTCAAGATTCTGATGAGTAATCGGGGTTTAAGGGGGGGGATGGTTTGAAATATTTAATTTTTTTTATTATTTCAAATAAAAGCGCATACTTTCAAGAATACTCTCTGAAAATTTCAGATTGATCGGAGTAAAATTACCCGATATACAGAGTGTTGAATATCCCTACCTTTGTCTCGCTTTGCCGCGGCTTCGCGCCAGCACGCTTGAGCGTAGTGAGAAACGTTTAACAACTGTTCACCTTCTCTTTTGTAGATTACTCCGCAATTTAAAAAACATATTCCAATGTTCATCACTTTACGATTTGGCAGACAAATAAGCAGATGAAGATGCAGTTGTCAAAACTTAAAAACGCATTTTTCTCAAAACTGATTTTTCAAATGCGGTGGACATTGTAACTGAAAAACTACTTGACCGATCTAACTGAAATTTTGCATAGATTTTCTTTAGACATTTCGTGAGGTAACAACGTCGAGATATTTTTCATTTTGCGCTTATTTTTTGTTCAACAATATTAAATCTGTTGGTTTTCACAAAATTTTTATCAAAAATTTCATATTTTTGACTTCTGAGTGATCTAAAAAATTCACAAATCATTAAAAATAAAAAAACTCGACGTTGTTACCTCGTGAAACTCATAAGCTAATTAAATCTTTTTGAATTTTTTATTTCGTATGATCCAGTGATGAGTTCTGATGTCCACCGCAAAATCCATTTTTTTTTGAGCTACCTGCCAAAATTTGTCACCAATGGCTTATTTTTCAATATTTTGGATTGAATTTTTTCTTAAATATTCTTCAAATTGTACTGAATATGTTTATTTAATTTAAAAATAGAATAATTCTACCATAGCTTCGAAAAAAATTCACGAAAATGTGCTTGATATGTTGATTTCAAACCATACCCCCTCCTTAATTCAATTATTTAGACCGTTGTTTTTAATTGTTAATTATGCGCGATAATTCGCGCGAAATAAGCCCCGATTACTCATTAAAATCTTGAAATTGAATGAATAAACTTCAATTTAGGTACTTGGCCACCTGAAAACTAATAATTTTCATATGAGTTTTCAAATATCGAAAATGCCTATTTTCGCATTTTTCAGGTTTTAAATCGCTTATAATTTCGAAAACTATCAACTTTTCAGAAATATTACAAGAGACCCTTTTTGTTTAAAATTACCCAAAATAGCAGAAAGGTAATTTTGAATTTGTTTAAAAATAATTGTTTCGCTTGGCACCCTTCTGATTTGTTTAAAGGGGACATATTTAAACAGGAATCCGCAAAAAAAACGAATCAGAAAAATTTTATTTTGAACACAGCCACAGAGTGATATTTTAAAAGATAAGAATTTATATTGTGAATTTTAATGACGTCTTTCTCAAGTTTTTAGACATTTTCAGTTTTGTACATAGTTATTAACTTTCTTTAAATCCAGTTATTGAAACTGAAAAATTTAAAATAAGTAATCATAGTACAAAATGGTAATTAACATGTTATATTTTCTAAATTAGTTTCAAGCTGTTTGTTGCAAACTTATTAAATCTGAAAACTATTTCAATTAAATGCACAGCTGAAAAGTACTCCCACTTAAATCTACAGAGAGGAAATGAATTAAAAAACGCACGTGACAATTTTATATAGCAGTTCGCTTAAATTCAAAATTAATGAGGATAATAAGTATGTATAACAATAAGGGGAAAACTCTTTAAAAAATTAAATTATCAGTGAGAAAATTGACATTTTTTATTATGTACAACCTGTCTGAAGTTTGGAGTGAGTTTGGTGCAACTGATTCTTATTAGGGAGTTAAGATATTCATCTGTTAGCCGAGATCTGTACCGATTTTTAATAAAGTTCAGTCTTGAAAAAGCGGCTCCGCACACATAAGTTGAGTCAAACGTAGTACACAATGTTATGGCCAAACATTTTCAAAATTGCCAAACACTATATTTTGAATTCGATGGCGGTCCGCACAAAACTAGCCCACGGCCCGGATGTGGACCGCGGTCTTCCAATTGGTGACCCCTGTTATAGACAATAAATTAGGTATATTATATAGTTCCTCTAATCGGCTTAGCTCACGCTAGATTAAGATGTTTTCAATAGCCGCTAGATTAATAGCATTCATGAATGACAGTTTCATGGACTTCAAAAATGTGATTTCCATAAACTTTAATTACAATTTACGCCGTTATTAATAATAATTGAGAGATGCGCAATGATATAAAATGATTGTAATTTCGAGACGAATCATAAATTTTATTGCATTTGAGTGACATTATATTTTCCATAAGATGTGTGCGGTGTCCTTTCACTTTGGAAATCTGGGTGGTTACCGAAATAAACTTACAGTCGTATTAACATTTTTGTGAAAATTACAACAAGTCCTTTCCATTACTTCATTTTCAGTTTTCCTATTGGTCAATAAACTTTACCGACATAGTAATGTTGGGAGTAAAGATCTCTTAATACAAACAGTCGACATCAGATATTATCTGTACTACTAACCATAAAGCTGCGTTATTAAACCCATCTAAAGCGACGATAAAGCAGAAGGCGCCATCATAGCGACACAAAAGAATAAAACGGGAAGGCGACTACGTGGCTAATACGCAATCTAATGAACGATGAAAACTAAATAACGAAATTTTATTACAACTCCAATGAACACGGCAACGAAGAGGAGATAGCGCTCGAGAGACAATGAGAACGGGGGGGTTCGGGGAGGCTGGAGTTAGTGGGGTTCGTGTCAATTTCCGATACTAACCCCTCGTGACACCATCTCATCACTGTTCGCTTGTATAAAGTGCAAAAATTAGTTTAGAAATATAGTCAGAGAGATGACTTCAATGTACTGACCAGGTTGAAAACGAAGAAATTAACCTGTCTTCATATAGAGATGGACCGGTTCAGTAATCTTGAACCCTTTCGCTCATGGCGTGTAAAATTTTACATAGAATTTTCTTATACAGTGTGTCAATTTTAAAACTTACAATGGGCTATATCTGACGAACAAAAGCTGATATCGAAAAATTCTTGAAACCGTTTCTAGGATAGTAAGGGGTAACTAAAATGACATGAAAGAGAACTCACCCCCATCAACCCCCTAGGCCCCACCCACCCCAACCAAAAAGTTTTAAATTGCAAACCCCTACTTGTGATACATCATTGAAAAGACTGTAAAAAATGCTATCCAATGGTATAAATAATAATTATACAGGGTGTTAATATCAGCCATCTTACTATGACTTTTGTATTTGTAATGCTATCTTCCGTACTATTATTTTGAATGATAAGAAGTGTCCGTCGGTACTTTTTTTTGTTAAATAAAAACAATTTGCGGTTATTGAAACAAGTTGAAAACATCTGTTTTTGGGTTCTGTCAGATTCAATAATTTTTGGTTTATTTGAGACTTTTGAACATCATTAGTTTTCATCATTTGTACGATCGGTAGGTACTACTGTCATTCAACTGTAGTTGTCACGATGGTTTACAGTATACCTGAACCAGTGTTATTTACAAACAACTCAAATATTTAATGAAAAGCATTCGGACAAAAATGTAAGTCACGTGTATGTCCGCTATTTAGTTGAAAAGTTTAGAAAAACGGGATCAGTGCAAAATAAAAAAAGGGATGCCCCAGATTACTGAATGAAGCATCCCGAATTGAGGTACTTGGAAATTTTGCAATAGAGCTTACTGCATCAACACGTCAAGTGTCTGCAATGACAGGACTTTCACGTGAGTCGGTTAGAAAGGTGTTGAAATTACATAAGTTTCACCCGTACAAAACACAAATTCTTCAAGAACTAGGCAATGATGATCCAGCATTGTTCATCGCAATGTAACGCATGAGTTAAAGAATTCGCGTTGAACCGGGAATGTTAAAAAATATTTGTTTCACTGATGAATGTACTTTTATGCTGAATGGTAATGTAAATAAACAAAACTGTCGGTACTAGAGTGATGCGGACCAGCATTGATTTAGAGAAAGTCACACTCAATATCCTCAAAAACTGAATGTTTGGGTAGGAATATCAAGCGATGCTATAATTGGCCCCTTGTTCATACCAGGCAATTTAAGTGGCGATATTTATCTCGATATGCTGGAAAACACCATCGAACCTTTAATTGTACATGAATTAGAGAATCAAAGGGACGACCAAGGCAACCTAGCTCTATACGAAGATTTGCTGCACTTCCAACAAGATGGAGCACCTCCTCACTATCCAGCTTCCGTTAGGCACTGGTTGGATACTAATTATCTGAACAAATGGATTGGAAGGAGAAGTCCTATTGTGGGCCACCGAGGTTACCAGGCTTACTGCCACCTGATTTATTTCTATGGGGTTACCTCAGGTCAGTTGTTTATAAAACTCAACCTGCGCCACTTGGGAAATTCCGAGAAAGAATTACGCAAGCATGTCGCGCTATTAGAGTTGCACAAGTTTGACTTGAATGTTTGAACTTGACTTGAGCTTGACTTAATTTCAAGTCAAACTCAAGTCAATCCTTCTGAGAAATAATTCAAGTCAACTCAAACGAGCCAATCGTACAGGTTTGAAAATTCAAACTGTTTGTCAAACTAGTTTGAAAGAGTTTGAAAAATAATTTATTTAGTAGATATACTTTTTTGTCGAGATTGACATGCTAGTTGCCAATTAAGATAAGAAAATTAATAATACAATGAGTGCCACATAAAATTATCTTGATAGAGGAAGCGATTACAATCAAAATAGGGTAAATTTTTTGAAAATGATTCCTGTATGCGTAGAATACGCGTAGCTGGCAAGCAAGTTTCGTTTTATTGATATAACTTTTTTGTATTCGAGTGTTACTAGATTAAAACAAAAAATTCGTCGGATAGTTTTTTTATCATACCAAGTGTAATTTAATCTACTTTGGAAGCTTTCAAGTATTACGTATTACGTAACGCAAGTTGGGGGGAGGGGGGTCATGTAAAACGTTACGGCGCGTTATATCGGGGAGAGGGGGTTCGAACAGCGCGTTACGTAACATTGTTTTTTAACTTAAATAAAAAAAAACTACGAAATCACAATCTCCCAACTTTTCAACTTTCGTTTATATTTTACTTAGAACATCTGGATTGTATTATATTGCCCCTCACGCTCCGCTCATGTTACAATAGGAAAATAGTATTCAAGTGAAAAAATCTTAAAATTTGTATTAACCAGATCAAGCACAGTAACACGTGTTTGCAATAAATAGCTGAACCTTTCTTCACAACAAAAGATGAAAAAGATACAGATGCGATAAAGAGGTTAGGTTAGGTTACGATAAAGAGAATGTTTCAAAAATTGCGTTTCGTAATACTTGAACGGCTTCTTTAACAAAAATTTATGAAGGAACAACAAAATATTATATTTTTGATAGAGTAGGTTTAATGATTTTTTTGCGACTTTGCAATGTCGTCTTAAAGAATTAGTTCACTATTTGTCATTGTATAACACTGTTCTTTATTTTTACATAATACAAGTATGCACTTTTCAATTTTCATTGTTTTGAAATCACCTGCCGCAGTATATTTATTTTTCTTAATTAATTCTGCTTCGACTACATATTTTTTTCTCTTACTTTTTGCAGTGGGAATACCTTCAAAATCAGACTCAATTTGATCTGGTACTTATTCTGAGCCGAAAAATATGCAGGTACATATATGATTTCACAAAGCACACACTTCAAAACGAACGTAATAAACAAGCCAAGCATATACTTCTTAATATGAACTACAAACTAATTTGCGAAGTAGCAGAGTACAGATTCAGACCTACCCAAATAAGTCAAAACAAAAGTCGGTACGCTCTCAATTAGAATTGGAAATAAACACGTTGCGCAATATGATATTCAAACTTCAAACTGTTTGAAAAAGTTTGATTTCAAGTCAAACGTTAAGATATCGAAATCAAGTCAAGTCAAACTTTTTTACAAAAAAAGTTTGGTTTTCAAGTCAAGTCAAGTTTGTTGAATAAAATCAAACTAGTTTGACTTGATGCATCTCTACGCGCTATTACTAGGACAACATTTGCCAAAATTCGTGCATAATTTAAAAATAGGCTGTATTATTGTTTACAAAACAACGGAACCCACTTTGAACATTTACTTAATTGACATTTTTAACAAATTTGTAGTTCAACAAAAACCTCATTAAATTCTCCATTTAAGCCAAAGTTTCACAATTATTGCTTCACCCTGTATAATTATTATTTATACCATTGGATAGCATTTTTTATAGTCTTTTCAATGATGTATCACAAGTAGGGGTTTGCAATTTAAACTTTTTTGGTTGTGGTGGGTGGGGCCTAGAGGGTTGATGGGGGTGAGTTATCTTTAATGTCATTTTAGTTCCCTCTTACTGTCCTAGAAACGGTTTCCAGCATTTTTTGATATAAGCTTTTGTTCGTGAGATATAGTCCATTGTAAGTTTTAAAATTGACACACTGTATATTGTTACGCTGAGGTCGCGAAATTTCTACCTACCCGTAGACGATACGTTCTCGACTGTCTGCCGCCTCTCAGCAACCCTCCACTATCAAGTAATGTTTGCAGATCTTCTTGAGTAGAAGCCAGGCCAGGAGTACTGTGTCGTCCGCATATCGCAAATTATTGATGACTTCACCGTTCACAATTAGTCCTTCTTTCAGAAAGTGCATTTCTGAAAATTCTCTCGGAGTAAACGCTGAAAGGCGGGGCCGACAAGAGGCATCCCTGCCGTACTCCTCTTTTAATATTAAGAGCCTATGATTCCAAACCGTCTACTAAAACTGATGTTGTTTGATTCCAATACAAATTTGCAATTATGCGAAAGTCTCTGCCGTCCAAGCCAATGTCTTTTAGAACTTCGATTAATATTGAGTGCTTAACTTTTGAGGAACTGGAATCTTTTTTATAGCTTTTGAATGACTGGAATAGTGTGGAGTGGGAGATATCATCCAGTCCAGAACTGGATTAGATTACTCGCTGGATTACTGAACTGGAATAATATGAGTCGGGCATAAAGAGTGAATTTTGAACACCAGATTTGGCACGATTTGGCACCAAAAAATTGTATTCAACGTATGAGCTTGTTGGGGAAGAGTGAAAAAATTGTTAAAGCTCGCGCAAACATGTGAATTAAGTGAATATTTTGGAAACAAAACAATTTTGAATGATATTTACTTTTGTCTTGCTTGCTTGTCTTGAAACTTCGGTAGAAATTTCTGGTAGGGAAAAATGTCTTTAAAAATTTGGTCAAACTCTCGGACTATTTCAACCCGTTGATGGCTACAGCAGAAGTGAGTGTCGCCCTGTCTCGGCCAAACAATTTCTAAAGGGATCGATACTCTTATTGGTCCGTTTTATCGAGTTCGGGTTCGTATTACAACAAAGTGTTTATGCCAATAACGGTGTGTGCGTCCGACAAAGATGGCAATGATCTAAAAATAAGGGAAAAATTCATCGGAAAAACCACGGCTGAGTGTGCGATGAATAGGAGATCGATATCGTTTATTTATCAGACGGTTTTATTATTATGTGGGTTTAGAGTAGTGAAAACACTACAAATGGTAATTGAACTGGAATAAAAGACAACAAACTGAAACAATTAAAAAGTCTCTTATTCAATTAGAGGTTTTTATTAGCAGACAATTTATATTGAACAACTCATTCAAGCAATAATTACAGAAAACAAATCGAGATACTGACAATTAACATTTAGACATTAATTTGAGTTGTAACGTGTCTTAAGAGTACGAGTTGTTGCAGCTAACTGGGAAGGGTAAAATCGAAGGAGAAGGGGGTCCTGGTAGATGACAAATATCCTGTCTGAAAAATTCGCGACTGAACCGGATTAAACACAGACGCTTTTAAGAAATGCAGAAGATAGAGATAATTATTGAAAAACAGAGATATAGACAGACGAGATTTACGAATTATCATCAATCTGTATTGGAATCAAAAGGCCAATATAAAAAATAGAAGAACAAGAATCCGAGAATATTGATATAAAGAATTGATAAGACACGGTTATGTTCTGTCGCCGCTACTGTTTAACCTGTACAGTGAAGCCATATTTCAGGAAGCAATAGCGGAGCAATGGAATCTCTATAAACGGAAGAATAGTAAATAACATAAGATTCGCTGATGACACCGTTATAATGGCAGACACCCTGGAGTCGCTACAAGAATTGCTAAATAGAATTAATGATTATTGCATTCGATACGGACTAAAAATAAACAAGAAAAAAACTAAATTTATGATTGTCTCAAAAACAGAACATGGAAATGAAAGGTTAATGATAGAGCAAACCCAAATAGAAAAAGTTAAGACATACAAATATCTGTGAACCTGGGTTGATGACAAAAATGACCAAAGCAAAGAAATTAAAGTCCGAATTGAAACTGCAAGGCAAGCATTTATAAAAATGAAGACACTGCTTACAAACAAAGACCTTCAGTTGCCTCTCAGATTGAGGGCTCTAAGATGCTACATATTTTCTATATTGCTATACGGAATGGAAGCTTGGACATTGAAGAGACAACACATAAAGAGAATAGAAGCGTTCGAAATGTGGTGTTACAGAAGAATATTGAAAATTCACTGGGTTCAAAGGATTACCAATGTTGAAGTGCTACGACGTTTAAATAAGGAGAAATTATGAAAAGTATAAAAACTAGAAAACTGGAATATTTGGGTCACATTACAGGAGGAGAAAAATATGAGTTGCTGAGAATTATTATGCAAGGAAGGATCCAAGGAAGAAGAGGCATAAGAAGAAGACGCATCTCCTGGCTGAAGAACCTTAGAGAATGGTTTAACTGTAGTTCATTACAACTATTCAGAGCAGCAGCCAACAAAGTGACCATAGCCATTATGATATCCAACCTCCGATAGGAGAGGGAACTTTAAGAAGAAGAGGAAAGAGACGAATTTGTAATGGTTATAGCCAACCTTCATTAGTGGAGTCGGCACTAGAAGAAGACATTATTTTTTGTGGAACCACTATAGAAATTAATATTTTTATCTCATAGAATGTATGTATAACATACGACGTCAAAACTAACCAAATCGACGGAAAGCAGATAGAGAAAACAACTTTTTGAAGTGAGATATGTTTTGACGCCACCTTGTCTGAGTTTAGTCAATTCTATTTATTCTATTTGTTCCAGGCCAGGTCTAGAATATTGGAGAGCAAAGTCGGAGAGTATTTAAGTTTAGTTGAGAGTATTTAAGTTTATTATAGTAAAATGTGTTAAGATGAATTAAGTTACATTAGTCCAGGGCGCATCTGTTTTGAAATGGACGTTGAGAGGTGACTCAAATTTTTTTGCAGAAATTGCTTGAAGATAACTCAAATAATAATATTTGAGTTATCCTCCCACTCAAAATGGTCCGGAACATTGTTTAAATAATCAAAATGTCAAAATATAAAGGAAAAATTCGATTTTTTTATTGGCTTTTTGATTATAACTTTAAAACTTTTCATTTTTGAGAAAAGTTGTACTGACATAAAAGTTGCATAATTAAATTTCCTACAATATAGAATTAGTTAAAAATTTAAAAAAACAGTCACCCTTGTTGCAAAATAGCAATAATTGCGAAAAAAAACCATACAAAAACAAGTATTCGCATTATACGTTTTTCAACCATTTATGCTATACTTAGGACCTTCATATTTTACCCAGAAAAACTTCATGATATAGTAAAACAACACTGTAAATTTCATTAAGATCGGTTTAATAGATTTTGCAAAATAAATTTTGCAATCCAGCTTTCGCAAAAAAAAAATCACTTTTTTAAAATTGCTGCAGGACTGAAAATAAAGCAGATAGCAAGTTGAATTTTTTTGCTTATATACTGTAGTATAGAAGAATACTGTACCTTTCATTTGCAATTTGAAAAATTAAAATCGATTAATTACCACGGCGCCAGGAAATTTTTTAAATAAACATTAATTTTTGGTGCTACGCGCAGAACAGCGGTGTTCGATTCACAGAAGTTGATTTCCACCAAAATTTCTTCTAATCTTTATCTAATATATTATTTCCTTACTCTATATTTTGTTGTATTTTAATATTTTAATTCCACAAAAATCAAACTAATTTGATTATTGTTTGTAAAATATTGTTTAAACAATTGCATATGTTTAAAAATAATAAACTTTTATTCTCTAAGTTAAAATATATGAACAAAGAAAGTTTTTGCTAAAAAATGTGGTGTTTCAAAGGATAGAGTATGTGTTTTTATTTTGCAATAAACAAATTTATTTATTTATATCGAAATGTAATAAAAATTAAAATGCATCAATCATTATCAAAGGTCATTGGAATGCCCAATCAGAGCAAACTATCCGTTATCCTGCACGTAGCACCAATAATTAATGTTTATTTAAAAAAATTCCTGACGCCGTGGTAGTTAATCGATTTTAACTTTACAAATTGAAAATGAAAGGTACAGTACACTTCTATACGCAAAAAAAATTTCAACTTGCTATCTGCTTTATTTTTAGTCCTGTAACATTTTGAAAAAATGAATTTTTTTTGCGAATGGTGAATTGCAAAATTTATTTTGCAAAATCTGTTGAACCGATCTTAATAAAATTTACAGTATTGATTAACTGTATCATAAAGTTTTTTGCGTGAAATATGAAGGTCCTAAGTGTAGTCTAAGGGCCGGTACTTTATGTCCCGGTTAAACCTCGGTTAGCTAACCGGGGTTTAATCGGGACAGAAAAGTACCTCATAGGGCCTCTTGCGTTGTAATAAAAGCAATTATAATTATTATTATAATTATTTATGAATATAATAATAAGTATAATTGCGTTTATGTCTATGTTATGCATATATTTCTGTCCCGATTAAACCCCGGTTAACTAACCGGCTGTTAACGGAGACATAAAGTACCGGGCCTAAATGGTTGAAAAACGTAAAATGCGAATACTTGTTTTTGTATGGTTTTTTCGGAATTATTGCTATTTTGCAACAAGGGTGATTATTTTTTAAATTTTTAACCAATTCTATATTGTAGGAAATTTAATTACGCAACTTTTATGTTAGTACAACTTTTCTCGGAAATGAATACTTTTAAAGTTATAATCAAAAAACGAAGAAAAAAATCGAATTTTCCTTTATTTTTTGACATTTTGATTATGTAAACAATGTTCCGGACCTTTTTGAGAGGGAGGATAACTCAAATATTATTATTTGAGTTATTTTCAAGCAATTTCTGCAAAAAAAATTGAGTCACCTCTCAACGTCCAAATGTACTAATATTTTTACAGATGCGCCCTGGTCTACATTGTAAATAGCGAATGTTAAATTGAAATATATACACTAAATAAATTAAGTGTTAAAATTCTTTACAACTGAGAAGTCATTAATAAGTAATAGGTCTGGATCCCGCGTATGAAAAAAAAGTTGATTAATAGCAAGCTGAAAATTTGTAAATAGCTTAAGAGTGTCTAGTCGGACAAACTTTGATATATGGGAACATTGGAACAGGGGAAGTTTTAATTGTGGAACAGGTTAAAAATTTGGAACGGTCAGACCACGAAAACGGCACATGTATTTTGTCCGACAGAACAGACTTAAACTCTCCGAACAGAGATTAAACTCTCATGCAAAAATCAGACTGCTATTTATCACCAAATGGGCGTTTTAATGAGTGGAACATGTAGAATATCTCAAATGACAGGAATTATGACAGGTGATAAATAGCAGTCTGATTTTTGCATGAGAGTTTAATCTCTGTTCGGAGAGTTTAAGTCTATTTTGTCGGACAAAATAAATGTGCCGTTTTCGTGGTCTGACCGTTCCAAATATTTAACCTGTTCCACAATTAAAACTGCCCCTGTTCCAGTGTTCCCATATATCAAAGTTTATCCGACTAGACACTCATTTCAACAATTTCTTTATACAGTGATGACTGCGCTAATAATCGACAAAATAACGGAAAAGACGGAAAACATAACACGTTGTGAAATAAAAAGAAAAAAAACTAGTAGAGGTGTGAAATTATCAATAGAACCTATAAATTTACATTACATTGATAGTTTCCCACTTTTAGACAATCGAAATCACACTGCCACAGGAGAATTTTAAAAATTTCCTTGTCACAGTGGGAAACTATCAATACATATAATGTAAATTTATAGGTTTCTATTGATAATTTCACACCCCTACTAGTTTCATCTTTTTTTATTTTACAACGCATTGTTTCCCGTCTTTTGCGTTAATTTGTCGGTTATTAGCACACTTATCACTGTATATTGGATGTCACAGAAATTTAAGAGCCTCTTATACTTTTGTTTTATTTTAACATGAGCATATGCAATATCTCTACGCTTACAATCAACTGCTATTAACTCATATTTAATTCTGTGTGTATAACAACGTATGTAAATGTAAGCAGGTCTCCTATGCCTAACATTAATTTCGTAGTACACCATCTTATGGGTAGTTATGCAAATTGCTTGCACACAGAAAAGGCTAATTGAAAATTAAGTTTGTTCTGAGGAAACTGATGTCGTTTACATTTAATTATTATTGAACATGAATTTCCATCAAGGACTGCCTATTCTATTACATAAATAGTATGTAATAACAAAAGTTTTTTTCACTACTGAACATCACTTTAAAGAAAAGTTCTTTCTGTTTCTAAAACTACACCAAAAATTTTAAAAATAGGTACTTTTTCCTGAAAACTACGGTTACTACACCCCTTTATCTAACAAACAAAAATTATTAAATGCTTCGAGGCAACTTTTTACAGATACGTAATTTTCTATAGATGAGTAGAAATCTGACAAAAGCGACTGATAACAAACGAATCAAAAATCGCATCATTCAGTAGCACGAGTTCGAACACATATCATCGATCAGTTTTTCATTTTCAAATTAGAGCTGATGGCAAGTCTGATGAACACTGAATTATTGTGTTTGTGTCGCTGTATATCACAGAACGTCGAATACCGGGGTTGAAACAGAGTGAATGAACTGTAGTGTGAAGTGTACTTTTAATAGGGTCTGGATTTGAGCGATTTAGTGAAAAGTCGGTCAAAATATAAAAAAATTTGACCGGAAATAACATCAAAACCGAAACTAAATACTCGAGCTGGACTTTTCAATACGCGTCAATTGATATACACAACGTGACACTCCCGGTTACTTAACTCAAGGCAGCTTTATCCATTAGGTAATATAGGCAGTTACCTAGGGCGGCAAAAATACTGTACAAAACATATTTGTATATAAAAATTAAAATCGAATAACATTTAAGTACATCGATCAATGGAATATAAGTGAGCATTCATTTCTAGAAAACAAGTTTCATTTTCTCAACACTATTCATTCAAAAAGGACAGAAGTCGTAAATTTAGGGATTATTGGGCCGCCGTCAGCACCGCAATGGCGGCGGGCGCACTGTGCTATAATTTTTTTAAACACAATCCTTTTGGGTTATTCGTGGTTGAAAATTTACCATTTTTATTGAAAAATGTCGCCTTTTCGGACCGTTTTTTGTGAGTACCTTAAAAATTATGCATCTAAGGCATTCTGCACACGAGGCGTATCGTCATAGACGCGTATAAGTCTCGTCATGCAGCGACGATTCCTTTACGCCTTAAAATCCGCAAACGATTAGATTTGCAAGCGGCATGTGATCGTCTTGTTTTAAGGTTTTCCATGCTTTTACAGTAGTTGCAAAGATGTCAAGTGATGAAGAGGACTTACTTTTGTTAAATTATCTTCGCCACCGCAAAAAAAAAGAAACAGAGGAAATTTTGGGTGCATCCTTATATCTACAAAAACTACAACAGAAGGTTATTTATTGCCGCCAAAGAGTTGTCGGAAGATGACTCTAAATTCCACACATTTTACAGAATGTCTAAAAATACATTTAAAGAATTGGTGTTAATTGTAGGTCCTGCCATTCAAAAGCACAATACTAACATGCGTGAGTGTGTTAGTTCAGAAGAAAGACTTATGATAACACTTAGGTAAGTAAAACACGTACTATGTGTATCTAGGTATATTTATTAATAAAATATTACATTATACTTGTAAGAAATTGTGTTGTTGCATATTGGTCGAAGGAGAAGAAATGTCATCAGTAGTAACTGTGCTGCAATTAATTCTATGAAATGAAGTTGTGGCAACATCATTGGGCGAAGAATCGGGTGTGCCGACTGTATTCATTGAAAATCCACTTGAGGAATGTGATGCTAATTCGTGGTGCTGATAGTCTATTCTTGAAGTATCGTATATCGGAAAGTGTTGAGTGAGATTATTTTGGTCTTGTTGTGTGATTAACTGTTCGATTAACGTTAGAGTTTGTATTTTGAACGTTCGTAAATTTTTGTCAGATAGGCTTTTTACATCAGGTAGTAAACTTAAAAGAAACATCTTTCGATCATCATCTGGTGATTCTAGGGTATTCCTATCTTTTTTTTTGATTTACATATTGTAAAACTGCTTGATCAACAACGTCGCCTTGTCTAATACATTTGTTCTTTTTTCTGTGGCTAGAGATAGTTTCCCGAACACGTTTTGATGATTCTATTACTGAAGTGTTATTATTTTCTTCAGTATTGTTTTCAGGTATGTTTTCGTTTGGCAGTACTTGAGATGATTCATCTTCATCTGGCTGCGTCAATACCGCAGTGTCTGGTAGCGAAATATTTCCAGTATTTTCTAAATGTTGGACCGGTCTTATATATGGCAATACAAACTGCATAACGTCGTGCAAGTAGTAAGGTTTTTTTGCTTTTGCTGAAGAGCCAGATGGGGATGGTTTTAGGCTCCGGACAAACCCATTGCGAATGTTCTTCCACTTTTCTTTACAATCAGCCTCTGTAAAGAATAAATATTGTTAGAATATGTATACAAGCTAAAATTCAGTTGTTATACATTTTCAATTTTGTTTTTTGTTTCAGGTATTTAGCTTCTGGCTGCACATTTGCTGCCCTAGCTTTATATTTTCAAAGAGGTGAACGTACCATTGGATTAATTATAGAAGAAACTACAAATGCCATATGGAATTCGTTAAAGGACCTGTATATGGTATTACCAAATAAAGAAAAATGGAAGGACATAGCACAGAGATTTTTTGAATTATGGCAATTACCAAACTGCCTAGGGGCGGTCGATGGAAAACACGTTAGAATTGCAAAATATCCAAATTCAGGATCTTCAAATTTTAATTATAAAAATTATCATTCTGTTATTTTACTGGGTTGCTGTGATGCTGATGGTATCTTTACTTCAATAGAATGTGGGTATGCTGGACGAAATAGTGACGGCGGCATCTTTCGGGTGTCGACATTTGGTCGTTGGTTGGAAAGCAATAATACTTTACCACCGTCAACTGAACTTCCTCATGACGAAACTGACAATAAATTCCCATACTATTTTGCAGCAGACGCCGCATTTCCTCTAAGAAAAAATGTCATGAGACCATACCCCGAAAGAAATATTGATAATAAAAAGCGAATTTTCAATTACAGACTTAGTCGAGGTAGAAAAACTATAGAGTGCACATTTGGAATGATGACTCAAAAATTTCAGGTTTTCTTGACACCTATCAGATGTCGAAAATACGAAACTATTATCTCAATAATCCAGTGTGCTTGTGTATTACACAATTTTATTCGAAAAAAGGACGGTGCATTGTATACAGTACCTTCAGCACTTACTACAACACAAAATAACCCACAAAATGTAAGAAATATACCAGACATGGATAACTTAAATATAGATGAAAATTCTTTACCTCAACATTTACGAAATTACTTAGCAAATTATTTTTTATCAGAAAATACTGCTTTACCATGGCAATGGAATTGCTGTTTATAAAATATGAAAATTAATATAATCAATATATCTACCTAAATAACAATTAAGTTTTATTTTAACCTACCTGACCACTGTATTTGCCTGGCTACTGCTGACCACGCTTTTTCAGTCACGTCTTTTCTGGAGTACTCTTGTAGAGTGTTATTATATAAACACTGATAATTTTCAATCAGTTGGACAAATTTTAATATTTGATCCGCCATTCTCTGTACTGCAAGCTACTGACATCGTTGTACGCCTGGCGGATTGAAGCTTGTCTGCGTTGACGATTCCGCGCCGCTTACGCTTCGTGTACAGTATTCCATAAAGACACAAGTGAGCAGCACGAAAGCGTATGCCTTTCGTACGTCGCATCTAATACGCGTCTATGACGATACGCTCCGTATGCAGAATGCCTAACTAAAAAAAACTATATTAAACATTTTTGTAGCTTATGAAAAATCAAAGAGATTCGTTCCTTCATCAGCCTTCTAGTGATATTATAAAAAGAGATATGGTAGGTGAAAGAATTTTTTTGTGCATGTTCAAATCGGTGTGTTCAACTTAAAATAACAAAGAAATGGTCGATTTTAAAAGTATGCTACCAGTATCTTTTGTAAGTATGTACTGCCTGAAAAGACCTTTAAAACGACCGCACTGTTAAATTTCGATTACATTCAAACTAACCGAGATATGGTGCAACAAAAAAGGATGCCTAATTTATTTTAAGATGCGAAGTAAGTGACAAAAGTCACATTTAATGTGTTTTTATAAAATGGCTACCATTCTTACAAACAACAGCTGTTACTGACAATATTCAAAACGTTTGAATATTGTCAGTAACAGCTGTTGTTTGTAAGAATGGTAGCCATTTTATAAAAACACATTAAATGTGATTTTTAAACATTTAAGGGTTTTTACCCTAACCGGTGGTTATATCCCTGGGTTGATTTTAAACTATAGAATGTGTTTGTTCGAAGTTTTCTCTTCTTTTGAGGTTTTTACACCTATAAGACGATAGCTCTGATGATGGCATTAATATGCTGAAAGTACTTAGCTGATTTAATAAATTTATTTACACACTATCAGTTTTTTGAAAACATACACCAGTTCCCGTTTAGATTTAGTTTTATAAATAAACGTTAAAATGTATAGATACTTACGTAATAGAAAATAGATATTGTACAGGGCGTCAGTAAGTTATATTTCATGAATGAAATACCATGACCTCACTTTTACTTTTCCTCCCTAGGGAGGAAAAGTACAACTTTGCTCCCTACAATCAGGTCCGGAAAAGTATACTTTCGGTAGAGGTAGGTGGAAAAATTATTATTACCTCTCTCATGAGACTTTTTTTTATTCAGTTATTCATGTCGGACAGGAAAATTTTTCTATTTCGGAAAATTTTCTATTTTCGGAAAAATACTTAAGGTTAAGTAGGCTTAATACTTAGGGTTAGCATCAAGAGTTTTTCCTGATTTTTATCATGATTTGCAGTGGAATGAATTTATTTCTTAATTCACAACAAAATCCTGGAATAAAAGATTACCTTGATACGCCACTGCGTTTATCATCGAATTAGATCATAAAAGAGTAACATGGATTTGTCATTACCATTTCCGATGATAAATACTTGATGAGAACGACGAACATTAATGGCGCATTTTTCATTTTCCATCATTATCTGTTCGAGATAAATTATTATCATTGTGGACAGCATGGACATGGCAACTGCATTTCGCAATGGAGGTATAGTTGGTGTGCATCTGTGATCCGGCCTTTGTATTTTACATAGATATAATGTTGGGGACAATATAACAGGGATGCCAAAAATAACAAAGTGACAAAATAGAAATGAAATTTTATATAAGTACATACAACTGCATGTAAAATAATCTGGTCAATAACGTGGTGAAAATACAATTTTAGGGCATTTTCTTGTGTATATCCCGTAAAATTACAATAAAAGGATCGACGGCAGCAATAATATTAAATGACGGCATCTCCAAAAATATAGAAATAGCAAGTGGAGTACGACATGACGACTCTGTATCAGTCACTATTTAATGTTGCTATAGAAAGAACAAATAGAAGAAGTGAATGAATACATATACTTGGGACAAATAATAAAATTGAATAGAGACAACCAAACAGCAGAAATAAAGAGACGAACTAAGTTAGCGTGGGCCTCGTTTGGTAAGCTCAGCTTCATATTGAAGAATAAAAAATACCCTCAATATCTGAAAACGAAACTCTACGACCAATGTATTCTTCCGGTCCTTACATATGGATGTCAAACATGGACGTTCACAAAAGCGAATATGGACAGAATTGCAAAAAGACAAAGAGCAATGGAAAGACAAATGATCAACATAAGACTGTCAGATAGAAAAAGGAATTCCTGGGTAAGAAATGTCACAAAAGTTAAGGATGCTACTCGTCAAACAGCTAAACTAAAATGGAAATTTGCCGGCCATACTATTAGAAACAAGATGAAACATGGAATAAAATTATTACATAGTGGAGACCATGGACATACAAACGAAAGAGAGGGAGACCACAGACGAGATGGGTAGATGACCTGAAACACCAAGCCGGCTCAAAATGGATGCACATGGCTCAGGATAGAGAAAGATGGAGGAGCGAAGGGGAGGCCTATGTCCAATATTGGATGTCGCAAGGCTTATAGATAGATAGAAGGAACAATAAGAGCCACCGAAATAAAAGATAAAATTACAACATTGACGTCGCAATTTGTGGCGTACGCTAACGACATATCATTGATTAGCAGAAATTTAAGCAGTTTAAAGGAAAAATTTGTGTGAAGTAGAACAGTTTAAATATCTTGGGGTCTCAGTTAACGAAACTAATGACAGAAGCATTAGTCCTGTCGCCAGGGGGGGTACAACGGCCTCGTTAATTCAGATGGACTTACTCAAGTTTTTTTTATGTATTTTGACCCGTAGAACACGAATTTTTTGGGTAACAGTTGATCCGAATGTCGATAAGATTGTTATAGACCAAGAACTTGAGGAATCAAATAACAGTGATTTTTGGCAAAACAAAACAATATTTTGTATTTTTTGGGCCATTTTAAGTAAAAAATATTTCTACAAGTTTTTTCGTAGGATGCACAGTTTTCGAGATAAACGCGGTTGAACTTTAAAAAAATCGAAAAATTGCAATTTTTGAACCCGAATAACTTTTGATTAAAAAATAAAATAGCAAGTCTGCTTACCGCATTTGAAAGTTTAAGTCAAATTATATCGGTTTTGATTATTTGCATTGGTAAAAATTTATTTTTTTATTGTTTAACAAAGCTATAAACACGTAGGGTTTCCCGTGCTTTTACATGCGTTTTAACGCATGTAACGTAGAAATAGTCTTGATTGCACTAGTACCTATTCTACCTACTCGTTCGATTTTAAATGAGAAATCATAGAAACATCACTCACGCACTAGTTGTTTGTAGCTTTGTTTAACAATAACACAATAAATTTTTAGCAATGCAAATAATCAAAACCGACATAATTTGACTTGAACTTTCAAAGGCGCTAAGCAGAATTGCTATTTTATTTTTTAATCAAAAGTTATTCGGGTTTAAAAATTGCAGTTTTTCGATTTTTTCAAAGTTCAACCGCGTTTATCTCGAAAACTGTGCATCCTACTAAAAAACTTGTAGAAATATTTTTTGCTTAAAATGACCCAAAAAATACAAAATATTGTTTTGTTTTGCCAAAAATCGCTGTTATTTGATTCCTCAAGTTCTTGGTCTATAACAATCTTATCGACATCCGGATCAACTGTTACCCAAAAAATTCGTGTTCTACGGGTCAAAATACATAAAAAAAACTTGGGTAAGTCCATCTGAATTAACGAGGCCGTTGTACCCCCCCTGGCGACAGGACTACATAGTAATTAGTAATCAATGGAATAATCCTGGCAGGAAACAGAACCTACTGGAAATACAACAACTTCCTCGAAAGATAAGAAGCTTACTCAGAATGCCAAATTGAAAATTTGCAGAGCAACAATTAGACCACTAATCACATATAGTCCTGGGCCCTCTAATTCAAATTTCGACTCAAAACAAGTCGCAATCAATATGGCGACGTTGAAATGCGACTGTGCGAGCCTTGTGGATTTTAGTTGAACTAACGAAATGATGTCATAAAATAGCGACTTATCGAAATTAATAGCTACTCCAAAAAAGTGGTTGATATTATAATTTCGAGTAGAAATTATTGTAACACGGACATGAATGAATGGCCGAAAGCGAGGTTAGGTTTAGTTTAGAAGATGTTTTGTTTGTTTCTTGCAAGGAAAACTAAAGCAAAAGGTATTAATATGGCTGGGTGTTATGGAAATTTGCTGGTTTTGGAGGAATTAGATAGAATAGTATTAAATTAGAAATATAATAATTAATAATTGAGAATGTTCACAACGTGAATTGTCAAACTCAATGAAAGATGTAAGGTAATAATCTGGGAAAATTAGTACAAGACAAGGAAAATTATGTACCAGCTATTTTATTGCTGGACATGCTGGAATCAAATCTTAGGATTTCATATATTAGTAATATAGCTATGCAAAGTCCGCAGAAAGTGTGCTATTTAGTTTATAAACAAATTAGCGCTCCGAAATCTTTTTTTATTGATGCTCTGTAACTCAGAAGATTTTAACGTTAAACCAAAAACACTCACATAAAAATTCCCTGTAATTTAATAGGCACGTAGATATTTTTTTTTTAGATTTCCTTCGGCGGAAATTTTCCTCGGAAAATTCGGGTTTTTAAAACAAAATCTTTAATTTTCAACTAAAATTTTAGGGAAGTAATTATTTATCAATAATTAAATAACTTAATAAATTTTTTTTGTTATAGAGTGTCTTGAAGATATGAAAATTTGTATGTACCAAGAGGACCGGAATAAAAAGGTAACGGTTCAAAGATTGAAATCCTGTTGTTTATAACTCTGTCGCAAATGTCGGTCTTTGACCGGTAATCCCTGGAACCACTCAATTCGATTTTTTTTCTTCGAAGAAGAAGCCGTGCCCTTTTCAACAGCGTTAACTTAATTTAATTTAATCTGATATTTTCTGAGGGGTGCCATTTGTTTATAAGCCAAAAAATTGTTTCTTTATAACATTCCTGAGACCGCTCACGCTCACATAGTCCAATTTCAATTCTGTAAAGTACGTTGAATAGGTATATGTAGTGGTTTTTTATACGAAAATCATAGTTATCTTGTGTATCATAATCTTTCTGGATATTATTTCGACCGAAATTTTTTAATTAACATTTTAATTATTGCTAAACTGATCCTGATCTACTATAAAAAATCTTACATGTCACCAACTTACTTAATTATTGATAAATAATAATTCCTTTCCTAAAATTTTAATTGAAAATTGCAGATTTTTTTGGGAAAACTCGGATTTTCCGAGTAAAATTTTTGTTGAAGGAAATCGGAAAAAAAATAACTTTGTGCAGAACTAAATTGCGGTGAATTTTTATTTGAGTGTTTTTGGTTTAAAGGAAAAAATCTTAGGAGTTACAGAGCACTAATTGAAAAAAAAAGGAATACTTAGGAGTGCTAATTTGTTTATAAATAAAATAACACACTTTCTGCGGACTTGTCATATCCCATATTACTAATATATGCAATCTTAAGATTCGCTTTTAGCAATAAAATAGCTGGTAAATAACTTTTCCCAAAGTGACATTTTTTCGATAATTTGCCCAGACTATCAATAAACGTTGCGGTGGTTGCATAGCCAATAAATCCAATAAACAGGAGGACCAACCCAAATTCTGAGCAGTGTCAAAATGATAACGTTAATATTCCCAGTTAGAACTAATATCGAAATGAATAATAATCGCTATAAATTGCGACTGTCATGGCGGACTCGAAATTAAATTGCGACATCGAAATGAATTAGAATCAGGCCCCTGAAGTAATGTGCTTGACACAGAAAAATGAAGAAAGAATGAGGATCCTAGAGAGAAAAATCATTCATAGAATAGCAGGCCCACTAAACTTGGGTAATAATGAATTTAGAAAACTGATGAACCACGAAGTAAGAGAACTTTTGAAAGGAGAAGACATCGTCAGATTTATCAAGGCACAGAGACTCAGATGGATGGGACATATAGAAAGTAGAAATCCAGAAGCAGTTATTAAGAAGGTCACCAAATGGAGACCAGTATCAGGCACACCACGAGGAAGACCGAAAACGATATGGGAGAACCAGATAATAATTGTGGACCTTAAGAAAATTTTAGGTTAGCGAATGGGCAACCACAAGCAAAAATAGGAACGAATGGAGAAAGTTTTGTAGAAAATGCCAAGTGACACAACCAATTGTAAAGCCAAAATGTTAATGTGGACTGATTCCCCGCGACGAATGAATCTGAAGAGCCCAAAGAGGGCAGCAATCACTCCGCTAGGAGTGTAGATGTAGATGCCACGATGACATCATGCGACAAGAGTGCGCAATTTCGAGTAAAAATGTAGAAAAAATTTTAATTATCTATGTCAATTTGACAAAACCGAAATTCAATAGTTGGAAGAAAGTCTTATGTAATTTATAGACTTACCTGTACATCGAAGTTATGCTGTTGTTGCTGTAAGACTGCACTATCCACCTGATGAGGCTGGTGTTGTTGAGGATGTTGTGGAGCATAGCCATGCTGCTGCTGTTCGTAAGGATTTCCACTAGCCTATAGAAAAACAAATAAATATTTAAAGCAATAAACTAATGGAAGGTACTCTAGTAATATTATCAGCGCTCATATCATGAGAGGAGCAAAAAGTGACTGGACCACTTCTTGGTAAGAACTAAGATGAGAATAAAGCTAAGCACGAAGTCGACAAAACAGAACGCACAAAGCAACTAGTGAGATATACAAAATCTCGAATTACACGAGAAAGAACAAAAATACCAATTGCCAATACAAAATAGGTTTCTGAGGCTGGAGGAATACAGACCAAATATAGAGCTGGCAATAAATCAAACATGGTAAAATATAAGAGAAACCATAGAACAACAAACCATAGAAACACAAATGAACTTGTGAAATGATGTGAACAAAGTTTAAAGCTACTAAAAAACCAACAAGACGATAGAGCTACTAACAAGACTAAGAAACGAGAGTAGAAAAACATCATAGAATTAGAACAGAAACGAGAAAACTGTTGAGAAGGAAGAAAAACAATATCTAGAAAATTGGGAAGGCCGGGAAGGTTAACAATAGACCAGATCTTGATCATGCGCCAAATTTTAGAAAAGAGTTGGGAATACAACAAAGACGTATGTCAAATTTTTGTAGATTTCAAACAAGCGTATGTCTCTGTAAACAGGAAAAGTATGAAAGGTAATGGTGGAAATGGGAGTAACCAACAAGCTGGTAGGATTAGCCCAGATGTGTGTGGAAAATTCATACAGAATGATTCCATATAAGTTGGGAGTTTGGGACAAAAATTATCATAATGATAAAGATATATATATATCATAAAAACAAAAACTCCTTACCTGTTGTTGTTGCTGCTGCTGTTGTTGTTGTTCAGCCGCGAAATGCTCGAATTGTTGATTGACCGATTCTGCCAACGTGACGCCGAGATGAGGAGCCAAATGCGGCGGTAAGTGGTGCAAATGGTGCGGCTGCAGTGGTTGTTCGGTAGGTTGTTGTTTTAGAACCGCCAAAGATGCCGGATCTAGTCCCATGCCGTTTTTACTGAGCTCTTCTTCGGCGGGAGAGGGCTGCCGGCTGCCTGGAGTCCGACTGCAAAGGAAACTGCAAAGAAAAGAAATATAAAACTATACTAAGTATATCTATTATCCTCATCATTACAAAATCATTATGAGTAATATCAATCTACACCGTTCAATGAAGTTATACCTTATGGACATATAATGAAACGACTCATGTCTTAGTCTTCAGACCTGCTACAAGAAGAAGATTTTTAGAGTCAGGTTTGAGGAGTAGTCAACCAATAAGAGTTCCTCAGCTACAACCTAGACATGTTTTGCACCGCCTCCAGAGGGCTCAAAAGCACATAATATAACTCACTCAACGGTTTTGGAATTTTGTGCTTTTTTCAGATGAGACCAGAATATGTTGACATAGTGATAACCGGTGAGTTCATATTTGGCGAGAGCCAACAAGAGCTGCACAACTAGGACATGTCCCATAATTCCTTTAGCTGATGGAGTGTTATGTTTTGGGCAGGTATTATGACAGGTGGACAAACGAAATTGGTGGTTATTTGAGGGACTCTGATAAGACAAACGTACGTCACACAGATTATAGCGAAGGGGCTGTGAGTGAAAATCTTGTATTTATGGATGAAAACGCCTCCCCACACACGACTCAAGGGGTTAATGACCACCGAAGTATGGGTCATTCAACGAATATACGACTCTTTTGGATTATCTCGACAACGAATATTTTACTGTGCAAAATATGAAGAACAAAAGTAAATTGAAAATTACATTGTTGTTTATTGGAATAATTATTAGAGCCATTTACTTTCGTACTTCTTATGTTGTACAGTAAAATATTCGTTGTCGAGATAATCCAAGAGACTTGTATATTCGTTGAATGACCCATAGCACCGAACGGGTTTATAAGTCTTTTAAGGATGCTTTAAAACTGTAGAATAAAACTAAAATTAAAACCATTTGGTTTTTAAGTAAACCTTAAGGTTGCAATAAAACCACTTTCAGCATAAAAGGGCCCACTCTGAAAGAGGCCAATAAAACCAAAAATAAAAACCTTCTTAAAACTTAGTTTTCTTAAGCAACTGGTTTTAAAGCTGCTGTGAAAGCTCTTTTAAAACCATGTTAAAAGACACTTTCAGTGCAGGCAGTTTTATAGAAAACTTAAAAAGGTTTCTTAAATGGAGACTTTTAAAGACAATTTACCATATTAAATTATTCTTTAAACCCATAAACTTCCATATAGGTCAACAAATTTTTACATGCGTTATGATAGGTAGATATACGTATTTGTAACCATAAAATAATAAAAAGTACATGCTTGGTTATTTCAGACTGTCAAGATAGAACAACACTTGCGCACCCAACTTTATTGATAATGTTAACAAAAATTGGTCTAAATAACGCACGCGCCTTAAAATTTATGATTTTTGGCGATTAAAAAATAAAAATAAATAAAAAAAAATTGAATCCGAAAGATATTAATTTGAAAGAAAAATAATTTTATCTACAATTTTAATGTTTTAATGTTAAAATAAATCGAATTTATGTCTTTAAGTCGCTTATTTATAATTTTTATGTAAGCCTTATATTGTAACCTATCATGGCTTTCGGCATCTCCAGAAAGCAATATGGCCGAAATCCAAATATAGCTATTTGTATAACAAGGGAGGAAAGTGTTACTTTTCCTCCCGAGAATGAAGTTTACTGCCCGACGCGTAGCGGAGGGCAGTAATCATTCAAGGGAGGAAAAGGCACTTTACTCCCATGTTATACATATGCTTTTTCCACCTTTCTCAAATAACAAGACATTTTTTCATTTTTACTTATTTATTTATGTAACTAACCAACAAAATTTATTAGAACTAAAACGAACAAGTAGGTACAACATAACTGTCAACTGTCAAATATAAGTCAAATTATTAATGTAAACATTGTTAAATCAAAATAACAATTTACTGTTTTTTACCATTCTGCAAAAAACAGAAACGTTAAAATATATATATATATATATATATATATATATATATATATATATATATATATATAGATACTTACGTAATAGAAAATAGATATTGTATAGGGCGTCAATAAGTTATATTTCATGAATGAAATACCATGACGTCACTTTTACTTTTCCTCCCTAGGGAGGAAAAGTAGAACATTGCTCCCTACAATCAGGTCCGGAAAAGTATACTTTCGGTAGAGGTAGGAGGAAAAAACTATTTAGTCTATCGACAGAGAATTGTTAAGATCAAATGGTTTTATTTTATACCTTTCCAAGAGTATATATCCTACATAAAAGCAAGGTTGCTTTGGGATTAAAACCGTTTAGTTTTAATGCTGCTGTCAATAATGCCACTCAGTTTTAATGTGAATCTAACCTAAAATCGAGGCGTCGTAGTGCCGTGTGTGTTGTATTTTTCTTTTAAAATGACCAGTTCGTTTAGAGTGGGTGATCATATTATTAGAGCCACCTCAGAAAATTTTACTTTTGTTTAATAATGGTATGTAAGTTTTTTCTTTATACGGTCCACGTTGCCTTTGAAACTATAGAAATGGATGCTATGTTTCTGTTGGAGTGATTAGTATTGAATATTAAAGTTTTTATTTCTGCTATTTTCCTTGGTGAGATGTCTTTGGATTTCTCATGATGTTCTGGTACCACTACTGTAACGAACGCGCAATTTTTATTAAATTCACAAAAAATAGTATAGGCCTGTCAGAATATCACTAGAGAGCAATGGAAACTCGCAAAGTTTATTAAAACGCTCAACACCAAGAATATAAAATAATAGACACACGAGTTGCAAGCTAGGCTGGGCAGCACTGACAAACAATGGTATCTGAGTTACGCATTGCCACGCATGCGTGTTGCCACTATTGTCAGACTATTTACTGCACTTTTATAAAGTGTAACAAGACAGCCAAATGGAAACAAATCCATTAATATATGATACAGCTCAATTATATACCCTTCCTCTAAAACATTGAATTTTACTAGGTGGCTCTAATATGATCACCCACTGTATATTTTAAGGACTTATTTCTTCCATACTAACTGTCCAATAACAAATATTCAGAATTCATATCCGATATTGAACAGAATAATTATACCACCCAGTAGATTGCACGAATTTATTTGTTTTTATATTCACACACGTAGATTATTAGTTTAGATCCAAATTGGTCAATTATCAACAATATAATTTGGAAATGACACGAAAGTGCTGACAAAAGTAGAATTATTTACCTTAATTAAATATACAAATCACGCGGGCATCGTGTCACCAATGACCCAATTTAAGCTTCTATAAAACCAAGATATCTGGCCTAGAGAAAGACTATTCATCAGTCTACATCAGTCTTTAGCTAATCGCGTATCAGTAATTAATGTGTTCGGAAGTACTCCCGGGGTAGAATTACCCTAGTGTCGGTTCTCTCAATAAATACATTTATCGCTATTCGGTGTTTATATCCTTATCTTTATACACTAACTGTACTTCCACTTTTTACACCATACTGCACCACTGTTTCGCTCTAAAACAATTGGCGGACCATTTTGGACATGAAAGAAGAGGGGATGAGTTTAGTTTTATTGTTTCTAACAAGAAGCATAGTTTATTCTTTACGATAACCAAATTGATTCAGTTAAGAGCGTTTGGTTTTAATATAGCCTACTAATTGCTTTTAAGAAAGCAACTTTAAAGAAAGCTAAAAAAAATAGTTTTAAGGCATATATTTTACTGACATAATAGTCTTGAGAACAAGTAGTTTTAATAATTGGTTTTATTAGTCATATTTAGGGAATCTTTAAAACTGCAATAAACCTAAAAGGTCACAAACTAGAATCTAATAAAACCAAACAGTCCGGAAGTTCTTCATAAAACTGATTAGTTTTATAGTGACCTGAGAATAAACCATTTTAAAACTGCAATAAGACAAATTATCTATTAAAATTAATTAGTCTTATTTGATACTCTTATTATATACTTTAAAAATAGTCACAAATGCTTAACAGTTTTAAAATTTTGGCAGTATGTATATCTACAAGGTAACTTTAAAACCATTATCTTCTTATTTACCACAATAAAACCTTTAATAAAACTAAAATGTTTTTATTGTGCTACTTGGGCATCTTGAGACAGAAGGTATTCGCCGTTTGGAGTAGCCTGCGATGTTTACAGACATGGCCCCATTGAACATGCATGGGATTTGCTCCCTAAAATCTGTTCATGTCCAAAGGAATCCTCTTAGAAAACAGCATGAACTTACAATTGTCTGCAGAGAAGAATGGGAGAATATGCCATAGGAAATGATTGATCGACTTATTAGCAGTAGTAAAATCAAAATTGTTGTAATTAGCAGCTAGCGAAAGAATGTTTTTATAGGATTAAGTTTATGTTTTAATTTACAATTTTGTTGACTCGGTATACGCCCATTGTCTCCTTTTATTCAAACTATTAGCTTACATTACTTCCTCGTCCTTAAGTAACTTTACTGAACAAACTCCTCATAAATATCGTGCTCGAAAGTTGTTAGTTGTATAGATAGTTTTGTTGACGTTCTGGTAGTATCCTTAAGATCGCTCGTTGTGAGGTCAACTTTTCCCGCTCTAGACAAAAATAAACCAAAAAGAAAAACAAAGCGTTGAAGTCTCGTCTAACATTTAACGAGAAGTACTAGCCGCATAAAACCCCCGGAAAGCAGGGTGGAATTGCTGAAAACCTAAGTTTTTACTATTCATTACGTCACTAACTTTGACGATAACTGCCAGTTTGTTTTGTTTGGTTGGTTTATGGTTAGAATTTATGTTGTTTTGAAAACACTTATTTGTTTTATTAAATTCGTATATTGAGCTTTTCAATTCGTATATTCGTATATCTCAGTCTTTTTTACATTTATGTGCCAGACATTTATACAGAGTGTAACAAAAAGGCAGGTCATACATTATATCACATGTTCTGGGACCAAAAATAGTTCGATTGCACCTAACTTACCTTAGTATAAATGTGCACATATAAAAAGTTACAGCCTTTTGAAATTACAAAATAAAAATCGATTTTCTCCAGAATATCGAAAAATATTAGAGACCTTTTTATTGGAACACGATTTGTATGGGGCGCAAAGAAAAGTTTGGAAAATACTAAAAAACAGGAAAAAAACCCATTAACGAATATATAATTTTAAATAAAATAGAAGCAGAACAATGGACCGCCTATATAGAAGAAATATATAAGGAAGATACTATACTACCTGAAGAAGAGGAAGAAACAGGAAATGAAGACGAATCCAACATAAACACAGAACTAGAAATTACAAAAGAAGAAATAAGGAATAACATATGTAAATTAAAAAACAGAAAAGCACCAGGACCCAATGGGATACCAAATGAACTCCTGAAATACGGAGGAGAAACCTTAATCGAAAACATAGAGATCCTCTTTCAAGAAAAAATATGTAGCCAGCGTGTACCAGACCAGTGGAGGACGAGTATAACAATACCTATACACAAGAGAGGAAACAGCAAAGACCCTAGCAACTACCGTACCATCACCTTGCTGAGCACAACTCTAAAACTCTTAACAAAAATACTTGCCAATAAAATAAATGAAGAATACACAATTAGTGAGGAACAACAAGGTTTTCGGAAAAATAGGTCCACAATAGACGCCATATTCATATTCATAGCCAGACAAATTGCTGAGAAAGCACTGGAATATAATAAACCTGCATTTATGAGCTTTATAGATCTGACTAAGGCCTTCGATTGTGTGAGATTGAAAGATGTGCTGAGATTGCTAAAGGAGAAAAATCAGCCCAATAAGATGATAAGGATAATTAAAGACATTAATACGAAGAACAAAACCAGAATAAAGTCGAGAATGAACTAACATCGGAAGTAGAAATCAACTCGGGAATCAGACAAGAGGATAGCTTGAGCCCATTGCTTTTTAATTTAGTCATGGACAAAATCATAGAAAACATTAAAGGTACTGGGAAAAGGATATAAGATGGCGGAAAAACAAATAAAAATGCTCTGTTATGCTGACGACGCAATCTTAATCTCCGATAACGAGGATAACCTACAGCGAATGACACAAACTTTCAATACAGTGGCGAAGAACTACAACATGAAAATATCAACAGCCAAGACAAAATCCCTGGTAGTGTCAAGGGAACCCATAAGATGCAAATTAGTAATTAACAACGAACTAATTGAACAAGTCTCGAGATTCCAATATCTGGGAATCGAAATATGTAGTTATGGAGATGTTAAAGAGAGCGTCCGAAAGCAAGCAAATAAAGCCAATTACGTGTCAGGATGTCTGAGGGATGTCATCTGGAGAAACAAAGATATGAGGCTGGAAGGGAAAGTACGCATATACAAATCATGTGTAAGACCGATCATGACGTACGCGATAGAAACAAGATGTGACACAGCAGAAACCAAGAGGATACTGAGAACATCAGAAATGAGAACGCTGAGGTCAATAACTGGGAAAACACTGGGAGACAGAATACCGAACGACAGAATAAGAGATCTCTGTAACATACAAGATATAGTACGGTGGGGAAGACAGAGACGACGAGAGTGGAATCAGCATGTGAAGAGAATGGACAGCGAGAGAATAGCCCGTATAGCCAGGGATTCGAAGCCAACAGGCAAAAGACCAATAGGAAGACCAATAAAAGGTGACGAGATCAAGCTACGAATACAAGCTCAAAATCGGTAAGGAACAGGCCAAGAGGCCTATTATAAGAAGAAGAAGAAAAGAAGAAGACCTTTTTATTGGAAAACGGACATGTGGCATTCTTATGACAGGAACATCTTTAAAGAAATAACAGTGAAATTTGTGCACCACATAAAAACTATATGTGGTTTGTTCCCTTAAACCCCCCCCCCCCCCCAATATTATGAAAATAATAATCTGAGCACCTTAAGAATGAAAGTGATTTTTTTGTAATTATTGTAACTTGGGAAAGGAAAAACACTTCACTGCAACAATTCTGCAACAGTATTTTCCGTGTGTGAATATACTCTGATATATTTCCCCCGGCATATTTTAAAAAGCCGAAGTGATATTGTGGATTATTGTTTGTATTTCATATTTATCAATGCAGCTATTGTTTTTCCATCCGACTAATATATGAACATCGTTCCATTACTATTGATGCGAATTGGCATGGAACAACAGATCAAACCTATAATTTACGCGTTTCCATTCAAAATAGTAGATGAAATCGCTCTGACCAATTTGAGTTTTTATTATTAGGGTATTAATATTAGAGACGATTAAGGGTATTTACAAAAACTAAAAGTATTGAACAGGGAAATAATGAAATCAATCATTAAACTGATAATATCGATAGAACAAAAAAGGTTAAAAGAGTTCTTATCTTTTAGCGCACGAGAAACTGTAATAAAAACCAAATAAATAGGATAGGGAAGGGGAAATCACTTGATTAATTTACTATTTTTAGTAGTTAGTAGAATTGACAACAATTTTAGTTTAAAGTAATAGTGTAGGAAACAAAGGTTGAACCTTGCAAAATGGACACAAGTCCGGTTTTATTTTTTTTTCTGGTATATCAAGGGGTGCTTATTATAAGACGAACTTTTTCTGAAAAAATTTCGCCCCGGAACCTCCCTTTTCACCCCTTTAAAGGGGGTAATTTGTTCGGGCTAATTTGTGCGTTTTTGCGGAACGTAGCCCTTCCTGTACCTTTTATAAAAAAATTCTTTTATAGAAATATGAAGAGGACTATATTTTCTACGATTTATTTCCGACAGCATCTCTCTATCATCCACCGTTTAGCGGGGGTGGCGCCCTAAAGTTGACCAGTTTTTAAAAAAGATGTTTTTAAAAAATATATATTTTTCCCTAACTGTAACGGAAATTAAGAAGAAATCCTGCGGCTATTATTCAAAAATAATTGACTGATTTTTTGGTATAGGTTTCACTTAAAGGTAATTGCCCTTTTTTTAATTACAGGGTGTTACATTTTAAAAAACCTCTTTTTATACCATCTGAACCGTTTATGCTACAGTAAAAAGACTTTCAGCGATTACCCATGTATTGGTGCTATTTACAAATTTGTATAATGCACCCCCATTTTTTTCCCGGAACCACCCCACAAAAAGAAGAATTAATAAATAAATTGATTTTCTTGGAATCCTTCACACACAATGCCCTTTATTAATATGCTTCATATATCATTTTGTGCACGTTATTATTACCCATGCATGGACACCAAAAGCGATTTCCTAGTGCAACCCCTGTAGCAAAAAAAAAATAAATAAAATGGGGGGTTGAAATTTTTTTTTGTTTTTTGCTTTTTGATCCATATGGGCATATGCTTCATCAATAGTGCTTTTCAAAAATATATACGGTTATTGCAACATCTCTGCGGAAACTACCCCTATCCTTGAAAATATACTGCAGAATCTACCCCTATACCTTGCCGAGCATATTTTTACGATTTTCTCATTACCTATTCATTTTTTTTAAACAAAACTTATACAAGATTAAAGACCACTATTTACTCTAAGAATTAGGTCCTATTCATTTTTTTCGTTTAAGCAACCGTTACGGCACAGTGGCGCCGTAAACCTCATATATGCTTTGGCGGGCTCCAGTTTTTGTTTTTTTTTTCGTCATATGTTCGTTTTATTGATAAAGTACTTATGTAAAATAAAACAACACAGTGTATCCTACAAATTATGACTTATGCACATTTTACATTCTTTGCTCCCCAAACCCACAGTGGTGGCCCAAAAATAAATTTTTGCATATTTTCGCAACCTACACGCATTTTATTGCATTAATGCTACCTTAATAGCACAATATTTACCCTTAGCTGGTCGCTAAGCAGTGGCGGATCCAGGGAGGGGTGATGGGGGTGATCACCTCCCCCCTCTCAAACCAAGTAATATTATATTCAAAGATTATAAAAATATTCATTTATTTTTATAGAAATTAAACCAATTGGCACCCCCCTCTTAACGATGCTGGATCCGCCACTGTCGCTAAAGCATAAAAAGTCATTCTTATAAAAATAATATTAATATAATATAAGTATTAATATAATATAAGTATTTCTATAAAAATAAATTTTTTATAATCTTCAAATATAATATCACTTGGTTTGAGAGAGGTGGGGGTGATCGCCCCCATCACCCCTCCCTGAATCCGCCACTGCTTAGCGACCACTTAGGGGTGAATATTGTGCTATTAAGGTAGCATTAACGCAATAAAATGCGTGTAGGGTGGCGAAAATATGAAAAAATTTATTTTGGGCCACCACTGTGGCTTTGGGGAGCAAAGAATGTAAAATGTGCATAGGTCATGATTTGTAGGTTACACTGTGTTGTTTTATTTTACATAAGTACTTTATCAATAAAACGAACAGATGACGAAAAAAAAAAAACAAAAACTGGAGCCCGCCAAAGCATATATGAGGTTTACGGCGCCACTGTGCCGTAACGGTGCTTAAACGAAAAAAATGAATAGGACCTAATTTTTAGAGTAAATAGTGGTCTTTAATCTTGTATAAGTTTTGTTTAAAAAAAATGAATAGGTAATGAGAAAATCGTAAAAATATGCTCGCCAAGGTATAGGGGTAGTTTCTGCGGTGTCGCGAAAAAAGGTCGCCAACAATTGGTCGAGCGAAAAAATGTCGCGCACATTTGAGCGCGTATCAAAAGGTCGCCGGCGAAAAAACAGCGCCGACGAAATAAGGTCGCGTGCAATTGATCGCGCGAAAAAAGATCGCGTCATGTTTTACATTATTAAAACCATTCAATTGGTTTTCAAAAAGGTTCTAAAGAAATTCTATTTGCATACTTTAACTTTATGCATTATGAGCCGATTAGTCTTGGAATTCCATCTAATTACTTTTTAATGTATTTTGGATGTATAAGAAGATGGGAAAAATAACGTATATCTAAATACTTTTTAATGTATTTTGGATGTGTAGGAAGATGGGAAATATAGGAGAATGGGAAATTATTTCATATGGTATTTTCAGGTTATTCAAGTGAATATACTTGAAAATTGAACAATTTTTAACATGAAGAAAGTATTTTTTTTGTTCTACGTGAATAATTTTAATATATGGATCTAAATTCAGAAAGGTACTTTCCTTCACACTTTTTACAGGCTTAGGACTGTCAGCAAAAAACTGGCGTGTTTAAAAGTGTTTGCTCTTCCTAATCGGATATCGTTAAAAATGTACAGTAATAATAGTTCTATTTACAGTATATATTACATACAAACGAATACCAGGTACCAGTTTACCTATTTTTGGTATTTTCAGAGACCGGTAATTAGCATAATTGGTTCTTAGTAGAAAGTCGTTATGCAGATTAGTGAAGAATAAGTAGTTTAGATAAGGGCACCTTATTGTGTAGGTATTTATTAGGAATTCCATGAAGTCATTACGATAAGACATTATTGGAAATGCTAAAATAAATATTGTACAAAAGTTCTTTGTCTAATTGTGCGTTATTCACTAATGTGGTAATTATTATTCCATATTCGTGAAACGTACTTTTATTACTTTTTAATGTATTTTGGATGTATAAGAAGATGGGAAAAATATCGTATATCTCATTATTCATTAGCTTGTCGATTTGTCAAGATGGTCTTAACTTACGTAAAGAGTCAAAAAGGTGCCAATATGTTGGTGTATAATGGATATATCCATAGAAAGGAAAAAACGATTGATCAAAAGACAATTTGGAAGTGCGCTCAGTACAATAAGCATAAATGTACCGGGAGAGTTCACACAGTGGGAGATGAAGTAGTGAAAAGTACAAGTCACAACCACGTTGCCGATGCGTCAATATTAGAAGCAAAAAAGGCTTGTAACAGAATGAAAGAACTGGCTCATCAAGTTGAACTAACAACACAAGGAATCATAGCTACCGTTTCACAAGAAGTGTCTGTGGGTGCAACTGGGCAGCTACCTTCTATTTCATCCCTAAAGCGAACTATTCAGAACACACGCCAAAGAGTGGAAGCTATTCCGGCAAATCCAAGAAGCTTAACAGAGCTTATTATTCCGGAAGAATACACCAGAAACAATAACGGCGAACCGTTTCTTTTATTTGACAGTGGTCCAAACGAACAGAGAATTTTAATATTTTCCACTGAAAGAAATTTAACTTTGATGGCGAGCTGTGAACACTGGTATGCCGATGGAACATTCACATGTACTCCTCTATTGTTTGGTCAGCTGTATACAATACATGGCGTACAGTATAGCAACGTTATTCCAACTGTTTTTGCTCTACTTCCTAATAAAACTCAGGCAACATACACTCGACTCTTCCATGAATTAAAAACGTTACGATCAGGTTTACGTCCTACAACAATAATGGTGGATTATGAAAAAGCAGCAATTAATGCTTTACAACAAGAGTTTCCTGAAGTCAGAATCCGTGGATGTTTCTTTAATTTCACACAATGTTTGTGGAGAAACATGCAAGGTACAGGACTGCAACAAGTTTATACAGAAGACGCGAATTTTGCTCTACATCTGCGACAATTGGCAGCCCTAGCCTTCGTACCTGAAGTAGATGTTGTTGCAACATTCGGAGAGCTACTGGACAGCGAGTTTTACACTCAAAATGAAAATTTACTAACACCTTTAATAAACTACTTTGAGGATGTATGGATAGGCAGATTGGATCGACGACAACAAAGAAGACCGCCAATGTTTCCAAGGAATCTTTGGAATTGCTTCGAATTTATAGAGGAAGATCTACCGCGTACTAATGATGCTGTCGAAGGTTGGCACAACAGCTTCTCCTCGATATTAAATGCAGCACACCCAAATCTATGGAAGTTTATTACGGGGCTAAAGAAAGAAGAGAGTTTAAATCGATTAAAAGTGGAGCAATACATAGCTGGAAACCAACAACCTCAAAAAAAAATTTATAAAGATACAGCGCGGCGAATAAAAACGATTTGTTTGCAATACGGGAACCGGCCAAATCTAGAATATTTAAGAGGAATTGCCCAAAATTTTCAACTGCAAGTATAAAAAACTAAAAAACAATTTAAAAAAAGAATTTAAAAAAAAAACAAAAAAAAAATAAAAATTAAAAAAACACAAAAAGAAAAAAATAAAAAAAAAAAATTAAAATTAGAAAAAAATAAAAAATTAAAATTAAAAAAACTTTTAAACACGCCAGTTACTAACTGCCAGTCCTAAGCCTGGATAAAGTGTGAAGGAAAGTTAAAGTATGCAAATCTGTTATTAATATAAATGTATTCTTTAACTATGATATCTTCAATAAGTACTCACCAGTGACAATGTATTAATGAAATTGTGCCTGTTATATAATTTTTAACCACAATATCATTATTTTATTTGGGAAATTTTATTTTAATAAAGATGGTAGCCCTTAACCTACCCTATCTATATGTAGTATATACCCTGTAAAATATATTAAGCTTATATTAAAACTTACTCTTAAATAACCAAGGGTAAATTTTGCGACACTGCCAAGTCGTGAAATAATACCTCTAGGTACTTTCCCTACAACATTTACAGTTAAAATTACCTTAATTCGACCATTAAATTGGTCGAACATTTTACATGATCAATTTCAAATAGGATTATTTACTTCCAATTATTTTCCTATTATTTAAAGTGGAAAATAAAACTAAAGTCATTTAGAAGTCAATATTGGGTTGACGAAATATTTTTTACCAATAGGTTAAAATGACTAATAAGAAAATATTTAACTGTTTGGGTCATTATTTAACAGCAATCCTTTAGTTCTATTGCATCATCTAAATCTGACCTAAGCCTGGATTAAGTGTGAAGGAAAGTTAAAGTATGCAAATGAAAACATATTTTCTGACGCGATCTTTTTTCGCGCGATCAATTGCACGCGACCTTATTTCGTCGGCGCTGTTTTTTCGCCGGCGACCTTTTGATACGCGCTCAAATGTGCGCGACATTTTTTCGCTCGACCAATTGTTGGCGACCTTTTTTCGTAGATCCGTTTCTGCAGTATATTTTCAAGGATAGGGGTGGTTTCTGCAGGGATGCTGCAATAACCATATATATTTTTGAAAAGCACTATTAATTAAGCATATGCCCATATGGATCAAAAAGCAAAAAACAAAAAAAAAAAATTTGAACCCCCCATTTTATTTATTTTTTTTTTTTGGCTACAGGGGTTGCACTAGGAAATCGCTTTTAGTGTCCATGCATGGGTAATAATGACGTGCACAAAATGATATATGAAGCATATTAATGAAGGGCATTGTGTGTGAAGGATTCCAAGAAAATCACTTTATTTATTAATTCTTCTTTTTTTTGGGGTGGTTTCGGGGAAAAAATGGGGGTGCATTATACAAATTTGTAAATAACACCAGTACATGGGTAATCGCTGAAAGTCTTTTTACTCTAGCATAAACGGTTCAGATGGTATAAAAAGGGGTTTTTTAAAATGTAACACCCTGTAATTAAAAAAAGGGCAATTACCCTTAAGTGAAACCTATACCAAAAAATCAATCATCTATTTGTGAATAATTTTCGCAGAATTTCTTTTTAATTTCCGTTACAGTTAGGGAAAAATATATATTTTTTTTAAACATCTTTTTTAAAAACTTGTCAACTTTGGGGCGCCACCCTTGCTAAACGGTGGATGATAGAGAGATGCTGTCAGAAATAAATCGTAGAAAATATAGTCCCCTTCATATTTCTATAAAAGAAATTCTTTGTAAAAGGTACAGGAAGGGCTACGTTCCGCAAAAACCACAAATTACCCCCTTTAAAGTGGTGAAAAGGGGGGTTCCGGGGCGAAATTTTTTCAGAAAAAGTTAGTCTTATAATAAGCACCCCTTGATATGCCAGAAAAAAAATAAAACCGGACTTGTGTCCATTTTGCAAGGTTCAACCTCTGTTTCCTACACTATAAGTATATAAATTAAAACTGAAATCTAAACGTCAAAATTAACATTTTATGCTAAAATTATGGTTAATTCCCACTAAAAATAGTAAATTATATTAAGATTAAGATAGCGGCAACTGCTAGCAAAAACTAAGTTTTCAATCTAGTAGCACATAAAACAACATCAAAAGATGTTACTCTACATCATACCAGATTGGAAACAATGGGAAACCTTCTCTGGTAATACCTCCAAGGCTTCTACAATTTGCAAGCCATAACGGATGCTGAGACTAAGGAAGATGAGGGAATTTTACAATTTATAATTCACGTCCCATCTGCGCAGCGCGGTAAAGTTCCAACGAGAATGGTTCTCTTCGTACTTCAATCAGAGTAAACATGTAAATCAAAAATGAATAACCATTTTCAATTTCGTTGCAACACGAAACTACAGCCGCATCATTATTCTAGTCCAACCAGAGAGTGCAGCAAGTAGGATGTTGATTATAGTTGTTACTTTCGAGTATTCGTTACAAATCGTTACTTTTGTATAAAGTAATCATTTACAGTATTCGTTACTTTGATTACTATGATTGCTTTTGTATTTGAGTACTGGTAATCATATCGAGAATCGTATTTCTCAGTAGGTAGGTATTTTGTATAGGTATTCCGATATAACAACGACCTTCACCGATCTGTTTAAGGGATAAAAATGATTTGATTACTATGATTACTTTTGTTACTTTTGTATTTGAGTACCGGTAATCATATCGAGAATCGTATTTCTCAGTAGGTAAGCCTGTATAGGTATTCTGATATAACAACGACCTTCACCAATCTGTGTAAGAGATAAAAATGATTTGATTACTATGATTACTTTTGTATTTGAGTACCGGTAATCATATCGAGAATCGCATTTCTCAGTAGGTAGGTATTTTGTATAGGTATTCCGATATAATAACGACCTTCACGAAGTACGAAGTAATCAGAGTAATCAAAGTAATCAAAGTAGATACAATAGTCGTTACTCGCTCTAATACGATTGGTATGAAGTAACGAAGTAATCAGAGTAATCAAAGTAGATACAATAGTCGTTACTCGCTCTGATACGATTGGTACGAAGTAATCAGACTAATCAAAGTAACGATTTGCCTCTCTGTATAGTAATCGTTAGTTTCGATATTCGTAAGTAACGAGTACTTTGTAACGAATAGTTACTTTTTCAACATCACTAGCAGCAAGCACCTCTACCGGTTTCGAAACTTATTATGTAGTCTCCATCAGGAGGCACATATACTGCTCTCTCTGACCCAACCAGGACCTTTTTTATTTTATTTCCATTACTTGTTCAATAGTGTTACCATCATTTTCTATTTTATATCTGATTGGTTCTTTACTGAATACTATTGTTTTAGTTTTCTGAGATGAAATTGTCATATTAAATTATTTTGCTCTTATGTTAAAACTGTGGACTAATCTTGGCATAGTATCTTCATCTTGTGCTACGTATCAGTATTGCATAGTCTGCGTAACAGTATTTTTTACTTCTTTGTTTCCGATTCTATTTTCTCTTCCATTGTTAACGCTTTTGATGATTTCATCCATGATTAAATTGAAGAGCATAGGGCTCAATGAGTCACCTTGTCTTATTTCGCTGCCAATGTCAATAGGTTCTATAGCTATATGCAGTTTTGTTGGGTGGACCTAGTAGCTCGACAGAACTGTTGCTGGTCCCAAGCCCGGATAAAGGAGGCGGGGTCTACAGCTAGGTTAGCACTCTACTGATAGACTTTAAAACCGTACAGCTTATAGAAACATGATTATGCCTCGGAACAGTTTTAATCTATACAAATAAATCAAAAGACTACCCAGAAAGAGATGATATAACAAGAGATTTAATATCAAACGTTGACAGTTGATCATGTTCAGTGCCGCTAACAGCGCCTGATTGTCCATAGTGTCCCCTAAAAAGTTTCTAGACCCTTCTTTTGCACAGTAAGGTCGTCGGTCACATCCATTATTCCTTGAATCTTTGCATTTATTTTTTGTTTTCATTTTTTTAATCCATTTTGACTTGCTCAAGGGGAAGACAAGGGAAAAACGATTAAAGTCGACGCAAAAAATAAAAAATGTGTACCTAAAAAACGGAGAAATTTTGAACATAGGAAAGGAAATAATATTCTCATCAAAAAATTATAAAAACGACTAATGCAATTGCAATAAAATAAAACATTTATAAATAAATAAAAATACACAAAAATACTAAATAGTGACAGTTCCGCACTCTATCGGCGATAATCCAAAGCTCAAGGATCTTCTCGAGCAGGTAATACAACCTAACATTATAGATATCTCAACGTAAATTCGCTCGCCCTCTCTCGAGCGAAGCTTTACCTCTTCGACTGCAGGTGTCGCCACCTGCTAGAAATCGATGTTTACTGTTTACAATGTATCCCCACTGCCCCATCCTCGTCACCTTGACGACAGAGCTGACGCATGAGACAGAAAAAGACGGGAAACATGCGTGATGAAATTCGACGTTGTCGGTTTTAATAAGTTTTAGATTTTACTGATTTTGATAAAACATTTTTTAAATTATATTTTATGGTTTAAAAAAAATTGGAAAATTGTTAATTATAAATAAATACCTATGTTTCATATTTTTTTAATATCGTTAGAGATTTGATAATTTATGTAAACACCAAAACGCAAAGAAAAATAAATTATTAATCAATTTAAAATTTTATAAATATACTGTACACTCAAGCATCTGGAACAAACAAATTCTTCTCACGGTTTTTCTTTTTACAATTTACCCTGAATAAAGATTTGTTACAAATTATATTTCTGTTCAGATCTCATAATACGGTCCAGATATTCTAATTTGTTTTCTTTGATTTTACAAACAACCTCCTTCCTTCCCCAACACAAGTCACCAGGTCAATGAAATTCTTAGGACGCGCCTGTAACACCACATCTGAAAGGCTTGAAGCTTTTATACAGAAGAGTCAGAAAGCGTCCATGCCTCTACTCCGTACAACAAGAACCTCGGAATTTTGAGTGGTAAATCATGACTGCTAAAGATACATTTTATCTTTAGAAATACTGATCTTGCCTTGTTTGAGCAGATTGAATACTAGAATCGAAATGGGTCCATTAAAATGGTTGTAAATAATTAATACATCAAGCAAAACATATTTGGTGATCTTATCTTCTCATAAATATCAACAACATTATGTACACATGAATCAAAACGAACGCTCAAGAACTTTGGCTACAAATTAATGTAGGAAATAATAGCGGTCATGACAAGAAGGAAATCATATTCTGATCAATTTGACGAAGAGTACCAAGTAACCAAAGTATTAAAATACCTTCCTACTGCATAAACAGTATTGACATATGGATCGGTGACATGGACCATCTCCAAGGCAGATGAAAACCTTCTGTTTATATTTGAACGAATGATTCTGAGAGGAATATTCGGTGGCATCTGTGAAAATGGTGTTTTTAGGAGAAGGTGCAACTACTAGATATACCAGAGATATGGTTCATTCCACCAACATACGTCTGTTTTGGATTGTCGCGACAACGAATATTTTAGTGTGCAACATAAGAAGTACGAAAGTAAATGGCTCTAATAATTATTCCAATAAACAGCAATGTAATTTGCAATTTGTTTTCGTTTTTCATATTTTGCACAATAAAATATTAGTTGTCGAAATAATCCTAAACAGACGTATATTCGTGGAATGGGGTATATAAACATATATTTGGTAATTTGGCGGTAAAGAAGTAGTATCTTTTATAAAAATAGAAAGACTAAGATGGGCAGGACATCTAGCAAGATCACAGCAGAACAAGCCTCTTTGAAGAATCCTTAGGGTACGAACAGAACAAGTGGGTCGCGGTGGAGGTGCAGGTCGCGGTCGATGTCGATATCCATTGTAGTGAATGGAAGAGAACAGAGCAGGTAAGTCGCGGTGGAGGTTTAACGCGATGCCATCCAGGAGGTTTACATCGATGCTTTTGAAAATCAAATGAGTTTGTTTTACATGGATGTCTACTGCGCGGCCTACAAGGATGCTTCCCTGTGATTGGTCCGTTCGAAGCCAAGTTGTCATTACCTGCGCTATCTGAGTTGATACTTTTTATACAGGGTGTCCCGAAAAGATTGTACATAAATTATACCACAGATTCTAGGGTTAAAGATAGGTTGATTGAACCTCATTTACCTATATACAATAGTGCACACACAAAAAGTTACAACCCTTTGAAGTTACAAAATGAAAATCGATTTTTTTTCATATGTCGAAAACTCTTAGAGATTTTTTATTGAAAATAGACATGTATCATTCTTATGGCAGGAACATCTTAAAACAAAATTATAGTGAAGTTTGTCTACCCCATAAAAATTTTATGGGGGTTTTGTTCCCTTAAACACCCCAAACTTTTGTGTATGTTCTAATTAATTCATTATTGTGATACCATTAGTTAAACACAACGTTTTTAAAACTTTTTTACCTCTTAGTACTTTTTCGATAAGCCAGTGTTTATCGAGATATTTTGAATATTTGTCGATTCCACCACATATTTGTATATGGTTAAGTACGATTATTAGAGACCTGTTAATAATCTGAAAATTTATTTATAATTTACATTTTTAGGTATATTTTGAAAAAGAAGCCACATCTCGATAAAAGGTGACTTGACAAAAAAAGACTAAGAGACAAAAAAGTTTTAAAAATACTATGTTAAACTAATGGTACCACAATAACAGTTTAATTGGAACGTACACAGATATTTGGGGGGTTTAAAGGAACAAAACCCCCATACAATTTTTATGTAAATATATTAAAAAAGAAGCCGCATCTCGATAAAAACTGGTTTATCGAAAAAATACTAAGAGGCAGAAAAGTTTTAAAAACGTTGTGTTTAACGAATGGTACCACAATAATGAATTAATTAGAACGTACACAAAAGTTTAAGGGAACAAAACCCCCATAAAATTTTTATAGGGTAGACAAACTTCACTATAATTTTGTTTTAAGATGTTCCTGCAATAGGAATGATACATGTCCATTTTCAATAAAAAATCTCTAATAGTTTTCGATATATTAAAAAAAATCGATTTTCATTTTGTAACTTCAAAAGGCTGTAACTTTTTTTATGAGCACATTTGTACTAAGGTAAGTTAGGTTCAATCGAACTGTTTTTGACCCCAGAATGTGTAGTATAATTTATGACCAATCTTTTCGGGACACCCTGTATAATCCCTTTTTTGTATTCAGTTTATTTTTGAATTTCTAAAGTAATTAAATTCAGTAAATTTTTGAAATATGAAGGAGGATCTGATTATTTACAGCTGAAATTCATCACTATCATCACTTGACTGACACAACATCGCAAAAGCACAGTCTTTTTGTCATTAAAATTTCATTAAACTACTTCACTTGATAGTGGCTCTAGCTCGACTGACTCGGGACTGACAGCGCAGGTGACCTCCTTGCTATGTGCTGTCGACATCGACCGCGACTTAACTAGTAGCATCCACCTCGACCTACAACTCCACCTCGACCCACTTGTTCTGTTCTTACCCTTAGGGTAGGCCAAAACTCAGATGAAAGGATGGTGTAGATGAGGATGGTAGAAAAATAGGCGCAGCAGACTGTCAACAGTTGGCAATGGATAGAACTGACTGGCGTACTAGACTTGGGAAGGGCTCTTTTATAGGGCTGTAGCACCATTGATGATGATAACTTCATAAACCTCCTAACATTAAGACCACACAAGCAAGAAATAGTGATCATGAAGTGTATTATTATTATATTGGAATTGGTTAGAATTCGTGGAAGAACATGCACAATTAGAAAAACAAATTGAACAAAGGAAAACAAAAAGACATGATTAGAATTTAATTTTTTTTAATTATTCTTACACAAATTACTTAGTAAAATCATTGCAAATTGCTAAATCAGAACTTCTGTAGTGATAAAATATACTCCTCATGCTCTCCGAATTCTCGCACGACGTGGCTACACCGCAAAAGCGTGAGCAAGTCTCCAACAAATGTTTCACGCACGTGTCATTGACTCGAACCAAGGTAGTTGCGCGAGGCCTTGAACCGAGATAGACCCGGCGGGACAGGATCGGCTCTAAAATTATTCATCCGAGTTGTTTTGGAATTCCCAAACTTAATAGGTAAAACAGCTGAAGATTCAGGTGATGTCAATCAATGTGATATGAATAAATATGAGTGTAGAACAATATTAATGCTAAATAAGTATTCTATTTCGCAAAGAATTCCCTAAGAAAGTGTGGATACAATTGAAGAAAAAAATGATAATTTAAGTACTTTAACATTGCAATTCTATACTGACGAAAATATTTTACACTAAGCGTCAAAATTAACGCACCACCTTAATGGGACATTTTTGAAGCGTCGCATTTTCTAAACCTGTTGTCCGATTTTAGTGATTTTTTTAGTATGTTATAGCTTTATTCTTGAAGAATATCTATGTAATAATATTGTTGCTAAACAGGTAAGTGTTATTGTATACCGGGTGTAACAATGATAGTGTGTTTTTTCCTCAAAGTTTGGAACACCCTCTGGAATATTCTAGCGTATATAAAATATTGAAATTAAAACTCAACTATAGCCTTAGGCTTTCTTAACATTTTGCTTTTTGATTCATTCGCTTATGTTGCATAACAAAAAGTTAGGTATTTTAACAACTAGCAACGTTCTTCATCAATACAGGATGTTTCTTAATAAGTGCGACAAACTTTAAGGGTTAATTCTGTATGAAAAATAATGACCCTTTGACTTATAAACATATCTCCGCAAATGCTTCGTTTCCGAGATACGGAATGTTGAAATTTTTTAAACAAACTGACCATTTATTTACTGCTCTAAAACCGATTGAGATATACAAATGCAATTTGGTAGGTTTTAAGAGATAGTTATTGCGCATTTTTTGGCTATAATTAAGAATTTTATATTCACCATTGGCGTGCATACGGGTCATATTACCAGGTCATAATCCCCCGTATGTATGCCAATGGTGAATATAAAATTCTTAATTGTATGCCCAAAAGTGCGCAATAACCATCTCTTAAAACTTACCAAATTTCATTTGCATATCTCAACCGGTTTTAGAGCAGTAAATAAATCGTCAGTTCGTAAGAAAAAATTCAACATCCCGTATCTCGGAAAGGAAGCATTTGCGCACATATTATGTTTATAAATCAAACGGTCATTATTTTTCATGCAGAATTACCCCTTAAAGTTTGTCGCACTAATTTAGAAACTATTATTATTGATTATTGATGAATAATCTGGCTAGTTGTTAAAGTATGGTATGTTAAACAGTAAATGGTTAAATTCAATTAGTTACCACTATAAACAGCCCGGATTAACCTATAATAGTATAATAAAAGGCCCGGTTTCAGGTAAAATTTATTTTAGGCTTTATTATGGGAGTACCGTCTAGTCAGTGTTAATTGCAAAAGACCAACTCTGTCTACCTCGGTGGCTTATCACTCCGGGTGGGTCTTGGGCAGGATGGGCCAGGTCAGATAAATTTAATAATATTTACGACCGCACTAATTGAACTCAAACCATTTACTGTTGAACAAACCATACCTAACTTTTTTATTACGTAACGTAAGCGAATGAATCAAAAAGCAAAATGTTAAGAAACCCTAAGGCTACAGTTTAGTTTTAATTTCAATATTTTATATACGCCAGAATATTCCACAGGGTGTTCCGAACTTTGAGGAAAAAACACACTATCATTGTTACACACGGTATACAATGACACTTACCTGTTTAGCAACAATATTATTACATCGATATTCTTGAAGAATAAAGCTATAACATACTAAAAAAATCACTAAAATCGGACAACAGGTTTAGAAAATACGAGACTTCAAAAATGTCCCATTTTTAAGGTTGTGCGTTAATTTTGGCGCATAGTGTATTATTATAGTAGTTCCTCAACTTTTTTCTAAAATAAATTAAGCATGTCAATAAATATTAGAATTTTAATTCGTTTTTATTAAATTGGATTTAATTTGATTGTTTGAAATTACTATTGGCCAAAGCTATAGTTTTCTCTGTCGATATTAATTTGACTGTATAGTTGATAGAAAGGTGCAGTCAGAGAGGATCTGGAAAAATGGGTATGAGACAATGGGAAATAGTAACAAAAGACCGACAAATATGGAAGGCAATGGTAAATGCGGAAAAGAGTAACTTCTTCTTCTTCTTCTTCTGGTAGCACTACAACCCGGGGTGGGTCTTGGCTGACAGCACAACTCGCTTCCATCTCGAACATGATAGTTGAGTCAGTGGGTAGTTTTACAAGACTCACGAAGACTATTATTATCAGTATTATTTTGTATTTTGATAACGACACCCGACTTGGGCGTCGAAACGTTAATAAAATCATTTTTTTGGTAAAATTGTAGCTTATTTCCCATTGAAAATAGTTGATCACGAAGACTTTGCTATTGATGATGATAGTTCGCTATGATTGTCGCACGGACCCTTATATCGGTTGATATTATCAATTTACTGCGGAATCGACCCTTGCCAGTAGACTACATAGATTTATAAATAGAAAACCGTGGGTATAGTCGGTTCGCTATCAGACACAACTGGCTAGTGATTTTAGTAGGTATTCTTTTTGTTTTTGGACAATTTTGCCAAAATTGGCAAAATTACTACCTACATATTTAATAACTATTAACTATTTAGTAATTATTTTTTGCCAATTTGACCAAATTGACAAAATTACTTTCTGAGTAAAATCACTAGCCAATTGTGTTAGTTTAGCGAATAGACTATATTATAATTTTTTCAATGTTTTGAGGAACAGAATTGATTGTAGACGACTGAAGTAGACGTACCTCTAGCAAGATCTAGTACCTTGTAGAGCACTTCCCACGCTGCGATCTAATAAAACCCAACCCTCAGCTTGGCGATTCGTTTTGGAGATTAGATGAGAGTATGTATTAAAAAAGAAATGTAGAGAAAAGCTGTTTTATATCTATCTACATATTTATGAAACGGTTCACAAAACCTTTATCTCGTTTTTACTTTATTATCATTATCTTTCCAATAAATTCCAATATTTCTTCTATTTGTTTGTAATGATCTTCTTCTTCTCCTTTTTGTATAACATGACTCATGTCTGTTTTTCAATTTGCCTCCAGTAAGTTGTCGTTCCATCGTTAATCGTTATCGTGATCTTCCCACTGATCGTCTTCCTATTGGGGAACCGTTTCTCATCGTCCTTATTACTCTATTTGTTGTCATTCAGCTTATGTGGTCATTCCATTCTACTTTTCTGTTTCTTACCCAGTTATTAATGTTGTCCACCTTGCATCTCCGTCGTTTATCTGTACTCCTAGCTCTGTCCCATAGAGTCTTACGATCGATTTTTCGAAGGGTTTTCATCTCCCACTAGCACCCACTAAAATCACAATAAAGATGCACTAGAAATAAACAAACCAAGACACGTTGAATGCTACGAGCACTCCCGAATCATGATTTACAAAGTACTGTTATGATCTACTTTCTATTACTTTTATATTAATTAGTATTTATTTGATTAATTATTTAATTAACGCAAATCATACATAAAAAAATTAAGAAAAAAACTCAGGGTGCCTTTTGTCATAAAAAATTTAATTAAGTTCTCTTAGGTTATACTTATCCTTTCTCGTGGCTTCAGTATCTCTTAGTTGATCCTTATCGGGATAAAATAGGAAAAGGAAATAAATAAAAAAATCATAAATAAGCATATACAATTACCTTTATTATCAAAAGCAATGTTCTGTAAATTTATCAATTAAATTCTGTGGGCATAACTGTCCAAAAGAAACTTTTACCATATAAATTTATCTAATTCAAACAAATATTTATCGCTTTGTTCTTGATACCATTAATAAAACCAGCTGAACAAACAAATTTGGTATTCGCAAAATTACTTATACTTCCTATTAAATTTTTGAAATGTTGGAATCTTAAATTCATAAGCTTTTACGTAAAAAAAAATTAACTTCTGATTATAAAAAAAATCTATCACATAGGTTATTGACTGACCTTTTTGATTCACACAAATGATGTCTCCTCTTGACCCAAACAGCTCCTCCTTGTTGATTATGTTAGGCTACCAATCAAAGCCCTCTCCGTTCTCAGCAAACAATCCAGCAGGATACCAGCAACTATTTCTCCAAAAACACAAGCCAGGCCTCTTTTTTGCCAGTACTCGTTCAATAAACTCCCAAACTCTCTCGTCTCTTTCTCTCAACAATAATCTCCTGAGACCCAAGTATCTTTTTTACTTGGTGTCACAAATAATTTTAATAATGATAATTCTTGTAACTTACTCTCTTGGACTTTACAGAATCAAAAAGGTATTTCTTCTCGATTTGATTTGTCTCTCGTTCCACTTTTCAGCTACTCTCACTATCAAAACAAAACACTAGTACTTGCTTCTGAACTACTCACGAAAACTTGTGACTGCTCTTTTCGGATGCCGGTAACACAATAATATTTTCTTTTCCAAACTGTCTCAACATTCAAACAAAACTTTCCCCATTCCAAATTGTCAAGCCAATCAGAAACACTTCTCTCTCCACCTTCCTCTGTTTCATTCGAAAAAAACCCAGTCATTCTTTCAAACAATGCTTCTACTCAAAACTTATGACTTTTCGGAAATTATCTAAATATTCCTGTCATTAAACAAACATATTTAAAATTCCTTCTCTTTTTCCTCTATTTTTCTAAAAACTAATAATTACATCTACCTGTGGTTTTCTATTTCCCGTGAACAATCTTTTTAAAATTATAATCCTAAATAAATGTTTGTTTCACTTTTTATTTACAAAAATGTTTTTAATATTCTTCATGGAAAAATTCATTAAGGAGAAACCACCTTGCGTGAAAGCTAACTTCTAATAAATATTTACAAATCAATATACAGGGTGTATCAAATTTATGTGCTCGCGTTATATTAAAAAAAATTAAATTTTTATTCTATCTTTGATGTATAAATTTAAACACAATAGTACATATAAACTTTGTAAATCATGATTTAGGAATTACAATTTATATACATTGCAAACATATTTTTAACGATCTATGTATTTGTTGTCCTAAGTAAAGACATAAATTATTTACAGGGCCTATGTCAGGACTTAGCGGAACTTTACTTTGACCTACTGATGAACAAGAACATATATAGGTATTTATGTAGGTTTCAAGATTGCAGGACTTTACTTTCAAAAATTATCGTCGACAGGCGAAGACACCATTTCAAGATAGATTTGTCGGTTTAATCAACCACAGAATTTTAAAGAAATATTATTGGGTATACACTATACACATACTACTGAATGAATAATTGAAAAATACAAAGGAAAAATGAACAAGTAGTGTTCCCGAAAAACACTACTTTATTTTCATCCCAAGAGCCGTGCCTGTTTTCACTAAACTTTTGTATGATTTGAGGACTGTTGTTACAGGAAGGCACTGGTGCTTTTACATCAAGTATTCATTCGATAGACATTCGAGGAATATTTTAACACAGCTGTCAGAAATATTGTGTTGTTTCGTGGAATATACACTGCCACGATATTAAAACGCAAAAGAACAAGTAAAGATTTTCAAAAACTAATAAGTAAGCGTTCATTTTGTCAAAATTATTGATGTTTTCTTTGTTTTAGGATTATTTTTTTATTTAGCTTAATGCCTCGACAACTAATGGCCACTGGCATGTTTAGATTATTAATTTTATGTGTGCAGTAATTTCTATGTTTGACGTATATTATAGGAATACAATTGTGAGATATTTTTATTTTTGTAACTATGTACATGTTAAATGAACATTCTAGATTCTGGATACTCGGTTATTCTTCTAATAAGCTTATGTAATAGATATTTGTATAACAAGGGAGGAAAGTGCTACTTTTCCTCCCGAGAATGAAGTTTACTGCACAACGCGTAGCGGAGGGCAGTAATCATTCGAGTGAGCAAAAGGCACTTTACTCCCATGTTATACATATGGTTTTTCCACCTTCCTCAAATAACAAGTCATTTTTTCATTTTTACTTAATTTATTTATGTAACTAACCAACAAAATTTATTGGAACTAACAAGTAGGTACAATATAACTGTCAACTGTCAAATATAAGTCAAATTATTGAGAAAAATGCTCAAATCGGTACCTACGCACCTTTAGATATTACCTCACTAGATTTTTCTTTCCGAAGATATAACTCGTTGTTGTGTCTGTGCTTCAATTCGTGTGTCACGATATATCTGCAAGGGGCACATATTATAGGGGAGTGCAATTAGAACGAAAACATGCATTGTTTCGGAAAAATTAAAACAAGCTTATATTTTTCTAAAACTTTTTTTGTTAGTTTATATACACGTTAAAGTAAAAAGTTCTACTCGCAGATTTGGCCGCTAATTGTTTATTAATTGTTTATTATTAGTATAAATAATTTTAAAAATATCGTTGAATTCATCATTTTATTTTGATCAAATATGTTTTTATTTTGTTTTTGATTATGCTGAATCCGAATATGGCATTACAATTTAAAAATTCTTATACAGAAGCTCTTATACAGTGTATGTCTGCGGAATGGGACGTTTCGATGCCGCCGGTTCATCGCCGGCCGTTTCGATGCCGCCGGTTCATCGCCAGTCCATTTCATCGCCGTCATATCTCGCATTTCCTAGAATTTCTAATTAATACTAAAAATAACTAATAATTGTAACTGTCGAAAATTCGGAAATATATCAGATAGTGATTAATTGACTGGCGATGAATCGGCCGGCATCGGCATCGAACTGGCGGCATCGAAACGGCGGCGATGAAACGTCCTAGACCCGTATGTCTGTGTAGCTAGGAACCACATGCAAAACTTTTTTATTATCAATTTTACGAAAAAAAGTTATTCTTCATAAAATGCTCTGGATAGTCAAAAATTTAAAACTCAACCGTCATATATCAAATTTTATCAATTTTATACGAGTTATGCCAAAAATATAAATTTCATTAAAGAGTGAAGTACCTTCATATTCCAGAATATCAAAAAATGCTATTATGAAAAGTTGTTTGAAATTAAAAACTATGTTTTAATATACAATTACATCATTCTAATCGAAAAAATTTTTTTCAATTTTTTCTCAAATTTCGGATACCCATCATCATTTTATTACAATTATGATAACTAGTTTATTATCAATTTTACGAAAAAAAGTTATTCTTCATAAAATGCTCTACCTGGTCTAAAATCTAAGATACAACTAACAGATATCAAACTTTTGCAATTTTATACGAGGTATGTAAAAATATGAATTTTACTTAAGAGTTAAGTGCCTTTATTATTCACAATATTTTAACTAGATGTAATTGAACACTGAAACATATTTTTTAATTCCAAACAACTTTTCTTAATAACAATTTTCGATATTGTGAAATATAAAGGTACTTTACTCTTGAGTGAAATTCATATTTTTTGACATACCTCGTATAAAATTAATAAAATTTGACATTTGATGGTTGCATTTTAGATTATATATACGATGCAGAGTATTTTATAAAGAATAACTTTTTTTCGTAAAACTGATAATAAAAAAGTTATCAATAGGTTTCAAGTTACGCAGACATACTGTATAAGAGCTAAAAAAATTTTTTTTTGTTGAACATTTATTATTGTTGAAGCTTATTATTAAATGTATTTTAGGTAAGTTTTATAGAAAAAAGTTTTGATCACTTTGTATAAACATTTTTTTAACTGGTAATTTTCGGTTTTTGTATTACATTTTTGTTATCTTTCTTAATTTTCTCAAAAAGAAATACATAGTTTATTTCATTTCTACAGTAAAATAATTCAGTGCATTTTAAAGATTACATCCTAAGCTTTAAAAAAGCACCTATAAAACTGTAATAAATCTGTTCAAACTTGAGTAGTACCGTTTTAAAGTGGTGGTAATTCTGTAAAACTACGAAGATTTCAAAAATTACATTTTTTGACCCGTCGCATCATTTGAATTAAATTTTTGAGATTTTTTTGAGAGAAACATCGTTTAGTAAGATGTCTGAAAGGTAAGCTGTGCAAAATTGAGAGTTTTATAAGAAAAATTGTATTAGTTACAAATTTTTAAATAATTTTTAAACCAAATTCATGTAAGTCTCACTTTCCGCCCACACCATACTTATGCCCATACATTTTATTTCTTTTTATTACAACCATAAGATAGCTAAATTATTCTTCTTTCATGATCAATTTATAAAATTTCATTTAATCCATTAGTTAAAGAATTACATTAAAATAACTCAACCGTGCACTTCGCCGTACGCTAGTTTACAGTGCGCCAATGTTTGTGAGAAAGGTGACTAATAGTAGAGTTATAAATAAAAAATTATAGAAGCTACAGATTTAATTTTAGAAGAATCTTTATAGGGTTTTTTTTTTGTAAAATTTTCTGAATTTTTCAACGGTCAAGTCAGTTTTTTTCTACAATTTATATTTTCGGAGTTATTTAAAAAAACATCTAATTTCGCAGTTCATTTGTTTTAAAAAATGAAGCACCCACTTCTCGAGTAGAACTTTTTGATATGTTGTTTATTAAACATTTCGTAATTAAATTACAAAAAGTTCTATCTAGTTTGATTTTTTCCGAAGTGAAAATCTATATGCACTCCCCTAGCTTGGAAAATAGTATATTACATACTTAGCGGGAAAGTACTCTATTTCAGCCGAGCGGCAAGGTAGTTTACCGAGGTGCGAAGCACCGAGGTAAACTACAGACGCGAGGCTAGAATGAGTTCCCGCGAGGTTTGTATACTATTTTACTCACAATCGGTTAGTAGTTTATGGATTTCTAATACTCACAATCTACCAATAATAATTTCGTTTCAAATATCTGTATCCATTTTCATTATGTGATAAGATGAATTATTTTAAGTAACCTGTGAGATCGTTGCTAGGTAACAAAACAAGTTTGTTGAATCTGACATTTAGGCGATACACGACGCCATTAATTGTACATATAATAGTGTAATTTGTCTTACTTTAACCGTTAATAGTAATCATAATTCCAATGTAACTATTAATATTTATAATTCCAAATAGTTTTCTTTTTGTTATTGTTGTTGTTGTTTCTTAATTAAATAAATGTTGAGTGGATTCTATTCTTTCTAAACCATCTTTTAATCAAAAATAACATTGACAATTGCAGGTAGAAAAGTGACAGATGCTAGCCGGGAAAGTACTTTCCCGGCTAGCTGGGAAAGTAAAGTAAGTCGCTTCCTGATTACTTCAAAGGTTAGAAATCCATAAATTACTAACCGATTGTGAGTAAAAGGATTTTACGTTACAACACCAGCAATATATTTACTTATTTTTTCGTTGGGGGTCTATATTTCGCTTTCACATTGGATTTTTGCACCTCTTGGGAGAAGTTTTGATCTCATTATATTGCACTTTGAACTTCTGGTTTTTGTTGTCATTGGTGATTGTTGCTCCTAGATATTTAAACTTTTTAGCAAATTCCAAGTTGTGATCGTTTATAGAACATTTTACCTTATTTGTTGTAGTTCTTCTTTTGAAACGACCATGTATTCTGTTCTGTCTTCACTTACTTTTCTTCTTAACGTGCCCTATCAAGTCCCTTTGACGTTGGCGATTAACATGGCGAAACTGTCTCTGTCTCGAGCTATTCTAAAATAGGTGTTCTGCTTTCTTTATTCCCGTCCACTCCCGGATATTCTTCAACCAAGAGGCCTGCTTTCTACCAATTCCTCTGCGTCCTTCGATTTTACCCATCATAATAAGTTGAAGAATATTATACCGGTCTCCCCTTACTACGTGTCCAAAATAGGCCATCTTTCTATATTTGATGTTATCAAGCAGCTCGCGGGCAGCATTTGCTCTCTTAAGGACTGCCACATTTGTCAGCATAGCCGTCCATGGTATTTTCAGTATACGTCTGTGCAACCACATTTCAAAGGCCTCCAAACGATTAATGGTGGATATTTTTAATGTCCATGCTTCGACACCATACAAGAGGACTGACCAAATGTAATATTTAATCATGCGCTTTCGAAGTTGAAGTTGCAAGTTATCATTACAGAAGAATGACCTCATTTTTAAAAATGTCGTGCGGGCTATCTCGATTCTACATTTTATCTCTTTATCTGGATCTAGTTGTTCACTTACTTTTACAGACCGATATTTAATGCAGCTTCTTCAAAGCTCGAGAAAATATCCTTAACCTCTAATGTTGATTACTGATTACCACTAATGTGCTACTGCGTAGAAGTTGTCAGCAAAGGCGAGAATGATCTTTGGACCCCAAGTAAAGTCTTTTTTGGTCTGGTTTCAGTTAAATTTCTCGCATGACACATTCTAAGGCCAGCTTAAAGAACAATGGGGACAGAGGTTCTCCATGTTTCAGTCCAGAATTTATGCAGAAAGCATGTGATGGTTCCCATCTTTTTGAATAATTAAATCTGTTTATATAGTTTTTACAGCTTTACATAGCTATTGTCATTTATCGTCCACCACCAAACTAGAGTTCCGGATTGCTTATAAAATTTATTAGGAAAATTTTAAAGCAATATCTCAAAATTTGAATTAAAATCTTTTGTTGTTTTAGTGAAAAGCTTCTTCGACGTTTTCATTAGGTGTAACGAGATTATAATTATTTCAGAGATCCTTGAAATTTCAGCCACGCGCGCGAATAATTTATATCCAGTCTCGGCACAGGTATTGTAATATCGATCAGAGTTACAACCATCTTCAAACTTTCACGTTTGGGTAATCGTCCAACATAGTTGTAGATAATATTTGCAAACAAAATTCAGAGAACTAAAACCGATACAGAAATTCAGAAATATCGGTACTGTTTCTTAAAATAAAATTCAATACATTATAGACGTAAAATGGTTCCATAAAATTGTATTAGCGAGAATTCGGCTTTTGATTCAGTCAATTTGTACTCTATGAGCTCCCTAGTGGGAAAGTTTTGGGGTAGTTCTGATTTCTTTCATTATATATGGATTTTGGGCTGCTGAATCCGAATATGAGGTTTGCGGACAAAATTTCTTGCCAGAACATTGAAAAAATCGAAAAATTTCAGCTTTTTTGCTCAAATCTCGAAAACTCTTAACTTTTAGTAAATGGACTGTTAACAGAAATTAAAGTACTTAAAATTATCTACAAATATCACTACATATTTACTTTTTTTTTTCAGACGAACCGTTTGGTCTAAAGTGAAAGTTGAAAAATGCCAATTTTTAACGGTCTCGGCAAAATCCACTTTTTACATTCCAAAACTTTAGTTTTTATTAGAATGCTGTCATTTGATAAATTTCTCCTAGTTTTCTGTACAAATAATAAATGTTAGTTCATAATATGAATATGGTATGTCTCTTCTCACAGCTTCCATGAATCCATTCCATCCTAAAATACCGAGAATGTCTCTGCTTTTCCCTTAGAGCCACAGAAGATCAGGCACAGATGGACTCACAGTTTCAGTTGGTGTGAACATTCCCTTCGGATCTTGATTTCTGATAAACCTTGAGGTTTTGTTCTTTCAAAATGTATTAATTGAACAGCTCTCTGACTTCCATAAACCTCAGGTGCGGGTTTAGGTTTTAGCCGAGGAATGGATTGGTTAGGAGCTATTGCATGTTTTGGTGCAATGCAAGAAATGCCACCCATGACGTAAAAAGTGTGGTATCCGTCGATTGTATGTACGTTAACCCTTTCTGTCCCAACGCTGCATATATAATTATGTTTTTGAAAAAGTGGGTCTGTATTCCCCAGCCGCCGTATAATAATACAAGAATAAAAAACCGCTAAACGCCGTAAAAATGAGTGGCGCATACAATATTCCAGCTACAAAAGATCTGACATGAAAATTACGTGGCGCGAAAATGTATTTTCATTTTGATGCAAAACAAAATTCTAGTTTTATTTTAAAAGATTTTTCCATAATATTTGCTAAATTTGAAGTAAACGCGCCACAAAAGAGTTTCAAAATTCAAACTGTATCAAATTTACTCTTTTGTGGCGCGTTTACTTCAAATTTAGCAAATATTATGGAAAAATTTTTTAAAATAAAACTAGAATTTTGTTTTGCATCAAAATGAAAATACATTTTCGCGCCACGTAATTTTCATATCAGATCTTTTGTAGCTGGAATATTGTATGCGCCACTCATTTTTACGGCGTTTAGCGGTTTTTTATTCTTGTATCAGGAGTTTTTCAAGTTATATACAAATTAAATGTATGAAGTTGAATGCAATTTTTCTCGATTACACGTCAAGCTTTATAAATGGTCACCTTTGTCGCATTATCTCCCAAATGATCTAGTGACCATCGAATGTATACTAATTTTTTTTCTAGTCGAAATAGAATAAATAAAAATATTGGGATGGCCGGTAAATGAACTCAGATTATCCGTTACAGATCAAATTTAGCGTCGTAACCACTACAACTACATAAACCATTTCGGGAATAATAGTTAATTGGATTATACATTTCTAACTTAAGACTTCTAAACGGCTTAACCGATTTTGATCACTAAACATGAGTTTGAAACGTATTGACAAGTAGTATCTGATGCATCTGAGTTCAAGTATGAAAACTAAAGTTGTTACAGAAATTATTGAGCTTGAACTGTTTTTCCCCATAGGAAATAGATTTGATCATACTTATGAAGCGTATAACTTAAAATTTCTAATTTTCCCGGATATGAGGTAAACAACGTTAGATTAGCCTAGAGTCCTTCTACAAACGCTCAGTTATTGGCGCAATTCGTAGGTTGAAATTTTGAGTAATTGTCGAAAAACCAAAATTTTCAAAGTTTAGTTTTTCAATTTTTTGGCTATACTGAGCCGTGTGTACGTCTGAGCTTGATCGCTTAGGCAACGTTTGAAAACCTAACTCAACCCTATTGATGTGGTTTATTTGCGATTTTCCTGTCTCTCCTTGAACCTAAGATATATACGCCCAAAAAATTTGCCATTTTGTATCTACCTAGCCCTATAGCTGGCTTACGGGTAGTCAGAAGTCAAAAATTACACCGGTTCTGAATCGGCCCTCACACCCTCTTGAAACACAGAAAAAAAATTCAGATCGGTGTAACTTTTCCACATACATACATACATACATACATACTAATGTGATATTCAAAGATCGGTGTGCTCAAAGCAATTGATTAGATAATTAACTAATTAATTAAATTTAATTTTAATGATGCACTTATGATTTAATCACACTATTTAATGCTCTAATCTCAGGGTTTTATATTCTCGTGCTTCAATATCTCCTTTGCTTTACATATGATAAATAAGGTCAAAGATTAACGGAATAAAACACATATATGGTACAAAAGCATCTATTAAAATAAATTCACCCTCAAAATATCCTCTAAAAATAATATCTCCTATTCTGATTATTGAAATAACCCTACCACTATCTAAAGTACTTATTGAAATTTGCGTTATGAATAATTCTACAAAAAAAATAAAACTGTCTCTCGGATGATGAGTTGTCCAAATTCTTGTCTCTGGTCGCCTACAATTTACTCTTAGCAGCCCCCGATGTAGTCAGCAATCTCGCAACAAATTATTGCAAGCCTATTGTCATTAATGACCCCCTACAGATGCACGTATCTTTCAAAAAACAATGCTAGCCTTTTCTCCTCTCGATAAACTGAATCTATTTCTCGTTCCGGCATGCAACGGTGACTCTTGGAATATAAGTAGAACAATATAACTTACAATGCTTTACGTGATGAGCTTCCGTCAGGACACTTATTTCAACAAACTCACAACTATTCACTTATCTGCCTTACTACTTCAGGAGACTCTTAGAGATCACCACTAGTCGACTTAACGATCATTTAACAACTGACTCTTCTTCCACCCTCTAACATTTCGCTAAACTCCCATTCTTCATACCTAGCCCCTCCTTTTTCTTTCTTCACCAATCCGAGTTCCTCAATTTTATCCCCATCTACCTTTCAGATAACAAACACCAATTTTCCCTACCATTAGAAATTTCCTAAAACTAATTACATGCCAATCGGTTTTTTTTTCCTTTCTTAATATCTAAACAAAGATTACATTCATTTAAATTTCTAAATACAATTGTTCCCTCGCCGCAAAAGTCCATTTGGGAAACCCGGTCTCATTGTCCAAACACATAACCACTTTCTTATCATACTAACTGTACAAAGAAAATACTTAATCCCTATTTAAATTTTGTTTACCTACGGCCATCCAAAGATAATTGACTTTCATTTCTTCGAAATGAATTTTGGTATATTTTTATTATATGTTTTAACTTTTCTAAAATATTAAGATCGAAACCATATTAATTCAAATTTTACATATCTTAACAACTCCCCGCCATTTGATTTGCCGAAAAAATTCTGTTATTTATTTAAATGACACAAGTTTTTTTTAGGATCAAATTATTCCATTATGTTACCAAACTCTACTCATGATACTTATAAATGTCGTAAATGTTAAAAATACCCCGTATCTTGCCTGTCTCTATATGCGCTAATTCATAACTATTTACCCCATTTTCCGTATTGACCCTATATGGACCTTCAAATACCGGCATCAATTTAGCACAAATACCATTTTGTAAATTGGACACCCTCAGTGCCCTCACTAAAACTTTATCCCCTTTCTGGAATGTAACCGGCCTTCTTCTTCGGGTCCTCTCTTGCCTTTGGAGATATTTCTCTCCACTTCGTCTCAATCTTCGTTGAACCACCTCGATCACTTCTTCGTATTGTCTGGGGGCGGTGTCTTCCCACGGTCTCGTAGGCATTGTTCCTTTCATTACATATAAAGGCGTCTCCTTGGTAACCGTATTTGGTGCACAGTTCAAATACGTCTCTATTTCAAACACTTTTCTGTCCCAATGTCGATGATGTTCTTCCGCAGCAATTCTTAGAAATTTTGTGACTTCTTGTATAAAACGCTCTGATGGGTTGCTCTGTGGATGTCGGATGCTTACAAATTTTGTATTTATGCCTCTCTCTCTTAATTCCCCTTTAAAACGGTCATTCCTAAAGTATGTCGCATTGTCCAACAAAATATTGTCTGGTCTTCCCACTGTTTCGATAAAATCGTCTATCTTCCGAAGTATTTCAGCTCCTTTCGTGGTTCTACATGGGTACAGTTTTAAATACTTTGAGAAAACATCCACCATAACTAATATGTGTTTATTCCTCTGTGTTGTTGTTATTAAATCGCTCAACATATCAATGGCGACAATATCCAGTTTCTTCCGAGCTATGACGTTTTTTGTGATGTTTTCGTTTTTGAAATTCTTACTTTTACACTTTTGGCATGTCTCGCAATTTCGAGTCATCTCTTTGGCTATTGTATAGTCCTGTCGACAAATGTAGTTCTCCCTGAACATAAGCCACACCTTCCTGCTTCCAATGTGTCCGTTGTCACAGTGTAATTTTGCTAAAACTTCTTTTGCCATCTGTTCCGTGATTACATATAGTTCTTTACCATCGACCCTCTTAAAATATAAGTTATCTTCTTGTTCGGCCCTTTGCTTTTCTCTTTCATCCAGTTGTTCCTGATTTTCCCTGATCTGAGCCAAAGAAAATAAGCCTGCTTCTTCTCTCATTATGTTCATGCCAACGTGGAGAGTTTTGTGGTCCTCTTTGCGGAATTGTTCATCTCTCGTCAACGCATCAGCCAAGATATTGTCAGTTCCTTTGATATATTTAAATTCAAAATCATACTCTTGAAGTAAAAGAATGCCCCTATGAATTCTATTATTTACCAGCCTATTTTTCATTATATGTACCAAAGCTGCATGGTCTGTTTCAACGGTGAATTTTGCCCCTAGTAGGTAAAATCGTAATTTATTTATACAAAATAACACACTGGCGAACTCTAATTCAGTAACGCTGTACTTTCTCTCATATGTTTTGGTTACACGGGAGACAAAACAGATTGGCACCTCTACATCGTCTTGGATCTGTGATAACACCCCTGCGAATTTTGTTATGGAAGCATCGGTCCGGAGAATGAAAGGTTGATCATATCTTGGGTGGTGTACTCTTACAGCTGTGGAGAAAGCTCCTTTTAAATTTTTGAAAGCCATTTCTTGTTCCGTTCCCCATTTCCACCTAACATTTTTCTTAAGTAATGCTATCAACGGTATTTCTTTTGTGCTGATGTCTGGTATTAGTTTTTTGAAATAGTTTACCATTCCCAAAAATCCCCGCAATGTTTTTAAATTGGTTGGCCTAGCGTAGTTATTTATAATTTCGATTCTATCTTCTGCAAGACTAATCCCTTTTGTGTCTAATTTGAATCCTAAATACAGTATTTCCTTTTGGAAAAACTGACACTTTTGAATATTTAATTTCAATCCCGCTTGATCCAGTTCTTCTAGCACAGTGTGAATATGTCGTAGATGGCTTGTTATATCTGGTGAGAAAATTAATAAATCATCTATGTAATGTACAACAAATTCTTCATGCCTATTTAAGATTGTGTTCAATGCGCGAACCAAAGCAGCGCATGCACTCTGTAGGCCAAATGGTACCACCCTAAATCGGTATACCACTCCGTCGATCGAAAAAGCGGTATAATTTCGACATTTCTCTGCCAAAGGTATTAACCAAAAACTATGTTTCAAATCGATTTTGGAAAAAATGTGTGACCCTGTGATTCGTCCAAATATGGCTTCGATGTTCAAAGGCGCTTCGTATTGCGCGATTGTGTGTGAATTAATGTTTCTTGCATCTAAACATAATCGCAAATCACCACTCGATTTTTTAACGCATACTATCGGGTTGATATATGGAGAGTCACATCTTTCTATCACCTTGTCTTCGATCATTTTTTCAATTTCCTGTCCGACGCTTTGCCTGTATTTATACGGGATTGGATATGTCTTGGATTTAAAATTTTCTAAGTTTTTAACTTTAAAAGAATGTTCATAATTTTTAGCCACTCGGCTTTCTTCATTAATCAAATCTCCATAACTTTCTAGAATCTTCTCTACTTCCTTTTCCATATTTTCTCCACATTTTAATTTTCTTTCATCCTCATTTTGTTCGCATGTGTTCACTGTCCATAATATTTCTTCATAAAATTCTGGATTCTCGTCCATTATTGCCATTTCTTCTCTGTCCTCATCCTTTATTTCTTCTTCTGTTTTTTTTTATCTTCAATTTCCATTTTGTATCCCGAGCACCATGTTTCTACTGCTTTCATTTCTCTTATGAGAACTTCCTTTTCTTCCTGCTTCCTTTCTGTTTTATCGTCGATTGCCGACAATTCTTCCGTATCTTCGATTTCCTGTCTTTCTCTTGTATCCACCGTGTTTTCCTTCTTTCTTTTTGAACTCTTCTTCTTTTTCTTCCTTCTTTTTTTTTTTTTTTTGGTTGATTTTTTTCTTGTACTTTCGGTTTTTCCTCTACAGTCATATTGATTTCTTTATGTTTTTCCTTTCAACAATTATTTTCCTCTCTATTTCCGTTTCTTCTTCTATGTTGTCTGGTTCTGCTTTGATTTCCAGTTGATTCTCCGAAAAATTTATGGTGATATGTTTTTCACTCAATTCATCAATTCCCGCTATCATATCATGGTTTAAATCTTCGATCACCACACATTGCATAATATAGTATTTGTCTCCCACTCTGATCCGCACTCCCAAACCTTCATTTACTGTCGTCAATTTTTTGTTGTTTGCACCCACTAAAGCAACCCTAGGAATTTTATACACAAATCTGTCCAAATTTAATTCTTTTACTAGTTTCTTATTGATTAACGATATCTCCGATCCAGAATCAATCAAAATTTTAATCGCTTTATGTTTTATAAATGCATCTAAGAATATTAAATTTGAATTAGAACTTTGTCTTTCATTTCCCGCCAACTGTATAAACTCTCTCGGATGACAAAATATACCGGAGAGTTGTTTATGTTTGTTCAGTGGATGCTTTATTGAAAATCCTGTCTGGATTCATTGCATACATCTTCTTCCTCGTTTTCTATTGTTACATTATTCATCTCCCTTCTATTTTGTCGTTGGAAATTCTGATTGTTTCTACCGTCCCTTTGTTCGTTCGTATTCCTAGTCGGAGGATTTTGTGCATCTCTGTTTCTGTTGTGATTTTCATATGTTCTATTTTTTGCGTGATTCCTGTTATCATAATTTTGTTGTCTATTGTAATTTTGGTATTCTCTCGGCCTATCTTCGTTTGTTGATTGGGCATGTCGGTTTCTCTGGTCATAATTTGATTGATACCTTCTTGCCGGTCCATTATATTGTTCATGTTGTCTTCTGTTTCGCATTTCTCTTCGTTTTGCTTCCCTTACTTGAAGGAATTGGCACAAACTATCAATATCTTGATAGTTTCTCAAAATCACGTGGTCCTCCAGCGTTTCTTCGAAATGTCTGCTTATCATTTCTACCAGTTGTTCGGTAGAGTATTTGTAGTCTAGATATTTGGAATTGTTATATATCTGCAAAGCATATCTTTCCTCCGATATTCCCATTTTCTCGTGATATCTTCCATTCTGTAGCTCTTGGTTGATTTCCCTCTGTTTAACTTTCCCCCAGAAATAGTTGAGAAATTTATTTTCGAAATCTGTCCAATTTTCAAACTCATCTTCTTTACTTTCATACCATAACGCTGCTCCTTCTTTCAGATGGTTTCTAATTGTTTCTTTGCAGTCGTCAAAATATCTAATATGTTGCAATTTGGTTCTCAAATTTTTAACAAATGGTACTGGGTGTGTTTTTCTAATATCCCCGCCAAATTGTATTTTCGCGTCGCTTGTACCATGGATAATCATTTCCCTTCTTTCTCCACAATTCTGTTGATTCTTGAGTTCCGCAATTTGTTTTTCGTTTTGCTTAAATTTTTCTTCTATTTCTCGCCTGTCTTCTTGTATTGCATTTTCAAATTTGCTTTCTAACTGTTCTATCTCGTTTTTCATTGTTGTCAAACATCCTTTTATTTCCTTTTCATACTTTTCTATGCGTTCCTCTATTTTCTTATTGTTCTCTTCTATTGCTTGTTTTGTTTCCTTTTGATTGTCATCCATTTTTTGCTGTGTTTCCTTCATTGCTAGTTTTGTTTCCTCCTGATTTCTATCCATTGTTCGTTTTGCTTCCTGTTGATTTTCTTGCATTGTCCTTTTTGTTTCCTGTTGATTTCTATCCATTTGTTGTGATTGGAGTTGCATCAGTTGCAATAGTTTCTCTATTCCTGTTAATTCCTGTTCTTTTCTCTCCATAATCGTTGTATCTCCTTCATTATCCAATCCTTCTTCAACAATTTTTTCCTCTTCTCTGTTTTCTTGCATTTTGCTTTGCCTCCTTGTGGTCGACATGTTGTTTCTTTTCGTTACTGTTTTCTTTGTCCCCGCCAAATGTGAAATTTTACAACACTCTATAAGTTGCAGAACACGACAAATATTTCTCCCCAAATTTAATAAATTTTCTCCACAAATATCAAATATGCAATCAGTAAATTTCAAAATAAATATCAAATGTACGATTGGTAAAAAAAAATCAAATAATTCAATGGCAGTAAATATCAAATACCTACGATCAATCCATAAATCAAAATTATTTTTACACCTGGAAAAATTGTCAAATTATCTCTGGATCACCTGTAGTTATTCCTTATCTCTTTCCCTACCATCAAATGCAAAGCTGCGATATTTTTAAGCCACCACGTTCTGGGCTCCAGTTAATGTGATATTCAAAGATCGGTGTGCTCAAAGCAATTGATTAGATAATTAACTAATTAATTAAATTTAATTTTAATGATGCACTTATGATTTAATCACACTATTTAATGCTCTAATCTCAGGGTTTTATATTCTCGTGCTTCAATATCTCCTTTGCTTTACATATGATAAATAAGGTCAAAGATTAACGGAATAAAACACATATATGGTACAAAAGCATCTATTAAAATAAATTCACCCTCAAAATATCCTCTAAAAATAATATCTCCTATTCTGATTATTGAAATAACCCTACCACTATCTAAAGTACTTATTGAAATTTGCGTTATGAATAATTCTACAAAAAAAATAAAACTGTCTCTCGGATGATGAGTTGTCCAAATTCTTGTCTCTGGTCGCCTACAATTTACTCTTAGCAGCCCCCGATGTAGTCAGCAATCTCGCAACAAATTATTGCAAGCCTATTGTCATTAATGACCCCCTACAGATGCACGTATCTTTCAAAAAACAATGCTAGCCTTTTCTCCTCTCGATAAACTGAATCTATTTCTCGTTCCGGCATGCAACGGTGACTCTTGGAATATAAGTAGAACAATATAACTTACAATGCTTTACGTGATGAGCTTCCGTCAGGACACTTATTTCAACAAACTCACAACTATTCACTTATCTGCCTTACTACTTCAGGAGACTCTTAGAGATCACCACTAGTCGACTTAACGATCATTTAACAACTGACTCTTCTTCCACCCTCTAACATTTCGCTAAACTCCCATTCTTCATACCTAGCCCCTCCTTTTTCTTTCTTCACCAATCCGAGTTCCTCAATTTTATCCCCATCTACCTTTCAGATAACAAACACCAATTTTCCCTACCATTAGAAATTTCCTAAAACTAATTACATGCCAATCGGTTTTTTTTTCCTTTCTTAATATCTAAACAAAGATTACATTCATTTAAATTTCTAAATACAATTGTTCCCTCGCCGCAAAAGTCCATTTGGGAAACCCGGTCTCATTGTCCAAACACATAACCACTTTCTTATCATACTAACTGTACAAAGAAAATACTTAATCCCTATTTAAATTTTGTTTACCTACGGCCATCCAAAGATAATTGACTTTCATTTCTTCGAAATGAATTTTGGTATATTTTTATTATATGTTTTAACTTTTCTAAAATATTAAGATCGAAACCATATTAATTCAAATTTTACATATCTTAACAATACATACATACATACATACATACATACATACATACATACATACATACATACATACATACATACATACATACATACATACATACATACATACATACATACATACATACATACATACATACATACATACATACATACATACATACATACATACATACATACATACATACATACATACATACATACATACATACATACATACATACATACATACATACATACATACATACATACATACATACATACATACATACATACATACATACATACATACATACATACATACATACATACATACATACATACATACATACATACATACATACATACATACATACATACATACATACATACATACATACATACATACATACATACATACATACATACATACATACATACATACATACATACATACATACATACATACATACATACATACATACATACATACATACATACATACATACATACATACATACATACATACATACATACATACATACATACATACATACATACATACATACATACATACATACATACATACATACATACATACATACATACATACATACATACATACATACATACATACATACATACATACATACATACATACATACATACATACATACATACATACATACATACATACATACATACATACATACATACATACATACATACATACATACATACATACATACATACATACATACATACATACATACATACATACATACATACATACATACATACATACATACATACATACATACATACATACATACATACATACATACATACATACATACATACATACATACATACATACATACATACATATGTACCGGGTGTCCCAATAAGAATGGCTCTCGGCCATATCTCAGGAACCGTTTATAGTAAAGCTTTGAAATAAAAATTTTTATAACAAAAGTTGCCTCAGGAAAAGCCTGGAAATTATTTTCATAATTGTGGGACCACCGCTAGAGGGCGTAATTGAATATCAAAAATTAAAAAATCTAAATTTTACAAAATTTTCCTAATGAAGGGCCACTGGAAATCCGATCGTCGTATTCTTCATAAAATTCTACGCATATTTGATTTGACAAGTTTAGGTCTACCTTTGGAAATAAGAGGTGGGGGTGAGTGGGAACCTTGTTATGAAAAACTGGCTGTGAGTCCGGTTCTGCTTAATCAAATTTTGCAAACTTGGTCTTGTTGAAGACAGATCTTTTTCGTCAATGTAAAAGTTATGATTTCGAACCAACTTACTGAGTAATATGCCAGCTAGAAGGCGTTATTTAATTTTTTTCAGAAATCTAGTGTTCCTTGGAAAATATTAAATACAAACATGCATTTTTAATACCATATTACAAAATTAGACAAAATTAGCAACAGAATAGCGAAAACCGCATGTTAATACCTTTTTTCTATCTCGAGATATCTTACAAAACGTGTAAATTTAAAAACATAACTGTTACTGTCACCGGTAAACGAAATAATTCATTAAAAGTAGTGTGCTATGGAAACAACAAAGAAACATTTTCCAGCTGTCAACGTATATTAGGTCTTTTCAACGCTTCTCATTTGTTTCGAGCCTCGTTCATATCTCGTATATTAATATTATACACGGATTATACGGCATATGACAGAGGCTCGAAACAAATGAGAAGCGTTGAAAAGCCCTATTACAAAGAAATAAAAACAACTATTTAGTGATGACATAAACGTTCAAATTTTTGCCCATCATTTTCGTTGCAAACATTTACTCTTTCAAGAGTAGATTGAACAGCAGTCTCAATTTCTGCTCTCGATATGCTTTGAATGGCGTTTAGTATTCTCTGGATAATGTATTCTAGAGTAGTATATGATGGGCAACAATTTGAATATTTAGGTCGTCACTAAGTAGTTCTTTTTGTTCTGTGTTATATTTAATTTTAATAGTATTGTTTCTCTTTATATTGTTGTTTTAATTAATTATGTTTTTATACGTTGACATCTGGAAAATGTTATTTTGTTTTTTTCCACAGCACACTACTTTTCATTAACTTAGTTTACCGGTGATAGTAACAGTTATGTATAAAATTTACACGTTTGTCGAGATATCTTGAGATAGACAAAAGGTATCGACATGCGGTTTTCGCTATTCTATTGCTAATTTAATCTAAATTTATAAAGTATGATTAAAAATGCATACTTGTATTTAATATTTCCCAAAGAAAACTAGATTTCTGAAAAAAATTAAATAACGCCTCCCAGCTGGCTTATTACTTATTAGGATGGTTCAAAATTATCACGCTTACATTGAAGAAAAAGATCTGTCTTCAACAAGACCCAGTTTTCAAAATTTGATTTAGCAGAACCGGACTTACTGCCATTTTTTCATAACAAGGTTCCCACTCACCCCCACCTCTTATTTGCAAAGGTAGAGTTAAACTTGTTAAATCAAATATGCGCAGAATTTGATGAAGACTACAATAATCGGATTTCCAGTGCCCCTTCATTAGGAAAATTTTGTAAAATTTAGATTTTTTTATTTTTGATATTCAATTACGCCCTCTAGCGGTGGACCCATGAAAATAATTTCCAGGCTTTTCCTGAGGCAACTTTTGTTATAAAATTTTTTATTTCAAAGCTCTACTATAAACCGTTCCTGAGATATGGCCGAGAGCCATTCTTATTGGGACACCCGGTACATATCCACAAACATTTTCCCCTTTTTAAATAAAAATTGAGTTCTAATTCTGAGCTCGCTAACTTTTAAACGGTATAACCGATTTTCAAAATTAAACATGCGTTGGAAAGGTCACGATCTATGCTATCAGAAGCCGCAAAGGCCGAACTTAAGTTTTTGAAATTTTTGGGAGTTTTGGGGACGAGAACGAAAAACAGACCCTAAATAGGAAAAGCCGTAAAATCCACAGCCTTGGACCAAAATGAAGAAGTAATATATGGATCTAGGAGTCTTTTCCTAAACTTTAAGATGGGATTTGGCTCAATTTTCAATTCAGTCAGGTTTAGAAAATCGAAAATTTCGTGTATATAATAATATACAGTGTCGCATGTAGGGGTTGTGCGCCACTGGCGAGAACTGTTGTTCTCTGGTAATTTTCAAAATTAGATGTGCGTTGGAAAGGTAATGATCAGTACTAGCAGAAGCCGCAAAGGTCGAACTAATATTTTTGAAATTTTTGGTAGTTTTGAGAACGAGAACTTTGGTCGCAATCTCTCCCAAATGATCTAGAACTTACGACACCAGTGATAAGACAATCCGAGTTCATATCCCAGCCATCCTAATAATTATGTAATTATGGCCGGCAAATGAACTCGGATTGCCCAATCAAACTAGCATCGTAACCACTACAAGTACATAAACCATGATTGATTAATAACATTTATTTTTTCGATATAAACTAAATTTCGATAACCAATAAATCGAAAACTATTAATTTTATCAAAAAAATATAAAACATTTTTTGCTTACAATTAATGTTTTTACCAACATTTGCGGTCAAAATATAATAAAAAATTTCCACCCTCTAGACGGGGTGGCAACCACCCCATGGTAAAAGCGTCTTTCGGAATCATACAGATTTTGATCCTTAGACTCTCCACTACTTATTCTCAAATTTTCAAGCAAATCGATCCATTCTGTAAAAATTGCGAAGTGAAAAGTTTCAGTTCCTGGACTAATTATACTTTTGGAGCTCTATAACTTCTGAACGGCTGAACTTATGTTGATCACTAAATATGAGTTTAAAACGTATTGACAAGTAGTATCTGATGCATCCAAGATCAAGTATGATAACTGAACGTATTACAGGAATTATTGAGCTTGAAAAACGGTTTTTCCCATAACAAATAGATTTGATTATACTTATGAAGCCTATAACTAAAAAATTCGAATTTTCCCAGATATGAGATATACACCGTTAGACGCGTCCTGAGTCCTCCTACAAACGCTCAGTTATTGGCGCAATTCGTAGGTTGAAATTTTGAGTAATTGTCGAAAAACCAAAATTTTCAACGTTTAATTTTTCAGTTTTTCGGCTATGGTGAGCAGTGTGTATGTCTCAGGTTGATCGCTTAAGCACCGTTTGAAATCTTAACTCATCCCTATTAATTTGGTGTAATTGCGGTTTTCCTGTCTCTCCTTGAACCCAAGATATATACGCCCAAAAAATATGCTATTTTGTATCTATCTAGTCCTCTAGCTGGCTTACCGGTAGTCAGAAGTCAAAAATTAGACCGGTTCTGAATCGGCCCTCACACCCTCTTGAAACACAGAAAAAAAAAATTCAGATCGGTGTAACTTTTCCACACACATACATACATACATACATACATATCCACAAACATTTTCCCTTTTTTAAATAAAAATTGAGTCATACTTCTGAGCTCGATAACTTTTGAATGGTATAACCGATTTTCAAAATTAAACATGCGTTGGAAAGGTAATGATCTGTGCTATCAGAAGCCGCAAAGGTCGGGCTTAAGTTTTTGAAATTTTTGGGAGTTTTGGGGACGAGAACGAAAAACAGACTCTAAATGGGAAGGGCCGTAAAATCCACACCCTTGGACCAAAATGGAGATATGACATATGGATGGACGAGTCTTTTCCTATTCTTTAAGATGGGATGTGGCCCAATTTTCAATTCAGTCAGGTTTAGAAAATCGAAAATTTCGTGTATATATAGTGTCGCTTGTAGGGGTGTTGTGCGCCACTGGTGAGAACTGCCGTTCTCTGTGGATATACGTTCAAGGCTTTATGGTCTCAATTTACCAAAGCCGAAAATATGCGTTGCTTATAAAATTTTAGACTCATTGGTGTCCCAATGCCGTAGAAATATGTCCGAAAATCTTAGATTATTATTGTTCCCAAAGCCTCAAAATGTTGGCACCGAAGACAGGTCATGCGGACCCATTGTCGTATATATTTGTTCACATATTTTAGATATATGCTATATTGTAGCACTGGTGGCAACGCTTATAGGTAGCTGCTAGAAGGTGAAGCGTTTGTAGCCACAGAAAAGACCAGAAAAAAAAGAAGCGAATCGAGATACATGTGCGCAAGATGCGGAGTCGGCCTTTGCGTAGTGTCATGTTTTGAGGAGTACCACACAAAAGAAAACTTTTAATGTTAATTTACATTACATTATTTTTTTTAAGTTAGTTACATTTTTTCAACTTGGTTTTACTCTCTGATGAGTACTTTTGAAAAGAAATCGTTTAAGTTGGTTAAAAAAACTCATTAAAAATATGTTTTGGCCATTTATTTGTTTATTTATATGCGACGTATATATAAGGCAATGGGACTATAAGCCTGAAAAAACCTTTGAGATTGAGGGACCAACATGCAAATTAAGGCATGGCATAGAAAGGGTTCAAATCAGCGTTTTCGTACACCTGTTGTGTAAAGCACGGCTGGTCAATTTTCTGCGGATCGCCTGCAATTGCTGACACTTCCAGATAAGCAACGCGCTTGCTTAATGTCTTGTAGCGGCAGTAAGGCCCAGATAGTTGGTCTCATCATTCCTTGCAGGGTTGGCTGTTTTCTCTACAAAAAGTACGGCTCAAGAAAATAGGTTGATGTAGTTTCCTCTTTGGGGTTTTGTTCATCCTATACAGAAGCTATTCGCCTGGAAGTGCCAGCATTCGTAGGCGATCCGCAGAAAATTAACCTGCCGTGCTTTACACAGCAGGTGTACGATAACGCTGATTTTAACGTACATACAATCGACGAATACCACATTTTTCACATCATATGTGGCATTTCTCGTATTGCAGCAAAACATGCAGTAGCTCCTAAGCAATTCATTCCTCGGATATAAAAGAAACCCGCGCCTGAGGTTTATGGAAGTCAGGGAGCTGTTCAACTAATTCATTTTAAAAGGACAAAACCTCACATTTGGAATGTAAAAAGTGGGTTTTGCTGAGACTGTTAAAAATTGGAAATTTTCAACTTGCACTTTAGACCGAACGGTTCGTCTGAAAAAAAAGTAAATAGTGATATTTGTAAATAATTTTAAGTACTTTAATTTCTGTTAACAGACCATTCACTAAAAGTTAAAAGTTTTCGAGATTTGAGCAAAGAAGTGGAAAAAAGCTGAATTTTTTCGCTTTTTTCGCGATTTTTTCAATGCTCCGGCAAGAAATTTTGTCCGCAAACCTCATATTCGGATTCAGCAGCCCAAAATCCATATATATTGAAAGAAATCAGAACTACCCCAAAACTTTCCTAGTCAACACAATTTTATTGAATAATTTTGCTATGTGAGCGAGGAATATAAGCAGGAAAAACATGGCACTACACTACTACTGATATGACATGAGCACAAGTTTATCAATTTTATTTATAGAAGCCCAAATATAAAAAAAAATACCGTAATTCAGTCCTTACGACCCTCTCTGATGACGGGTAGACCTAGAAACACGTGTCAGAGGACGGTAAGAGACTCGAATTGAATCGAAACGTCTATGTTTATTTTGATTTACGCTCTTACTCAGTGCAAAATACAAAATGATAGCGGTTTAGATGGGTAAACTGTTGATTGATTAAGCCAGGGTTTACAGTTTACTTTAATATTATCCTTGTACACTGCAATATTGCAAAAATCTCTGCCTGAAATACAGGAGTATATTCTCCTAGTGCTAGTGGAATAGAAATGTTTAAATTTCCACCATTACCGAATACTCTTGCGCCCGACCCTTCTGCAGTTTTAGACCAGTATGTGTACCAGGTATAACCGTGCAGTCTTGGTAGTGTTTCCTCTGCTCCATTTCTCTCGTTGGCTGATGTCTACTTGGAAAGGTACTTTAGGCATATATGTAGGTACCGTATGATCAGAAATCATCATTCATTCGGTATCCCTAATTTCATTTATGATATTACTATGTCCTGATCTTATCGGAAAGAGACCGGTTGGAAAGCCAAGAAAGCGCTGGGAAGACACAGTAAACAGCGACGCACAAGCCCTTTTAGGAGTCCGTGTATGGAGAAGAACAGCCACAGACAATCAAGGGTGGAGGCAAAAAATAAAGGAGGCCAAGGCTCAATTCGGGCTGTAGTGCTGTAGAAGAAGAAGAAGAAGAAGATCTTATCGGTACGTTACTCAGTTTTTTTGCAGTGTATATCCCCTTATAAATACATGTAAAGAACCCTCGTTGATGTGTCCCTCATAGCCCTGTGATTCCGCAGTTTGTTATTTACTATACCCCGTTTTTAAACTAAGAGGAGTAATTCAAATTCAACCTCAGACAAGTTTACTCCACTGTTATGAAATTTTGACACTATGAACATTGATGGAATTTTGACACTATTGGCATTTCATAGGTTAATTAAGTTAAATCGGCAATTTTTTGTATTTTCTGCGTTATTCCTTTAATCTTTACATTTTTAGTGGGCTTTTTATAAAAAACAGTTGTTTTTAGAACTCTTTAGCAACATACATAATATTTATGGATCACCGTCGAAGGCTGTCATATCTAGGACACATAATGCGTGATAGGAAATTTCAGCAGCTCCAGGCAATATTAGAAGGCAAAATCGAAGGTAAAAAGGGTATATATAGGAAGAAAGAAAAAATACTGGCTCTGAACCATCAGAGATTGGATCCACACAACAGGGAATGACTTAATTCATCAATCAAAGAACAGAGAGAACTTTGACATATTGATCGCCAATCTCAATAGAGAGGGCACTTAGGAGGACAAGGCCGAAGGCCGACATGATCAACCAAAAAAGAAAATCCACAAGGAAAAGTTTTCCTGTAGTTGCCTGTGTACCATTATGTAGTACAAAAAACGACTAAGATCCTTTATAAAAGGTATATATTTAAAAATCCCTAAAAAGGGCTACAATTTTTAAATATATACCTTTTATAAAGGATTTTAAAAAAGAAAATGTATTTGGTGATTTTTCTAGTGACATTATTGGGTGCGAAGTTTAGTCCTCCTGGTTTAAAAACAGGATATTAATGTTTGGAGTATTTTTTTTTGTGATTACCATTGTTTTTGTTTTCTTTGCGTTATTATAAGGCCATAAATTATTGTTCGCTTCCACCAATGAATACCGTATACATATTAGTTTTTCTAATTAGGTAATTAGTTTAAAAGTAAAAAGTATAGTAACTACAATTTAGTGCCTTATTAGACTATCATCATCAGTAATCGAAGGAGAAGTAATATCGGCTTGAAATAGCTATTTCGATGAGTTTTATTGATTGTAATGAAAATATTGCTAATTTGGAATATCATTAGGAAAAGTTTGTAGAACAAGCAAGTATTTCTTTGTTAACCCATTTACTTATCAAACAATACTCGTACACCACGATCAGTATCATGTACAAAACATGTACTGAAGCTCATCATTTACTTTTTTATTATTCTTTCTGACATAAACATCTACAGGTATAATACCTACACGTTATCTTTGTGGACTTTGAATTTGTCTGAAGAACACGCCCGCTGACATGCAACATCGAAATGATGGCTCGCATAAAAAATGTGCCAGCGAAATACAATATCCATTTTCTCATTAATCGATTGGCACTGATAATGGAGGCGGAACATGCAAACTTCGATGGAAAACGTCGGGCCTGTGTCTTTACTTTTCGAATTATTAATCGAGTGCATACCATAATTCAAGTATTCCATAGCTGACGTGGACGTTTATGGGATCATAATTTAATAAATTAATAAAAAGCGGATTGAAATAATTTTTCCTGGGGATCTTTTCTTGAAATAGTTTTGGAAAAATGCCTGTCTAAATCTTTTAATCCAATAATATAAAAATCAGAAACACTATAAGGATGTGTGAGATTACCTTTACTGTTTAATATCTATTTAATATATTTAATGTTTATGAGAAATATATACAAAACATTTTAGAATTACAAAAGGAAATAAATAAAAAATGAATACCCATTTTCCAAAAGGAAATAAATATATATCTAACTATTTTCAGAGACAGAACTTGAGAAAGATGTGGAGTTTAATTAATATCCCCCAGTATATTATGAGGAGATAACTGGTGATGAGCAGTTTGGTTTCTGAAACGGTATGGATACTCGGGAAGCTTTTTTTGCATGCAAATACTCCTACCAAATAGCATTGAGTTTAGGAAAAATATTTTTTCTATGGATGCTATACAATGTGCAACTTCTCTCACTACTTACATACATTCAAAACGAACAATTTCTCACACAGTGAGAAAAGGCGGCCATTGCAGTGAGGAATATTTTTTCTCACGGGTTCTCGCCGGTATTCCATACATATGATCGCCGTTTCCATGGTAACATGCACAATACAAACACAATTAATGTTGTCAAGTAAAATGTGTTGAAGAAAACTTACCGTCCATTCTTTCACGGTTTTTGCTCTAAATTTTAAAGAACCGCTTGGATTGACATGAAATTTGGCATACGTATAGCTTATATGTCAAAGAAAAAAAGTGATATTGTGCCGATGTGTGCTTTTGCCCTGGGGGTGACTTTCACCCCCTCTTGGGGGTGAAAAAATATATGTCCAAAATAAGTCCGGAAATGGGTAAACTGACTAATTTTAAGTAACTTTTGTTCTATAGAGCTTTTTCGCCAAGTCAACACTTTTCGGGTTATTTGCAAGTGAACATGTTCATTTTTCAACAAAATAACCACATTTTTAGACGGTTTTTCGCAAATAACTCAAAAAGTAAGTATTTTGTTGAAAAAACATCCTTAGCAAAAATATAGCCTATAAAAAAGTAAAAAAAATGGTTTACGCGTTAGGTCTCTGGATCTCGTAGAACCAGAGTTATAGCCAATGAAATATATATTCATATTCACCAAATTTCAAATAAAATATTTCGACGTGAAATATTCAAAAAATCAAGCACTTTTTGGGGAAAATCTATTATAACTTTTTTAAAGAGTTTAAAAAAAGCTTTATTTCTGTTTTTACAAAAAGTTTCTAGCATTAAATTTAAGCAAGTTACGCTCAAAATAAAGTTGGTCCCTTTTGTTTTTGCAAAAAAAAATCGGGAAAACCACCCCCTAATTAGCAACTTAAATTAAATTAATCGTTACCGCTCCACAAATTATTTTACTTATGTTGTGATTATATGATCTGTAAGTTTCATCGATTCAAAGTACTTATTTTTGAAAAAAATTGGTTTCAAAGTAAAATTTTTAAAAATTGAAATTTTGAAAAATATGCTTTTTTTCAAAATAACTTAAAAATTGTTAGAGATACCAAAAATCTCGAAAAACAAAAAAAGATTTGCTTTTCTGAATATCATGTATTTTTTTGTTTTTCTGTCAGACAAAAATTGATTAAGATTTGGTGTTTCTAAATTTGCATACATTCGTGATCAGTGACTCGTTTAACCCCTTTTAACTACAGCCCTTTCAATAATAAGGACTTTGAACCGATGAAACTTACAGATCATATAAAAAATATATACATGAGTCAAGAAACTTGTGAAGTCGTAACGATTAAGTTCATTTAAGATACTAATTAGGGGGTGATTTTCTCGATTTTTTTACCAAAAGGGACTAACTTTATTTTGCGCGTAACTTGTTTAATTTTGATGCTAGAAATTTTTTTTATAAAACAAAAATGAAGCTTTTTTTAAACACTTTAATAAGTTGTATTGAGTTTTCCCCGAAATGTGCTTCATTTTTGGTTATTTCACGTTAAAGTATTCCATTTGGAATTTGACGAATATGAACCTATTTTTCATTAGCTATAACTCCGCTTCTACTAGGTGTAGAGACGTGATATATACACCATTTTTGTTTTAATTTTTTGCAGGCTATATTTTTGCTGAGAATGTTTTTTCGACAAAATACTTACTATTTGAGTTATTTGCGAAAAACCGTCTAAAAGCGTGGTTATTTTGTTGAAAAAATGAACATATTCACTGCCAAATAACTCGAAAAGTATTGACTTAGTGAAAAAACTTTATAGAACAAAAAATACTTAAAATTAGCCAGTTTATCCATTTCCTGACTTTCTTTGGACGAATATTTTTTCACCCCCAGGGCAAAAGCACATATCGGCACAATATCACTTTTTTCTTTGACTTGTTAGCTATGTGTATGCCAAATTTCATGTCAATCCAAGCGGTTCTTTAAAATTTAGAGGTTTTGGAATATTTTACCGTTAATGAACGGACTACCAAGAAAAACCTTTCAAAACAGTCCAAAAATAAATATTAATTAGAAATTTAAATAAATAACGTATAAATTTTAAGAATATTAAATATCTACATGTATATTATGTATTTTATTTCAATTTATGCATACAATATACCTAAAAGCACCTAAATTATTTAATTTTGAAGTTCGAACTCTTGACAAAACCGCATCCATAGAAAAAGTACAGTGTACAACACATGAGAAAATGACATATTTCTCCCTCGCTTGATTTGCGGCACTCGCCTCGTGCCTCGGCTCGTCCCAACAAACTTCTGCGCTCGTGAGAAATATGTCTCTTTTCTCACTTGTACAATATACTATTCTCTGAAGTTTATTGTGTATAATTATTATTTATGATGATTTCATTTGATTCTACGAATCTACGATTAAGATTTATTGACGACCTATGGTTCTGCAGTTCCTAGAATTCAGCATTTAATGTTTTTTTGTGTCAAACTGATATGGGCTATTCCACGAATATACGACTGTCTTGGATTATCGCGACAACGCATATTTTAGTGTGCAACAATTTTCATAAAATCAAATATATCTTGACAGCTATTTTCTCAATTATCACGAATTAAACACTAAACGCTAGTTTAACTCTTTCTGAATAAAATTGAACTGAAGAAAAGTTAAGAAAACTGTTATCTTTTAATCAACTAGCATTTTACCAAAAAAGTGCATTGTTACAACTTACCCCGCGCTTGGGGCTAGTTGTAACATCTATTGGGGCAGGTTGAAACATTACGAAAATTCGAATTTTTTGGAATATTTCGAAGAAAATACCAACGTTGGTCCTGTTGAAGAAAGATGTTGCTAGACGTAATAAGGTGACTTCTGGTGTTCTTAAATATAAATGTAGATTTCTACGCATAAAATTTTGGACCCAATCAGGACCAACTGTATAATTTTGATACCAAGAAGAAGGAAGTTGCTTAGCACTGAGTTTCACAGCATATTGGTAAAGCAGTTTTCGCATCTTCATGGGAATTAGTCCAAAATATACTTCGGTGCACTTCAGAATATACTAAGCCATTTTACTTTCTTCTTCGGCTGTAAAAACTATCCCTGGTTTAGTAGCCCACTTGTAGACTCTTAATGTTTTTCTATTTTTCTATATCGTTATAAAGATACATGACACAGTCCGTGCTGTTTTACTTGCTTGCTTTATGCTACATTGTTTATCTAAAATTTCCGCTGAACCTAACTCGTAGACTTTAGACTTCACTTCCTGGCTTTGAGTTGCTCTTTCTGATTTTCTTTTATGTTGTCTCGTTCTGGACTATTACTAAACTAAATAATACGTTTTTATATTATAGATCAGTGGTTCCCAACCTTTTCTGTCTGGCGACCCACTTTCTAATATTTTTTATATTCGCGACGACCCATCCCTCACCCATGATGATATTATGTACATTATTCAGCTACTGTAAGAGCCACGCCAAGACCCACCTGAAATCCGCCCGCGACCCACTAGTCACTAGTGGGTCGCGACCCACCGGTTGGGAAACGCTGTTGTAGATCATAAATTTAGTAAGATTCAGCGCAATTTGTAACATGTTACAACAAGCCCCAACGATTTGTTACAACATAGCCTGTAGCACACTTTTGTATATTTATTAAAATAACTCAAAAAATATCTTGCTAATCGTAAAATCGTTAAGCAACATCAAAGTATAATAGTCCAGGGCGGATCTGTTTTGAGATGGACGTTGAGAGGTGACTCAAATTTTCTTGCAGAAATTGCTTGAAAATAAATCAAATAATAATATTTGAGTTATCCTCCCTCTCAAAAAGGTCCGGAACATTGTTTAAATAATCAAAATGTCAAGAATTGAAGGAAAAATTCGATATTTTTCTTGGTTTTTTGATTATAATTTTAAAAGTATTCATTTCCGAGAAAAGTTGTACTGACATAAAAGTTGCGTAATTCAATTTACTACAATATAGAATTGGTTAAAAATTTAAAAAAGTCACCCTAGTTGCAAAATAGCAATAATTGCGAAAAAACCATACAAAAACAAGTTTTCGCATTTTACGTTTTTCAGCCATTTATGCTACACTTAGAACCTTCATATTTCACCCAGTGAAAACTTTATGATACAGTAAAACAATACTGTAAATTTCATTAAGATCGGTTCAATAGATTTTGCAAAATAAATTTTTCAATACAGCTTTCGCAAAAAAAATTCATTTTTTCAAAATGTTACAGGACTGAAAATAAAGCAGATAGCAAGTTGAATTTTTTTTGCTTATAGAAGTGTACTGTACCTTTCATTTGCAATTTTCAAAATTAAAATCGATTAATTACCAAGGCGTCAGAAAATTTTTGAAATAAACAATAATTTTTGGTGCTACGCGCAGGACAGCGGTGTTCGATTCATACAGGTTGATTTCCACCAAAATTATTTCCAATCTTTATCTAATATATTATTTTCTTACTCTATATTTTGTTGTATTTAAATTTTTTAATTCCACAAAAATCAAACTAATTTTATTATTGTTTGTGAAATATTGTTTAAACAATTGCATATGTTTAAAAATAATAAACTTTTATTATTTAAGTTAAAATATATGAACAAAGAAAGTTTTTGCTAAGAAAAGTGTTATTTCAAAGGATAGAGTATGTGTTTTTATTTTGCAATAAACAAATGTATTTATTTATATCGAAATGTCATAAAAATTAAAATGTATCAATCATTATAAAAGGTCATTGGAATGCCCAATCAGAGCAACCTATCCGCTGTTCTGCGCGTAGCACCAATAATTAATGTTTATTTAAAAAAATTCCTGACGCCGTGGTGTTGAGCGATTTTAATTTTGCAAAATTGCAAATGAAAGGTACAGTACACTTCTATATGCAAAAAATTTCCATCTTGCTATCTGCTTTATTTTCAATCCTGTAACATTTTGAAAAAATGAATTTTTTTTACGAAAGCTGGATTGCAAAATTTATTTTGCAAAATCTATTGAACCGATCTTAATGAAATTTACAGTGTTGTTTTACTGTATCATAAAATGTTTCAGGGTGAAATATGAAGGTCCTAAGTGTAGCATAAATGGTTGAAAAACGTAAAATGCGAATACTTGTTTTTGTACGGGTTTTTCGCAATTATTGCTGTTTTGCAACAAGGGTGACTATTTCTTAAATTTTTAACAAATTCTATATTGTAGGAAATTTAATTACGCAACTTTTATGTCGGTACAACTTTTCTCGGAAATGAATACTTTTAAAGTTATAATCAATAAACCAAGAAAAAAATCGAATTTTTCCTTAATGTTTTGACATTTTGATTATTTAAACAATGTTCCGGACCTTTTTGAGAGGGAGGATAACTCAAATATTATTATTTGATTTATTTTCAAGTAATTTCTGCAAAAAAATTTGAGTCACCTCTCAACGTCCAAATGTACTAATATTTTTACAGATGCGCCCTGGTCTATAACTAAATTTAGAAAAGAAATGAACACCGAAAGGTTCATTTCTGTTTAAAACAATAGCGACAACAAAAATTTTGTGAGAGTCAAATTTTAAATTACCTCATCCAAATTAAGCACGTGCACAAAACTACTATTTGCAGCTATCGGAGGATGGCTGGCTAGACGGTGTCATTTGCAGGGCGATAAGAGAATAAGTTTGAGTCAGCTAAATTAGTTAAAAACGGTCAAATAACCTATAAAAAAGCCGTGTTACTACTTACCCCTGTTACAACAAGCCCCTTGTTCCCCTAAATGGCTCTAATAATTGTTCCAATAAACAACAATGTATTTTGCAATTTACTTTAGTTCTTCATAATTTGCACAGTAAAATATTCGTTGTCGAGATAATCCACAACAGACGTATGTTCGTGGAATAGGGTATAGCTAATTATTATCTATCTGTCATCCATGTTATTTCCATATCCATACCCCCACCCCAATAATGCTTCCGACTCTGAGCAACGAAGTCTTCGTCTCTTTTTGGTATCCGATCGGATTATTACCATCTTAAGTACGGTATGCGGCAAAATAAACAATACTGAAATTCGTATGCCTTAAATTTGTATGTGTCAGGCGTCGAAACGTACTGAGTGGTTTTCGAACGTCGTTATAACGTATGTGAATGTCCTGATAATGTCAGGTGCTTCAGAATGGTTCTGTTTTGAAGAAACAATTTTTATAGTGGAATACTATTTTCGGTCATACGGAAAAGGTCACGAAAACGGTCCAAGCTTAAAATCAACAATGGTTTCAGCAGGACGGGACAACCTGTCACACTGCCAGGGTATACTGCGTGATCATTTTGGGAGTTGCCAGTCACCAGAACTAACGCCACCAGATGCGTACATATGGGGAATGCTGAAGGAGTCAGATAGATCCACCTTCTGCCATTTCGGAATTGCGGACTAGAATTAAAGGTTTATTCGTATCAGAGGCAGTGGCGGATCTATAAATTTGCCTTGGGAGGGGAAATTTGCCTTAGGGGGAACTACTAATGAAAAACGAACCAAAAGACATAAAAAAGATAACTTCAGATTACATAAAAGAGATAAAATAACTTATAGGCATTAAGTTCTCTTAATTTTCCTAACTTGTGGGTTTATTGGGTTGAATTTGTCTTTCTGTGGTTTCGGGTTCATGTCAGCTAATATATTTTTATGCTTTTCTTTCATTTTGATCTTGTTGGGGGGGATTTCCTTTTCCCTCCCCGTAGATCCGCCATTGGCCTGAGGGCATCTTTAACATCTATTTTATCGGGGGAACGTGCGTCGTCGTGAATAATGTTGATAAGGCTATATCGTGTACACTAGATATATAAATAATCATAAACATTTCAATATTCATTTCAGTACTGTTTATTTTTAGTGCAGTCACTGAAGATTTTCACCTCCGATGTCGTTGAACCTCCACTGATTTTCATGAAAATTGGTGAGTACTTAGAGGATACCTCAAGGAACAAAGGTGACATAATGGCAACTTGCGCTTTTACCCTGGGGGTGGATGCCACCCCTTCTCGGGGGTGAAAATTATTTTATTAAAAATAATACCATAAATCGATAGAGGAACAAATTCTAAGCATAATTTCTTGTATAAAGATATTAATATAAATCAATACTTTTTGAGTGATTAAAGATCAAAAATTAAACTTTTTCCTAAAAAAATACAGCTGTTTTTCATGTATAACTCAAAACCTATAAGCTTTTACAAAAAATGTATTGTAACCAAAATTGAATATAATAAAAAATTGAATACACTGCTCACTTCAATACTAAACCAATGTTAGTTCAAAGTGAGCTATGGGTAATCGAATGTATATTCTTTTTCGACGAGTACTCAAATCTAAGTATTCAAGCTTAAATAACGGGAAAACGATAAACTTTAGAAAATATACCTACTTAACACTTGTCAAAGTACTTCAGAATACCTATCAAATGAGCTCCAGAAGAAGTTACTAGCATCAAAATTAAGCAAGTTATGATGAAAATAAGAGAACCCTTTCGAATTTTTTAGGCAAAAGTGAAAAATACGCCACTTCCACAAAAATTAAAATTTATAGTTACCCTTACAATAAATTTTTTACACTATCATAAGTAATGATTTCAACAATTTTGACCGGTTTAGAATACATATTTTTCAAAAAAAGATATAATTTAAAAAATTCAGAATTTTTAAAATTATCGTAATTTTCATTTTCTTTTGACTATTTCACTAGACTGTTTTTAACTGATAAAACGTCATAGCAACGCATCGTTTCCTACTGACAAAACTCCTTAGCGACGTGATTTCTCAGCGACAAAATTATGACAGATCCGTCACGAAAGTGTCTGGTAATAACAAATAAATAAAGAGTATATTTCGTTGATATGGTGCATTAATTGTTTCGTGAAATAGTCTTGTCGAATATCATTCGAGAGAAAATTATTTACCGGCAAAATTTTCTCCTGGTTTCATTCAAGTTCGTTGCCTTTTGGTAATTTTCGCTTATGAAATTTTGACAAAATCACTCGACTGACGTCTCGTGATTTAAGTCAAAATTTAATTCGCGAAAATTGCCAGGCAACAACTTTCATACCAGTCAAAAATATTGCCGGCAAAATTTTCTCTCTTGTGATATTATATACGATAATAACTCCAAAATTACTCAATATACGTAAAAAATGACATATAATCAAATTTTAGTTTTTTTCTGTACCAAAATATAATACCTGTTTTACTATTTTTGTAGGGTAAAAAATAACCGAGATAGAAACGTTTAATGCTTCAATTTTGCTGTGAGAACCATGTAACCGGGGCCATTTGACCTTTTATTTTTAAAAAAGTATGGGGTTTAAAAGATTAGATTTAACGTGGTCTAATAGCCCTTAGAATTAAATTTCCAACTTTTCTTAGGTGAATCTGATATCGTAAAAATGAACAGAGGTATTTAAAAAAAAATAGCATTTTTTTGAAAAAAATTTTAAAAGATAAATTTTTGAAAAAATTTTGTACCATAAATTTTAATGCTATCAACTTGTTCATGGGCTCATTTTATAGATATTTCTTGGTATTCTTTTTCTCATGATCATCTTTCAGTGCGTCACAGTTTTTCGATTTCTTTCTAAAGCATTAAATTGTATGTGACAGAAAAAAAGGCACGTCGGTGATTACTTCTAGTTCTGTGATTATTCTAGTTGTCGATAGATGGCGCCATAATTTAAAAAAATAATTTTTTTTAATTAGATAATAATATTACAAATATAATCTGTATAATTTACAAGACTATACAAATCAAAGAAAATACCATTTTATAAATGCAAGAAACACATTTGATTTGGTTTTATTCTAAATTGAAAATAAAATGTGACAACTGTCAGATTTAACTAAAATGTCATGTTAGAATAAATGTCATAAATGTGTATTATCACGGACTTACCCTTTTTCCTATCATTTGTGACGCACTGAAAAATGATCATGAAAAGGACAATACTTTGACAAATGTTTAATAAGTTTATGTTATAAAATGCATCATTCTCCCGTTATTTAAGCTTGAATAGTTAGATTTGAGTACACGCCGAAAAAAATTTACATTCAATTACCTATAACTCACTTTTAGTTAACATCAAAAGGTTTTTCTAGTAAGGCGTTTATTTCATTTTTTATTAGCTTCAATTTTGGAATTATAACTTTTTTGTAAAAACTTATAGTTTTTGAGTTATTTATAAAAAATCGGCTAAAAACATCCATTTTTCTCACGAAAAATTAAAATCTTTGATCTTTAATAACTCAAAAAGTTCCGGGTCCGAAAAGGGGTCCGATCCACCCCCAGGATAAAAGCGCAAGTTGGCACCATGTCGCGTTTGTTCTTTGAGATATCCTCTAACAACTCACCAATTTTCATGCAAATCGATGGAGGTTTAACGAAATCGGAGGTAATAGCTCATATCCACCTTCAGTGACTGCGCTACTTGGCGCATACTGTAACACCTTCGTCCACGTAAGAATAATTATCCTCCTGATCTCTTTTTTTTTGCTTTTATGACTTTCCTGCCTTCCGATCGTTTATAATGTCTGTGAAGAGATACACTTACAAAACGTTGGCGCTCAAATTAATTGCGGTTGTGAATAGGATAAATGAGATTAATAAATCAAAAAAACGAACAGTTTCTCTTTCGCGACCCAAAATATCCTCTATTCCAGTCAGTTAATTAACGTTTTTATCTCGCCCGTCGCCGGGATGTCAAATTTGATAACCTATTTCATTTTTTCGTTATTACCTATAAGCAAACACGCAGTCAGGGAATGAGTTTCGACATCAACAACTCAAAATCAATACGTTCTGACACCGACAGCTAGCTCTGAGTTAGTTAATCGATCTCGGCACGTGACGAAATTTTGAATCTAGACAGAACAGCCTGTCGACGCCGCGACTAAATAATATTAACAGCCTTTATTTGTATAGTTGCACTACACAGTCAACGTGTTGCATATAGCAGTATAGCCAATGGTCAATATAACAGATTGGGAATCTGTAGAACCATCATAAGTTAAGTCAAAACGACAACAGGTGTATGTTCTCAAAAATTTAGTGTGTCAAAAATATTTATTAAAATTAGCTAAGTACTTTCGACATAGCACATGCCATCACCACAGCTTCGTCTTCGGTATAGAAACTTCATAGAAGAGTAATTGTTGACAAACAACATATTAAAATTAAATTGATACAGGGCTAGGCGTCTGATCCAGGGTGAAAACCCTTATAAATATTAAATATCACATCTGATGTGCTTCAAGACAATGTGTTATCAGATCAGATGTGATATTTAACATATTGAACGCCACGTGAGTTGTATTTAACTCACGCCCTGTTTGGCCCAGGCTCTCAATGAGTTAAATATAATTAAGAAAAGAAAATAATCGTTTTCGTAATATAATTCACATTAACATTAAGATTCCGAACGTGGAGCCTGAGGGCAAAAACAAAAAAATTTTAATGTGGCGGTGTTGATTTTAATGTGTTAATATTTGTAAGGGGTTTCACCCTATATCAGATTCCTAGCCCTGTATCAATTTAATTTTAATATGTTGTTTGTCAACAATTACTCTTATATGAGGTTTTTATACCTATAAGACGAAGCTCTGATGATGGCATGTGCTATGCCGAAAGTACTTAGCTGATTTTAATAAATATTTTTTACACACTATCAGTTTTTGAGAATATACACCTGTTGCCGTTTTGACTTATATAGAAGTGTGTACTAGTCATACAGTCTTTTTCTATTCATCGTAAGATAGTCCCAGAAGACGAAATAATCTGAAGTGCTTTTAACTTCTTCGTGCCGGACCGTCATTCGGCAAGTCGGCTCCTATATACGGATTCGAGCGCTTACCGAGCGGCTTCGCGCGGTCGTTTAAAATACAGTATCACACTACAACTAATTAAAGTTAATCTAATAATAAAACTAATTTTAGAAATGAAACTATTTTTATTAAATTTATTATTCCACATAGTATGTGAGTTAAATTAAATTTTATCCATAAAATACCATTTTAAACAAAAATTATTAAAAAAGATAAACAAGATAATTTGGATGGAATTCCCCAGATTATTTTGTGCTTGATATCGTCCCAGTCTCCTAATCTGGGAAATTCCATCCGAATTATCTTGCAAGGGATAGTAAGGTAAGTTGTAAACAGCATCACAGTAACTTCACCTCCCACACAATCCCGTCAGTCAAACAACCTTATCACCAATCAAATTAACTAAATCTAATCTCCTTCTGGACATCACCCCCCTTTTGGGCGTGGTTTCCTCACTTTTAGATTTGAATAAGGTAATTCTGACGGAACAAAAATACCTGAAATATGATGCAGATGGTGGCACCCCGTATGAACGAAAACTCATGATGCACCCGTTTGCATCACCGTACTGAGCGGACAGCCAAGCATGATGCACACCGGTGCATCACCGTACCGAAGGGGTTAAGGATTACATCAAACTAAACGAGAACTAAAAGAAGACATTAAAACCGATAGGTTAAGAAAAAAATACCAATTTGAAGATTCAACCAGAAATTATTAAGTCTGAAATGAATCGCAATTTGTTGTAACAAAAAATGTAACAAAATTCAACTTTTGAGAAACTCTAAAGGCTATTTTTATATAAGATTGGTCAAAGCAGAAAAATTATAAATATCGATAGCTTCGATATTGTTATTGAAACAGACGGGAGTCTCTAGGGGCCAAATCTGGTGAATACGGTGGATGCTCCAATAATTCGAACTTCAATTAATATATTTCAGCCATTGCCAAAATGCTCGTATGACACGGTGTGTCGTACTGATAAAAAAAGGACTTTTATCTTCTGCGAACCGTATCTTTTTTCACAAATTTTTCCCTTCAGCTGGTCGAAAAGTTACAATACTATTCAGAATTTATTGTTTTGACACCAGTTTGCAAGTAATGCACAAACAAAATTCCTTGGGAAGGACCAGGCTCACACCACTATTTAGTCTCTTGTTTTGATGCAGGATCATGGTGATAGACCCAAGTCTCATTCATAGTGATAAATAGTGGCGCAAAATCCATTTTATACTTTCGAAAACGCTCTAAATGTTGCTAAGAATGTCGTATTCGAATGTGTTTTCTTTTCATTGCTAGTTAATGCAAGATCCATTGTGAACACAGCTTTCTGAAACCCAATACTTTAGTCAAAATATTGCTTACACTGCTCAATGAGATGCCTTCTGCTTCTGGACTTCTACTAAATCTCTTTCAGTCGTTCGACGATTTTCCAATATGATATCCTGTATTTTTTCTATAATTTCTGGTGTTGTTGCTGTTTTTGAACGTCCCTGTTCAAGGTTTGTATGACGACTTTTAAATTCAGCAATCCTTCTTTCTACCGTACTAATTATTGAAAGAGAAGAGTCCCTATACACTTTCACCATTCGTTCATAAATTTCTTTTGCTTTTAAACCTTCCAAAAATAAAAATTCAACCACTGCATGATACTTAATTTTTTTCAATTGTAAGAAGAATACTGTGACCAACGAACTGTCAATACTGTTGGAATGGGTATGAAGCGAATTTAATGCGGCCAAAATACAATAGAGAGGTCCTAAGAGAGAGAAAAGAGCCAGGGAAAATTTGGGCCATGTAATTTGAGTTGCCTATATGTATAAACTTAAATCGGGAAAATGGACCTCATCTTTTTAACTTGTTATCAGGGCTGATGGGCAGTATTTCAAAATTTAAATACTTTTTGAAGTTATACTTCTTTAGGCACGAGGGTGAATTTTTATTTTGCTGGATGCATGCGCACACCGACAATATGGTATTAGCCGCTCAAACGTTATATGGGATCTGATTGAGTGTTAAAATTATCTGTCAATAATTGTTCAAATGGAGATTATGGATAAACAAATGTTATGTATATTAGTTTTTATTGTTGTGAGGACAGAGAAGTTTATAATTGTAGTGACTTTTTAAATAGTTTTTAAAAACACCAGGTACGTACCTTATTGTAAATGTTTCAGTATTGTAATAAAAAATTACAAATTAAATACTTATTTGGAAAATGTACCTACCTAGCTAGTAGATAATGCTTTGATTTACATAAGTTGATTACCAACAAAAATTTCCATCTAATATATTGCTTTTTTAGTCTATATTTTGTCGTATTTTAATTCCACAAGAATCAAACTTATTTAATTAAACTAAGAGAATAAGCAACTGTCAGAAAATTTTTAAAACGTTTAGTTTATATATCTTCCCACTGCGTTCACATGTCTCGGTAGTTAAATTTTGCGTGGGGTGAGTTCAAAATAATCTAACAACCTGATAGACGCAGGTTCAATTCCCAATGCCAATTTTTATTTTTTTTTATACATTTTATGATTGTAAGTATATTTATTATATTTTTTTTTCAGAAAATACGTATTTAGTTAAATTTTTTTCTCAACAATTATTCAGAAATCATTTCTTTGTTTCATTTTTCAATGTGTTTGTGTGTGTGTTATTCTTTTATTTTTTTAATTTTTGGTATTGTTTTAATACAAATTTTTGGAAAGTAGTAGTATTAAAATTAGTTTAATATTTAAATAAAATATAAATAAACTGTTTAAAGTATATTGATTTCATTGAAATCATATAATAGAAGTATAACTTCTTACGTGCTTAAAAAGTACACACACATTCTTTTTTGTATTTAAATACGTCAGAACTCTGATATTGTCATTAAATGATACACAATAATAGTTATATTTATTTAATATATCATGGCGCAGTTCTAAAACCTACAAAATAGAATATGCCAAAAAGAAAGACTAAAACCAGTACTTCTTTTAATGAAAAGAGAGTTCTGACGTATTTAAATACAAAAAAGTATTTAAATTTTGCCCATCAGCCCTGGGTCTAGATTCCGTGCACTGTAGATATCTACATGTCGCTTTTTATCGATATTTGAATATCAAAATATTTGAATTTTTTGCTTTAATTGAATTATTTTCTAGTTTTGCTAGGTTATACTCTAATTGATAAACTAGAGCAAAACTAGAAAATAATTCAATTAAAGTTAAAAATTCATATATTTTGATATTCAAATATCGATAGAAAGCGACATGTAGATATCTACAGTGCACGGAATCTAGGCCCTGATACCAAGTTAAAATATGAGGTCCTTTTCCCCGATTTAAGTTTATATAGGCAACTCAAATTACACGGCCCAAATTTTCCCTGGCTCTTTTTTGGCTCTCTCTAGAATCTCTCTCTTGTATGTTGGCCGAAATCTCGCTTCACTGTTTGAATGGACGGGGCCATTCCATCAGTATTGACAGCTGACAGCTCATTGAGTGTGACACGTCGATACTAAATGGCTTGTAAACAAAGAAAGAATTGACAGAATGAAATGAAACTTCATGTTTGTTCATATGAAGAGTGTACCGACAAAAAATTAAGCTAGTAGCAACGCCCTCTCTAATCGAACCGCAAAACTCATTGCACAGCCTTTTATAGATAAGTTGTAAGCCTTGACGAATAAGTTTGTGACTTCCATTAATATCGTCATCGATTCCATGTTTAATACTGCGCCTACTCTATAATCGATAAAGTTATTCATACAGTCAATTTTTTTTCTAATTTAAACAAGATACTGTGAAAAAATACATTCAGCTACAAATTCCCATCTCTCGCATAATTTGATCAAAAGATTTAATTTTACTTTTAGGATCTGTTTCATTAGAGTGCCACTCTTCTTCTTGTGCAATTAATAAATAAAATTAATTAAGAAATTGAATATGCCGAATGGAGACTCGAAAGAAGGAAAGGAAGGAAGCGGCATTAATCGATGTTCTGGATTACGCAAAAAGCAATTTAAAACTTTCGATAAGATAATAGGAATCGTGACTTTACAGCCAACGATATTCTTTGGTTTGTTTAGACAACAAAACTAAATGCAAACATTTTTAACTGAAAGCACGCTCTACGAGAGCTCTTAATAAAATGCATCATTAAGATTTAAATATGGAATATGATAATGGAAATACATGCTTAGTCTTGAAGTTTTGACTCATTTTATTCTCTTATTCGTTGCAGCAATTAAAGAAGTTAAGAAAGAATTAAGTAAATTTAATTAAAGTGATTAAGTTTGGAAAAAATGAGTACAAAACGACTCTTCATGCGCTGTTCGTAGATTTCAAGATCTTGGACCACATTTTATGAAAGATACGCTGAAAACTACATTTGAGGAAAAGAATACAATAAAATTATTGAAAAGAAAAGTCGTTCATCAACGGATGCTTAGCAAAAATACAATGTTTAAAAATCTTCAAAGAAAATTCAAATAAACATAATTTTGAAAATCATGTCTAATTAAAAAAAAAAGAGTACAGTGTAACCCCGGTAAGTCGGCCTCCGATAACCCGGAAGTCCAGCTAACCCGGACCGATTTTCATCAGACAAAACAAACATTTCTTCACTTTGACTGGTTTTTTACCAAGAAATAAACAATACTGTACATATACAACTGTACGAAATTTAGATGTACCGTGGATATGTATTTCATGTTTTTGCAATTTTAATGTATATTTGTTTAGTATTTATATGTATTTTATTAATGTTTACCATATTCTCCGGCTAACACGGATCGGCCGCGGTCCCGATTAATCCGACTTATCGAGGTTTCACTATTGATAATGGGCGTTGCCGCCTCTGGCCTTCTTGGAGCCGGTTCGGTAAGCCATTCATGCTATCCTGGATATCCGATTGGGCATATTGTGCCACGCTTCTACGGCCGTCTTTAACTTCCCGAATGATGTACGGGCTGGTACTCTTGCTTTTACCCGTTTTTGAGGTTGTCCCAAATGTGTTCAATTGTGTTAAGATTGGGACTTCGTGCCGGCCATGGTAAAACTTGAATTCCGGCCTCATGAATCCCGACCTCCCGAATCTTGTGGTATGGCAACGTGCATTGTCATGCATTAATTTAAAGTTTTCACCAATAAACGGTACTAAACGCATGACATGGTAACAGTATATAGAGGTTCCACAGTAAAACCACTCCTCTGTCGGCGCTTTGATCTCAAGAAGTAATACCGGCAGTACGCAATTGGTAATTCACCAGTGGTGGATGCGGGTTTTCCCTGTTAAAATCCGTACGTTTCTATGCGACTAGCAATGCGAGAGTGGGGCAAAAGTGACTGCCAACATTGCGCGGTCGCCATGCGCGACTACAGATTTTACTTCCAATTTTTCGGAGAGTGGTTCTACTGTCCCTCTTTATACTGTGACATGGTCTTGCAGAACTTCTTCCACATATCTTTGAGCATTCACACTGCCTCTATCGAGCATAACATGACCAGTACGAGCATCGAAGAGATAATTCTCCAAGTAATTACTAACCCCCTTCGTTAAGCCACTGTTTCGATTGTAGTGCATGAATCAAACCTTTCATTTTGACGCCTGTAGACACGCTGACGTCCACCAGGACATCTTAGGGCTATTTTGCTCTTATCTAAGAACAGTGTGTCGCACAAAACCAAGTCTAGTTATACGGTGTTGTGAGGCGGCAGCTGTGAATTTGCAAGCCCTGAAATGCAACCCCTTAAATTTCTTTCTGTCAGTCTTCTTTTAATAGTACGTTCACTCACACTAATATTTCTCATCTCAACAAGACACATACGAGCTTCAGGAGAGGTGCAGAAGCGATTTATCAACACGTTGTTGATAACGAAACGGCCGTCTCGTATGGATATCGGCCTTAACCTGGCCTACGGGTGTGTGAACTTGTCTCCCGAAATCGTCTGATAGCATCCCGTTCCGTAGTTCAGCCCCTACGTCCTTCGGAGAGCTCAAGAAGGCTGCCGTAGAGGATTGGCGCAATATCCCCCAATCGGATATACAAAGGCTCCAAGAAGTCCTAACCAAGAAGGCCAGAGGCGGCAACACCCATTATTAATATTCATATTTTTTTAATTAGACTATGATTTTTAAAATTATGTTTGTTTGAATTTCAGTTCGTGAAGTATGCTTTTTGCGAATGCACGCGATGTTTAGAGCACGAGCGACAGCGGAGCGAGTGCTATACATCGCGTAAGTTCGCAAAAGTACTTCACGCACAGTTTCATACAATATTTTATCTACGATAATCCGGAGCGAGTGCTATACATCGCGTAAGTTCGCAAAAAGTACTTCACGCACAGTTTCATACAATATTTTATCTACGATAATAGGCCAGGAACCGAAGCTTTTCACCTCGCAATTTTTACAGAATGGATCGATTTGCTTGAAAATTTGAGAATAAGTAGTGGATAGTCCAAGGATCAAAATCTATATGATCCGGATGGCGCTTTTATCATGGGGGTGGTTGCCACCCCATCACGGGGGTGGAAATTTTTTATTATATTTTGACCGCAAAAGTTGACAAAAACATTCATTCTAAGCAAAAAATGTTCTATACATTTTTTTGATAAAATTAATAGTTTTAGATTTATTCGCTATCAAAAGTGTTAGTTTTGTATAAAAAAATCAATGTTTTTCGATATATGTACTTATTTACGATTCACTCAATTTTTGGCGTAGAAATTTTTTTTTCAAACCAAGTTCTTGGGAATTAATTAACCTACAATTTTATATTGAAACATTTTTTCGTATCCCTGATGCTAATCTTTCTATTCTGAAGAAAATTGCATTGTTTACCAAACTACAAAAATTCTTTATTCGGTTTTAACTCCAGTTTTTTTCAAACTAATCATTCTAAGCCAGTCAAACTTCTAGAATCTATTAATAATACATAAATAAATAAGAATGAATAAGGCCAATTACTAAAAACACCGCCAACTTACATTATTATGCTTCCAATTGGATTTCTCCTTTTTTTTTTTCAAAAAAACATATTGATTTTTTAACCGTAACTTTTTTATTTTTTATCTTAGAAAAATTGGTACCAAATAATATTGTAGGTTTTTACAAAATCTATAAACCTAGTAATATTAAATCGCAAAAAGAGGTGACTTTGAAAGGGTTGGTAAAGGTGGTTTTTGCATGTTATTACAAGTTTTAATTGTCAATAGCTCACTCGATTTTTGCCGTAGAAAAATTTTTTTGCAAACCACGTTCTTGGGCATTAAATAAGCTACAATTTCATATTCAAACATTTTTTCGTATCTCTGATGCTAATCTTGCTATTCTGAAGAAAAGGCCATTTTTTCCAAACTACAAAAATTCGTTATTCGCTTTTAACATCATTTTTTTTTAAACTAATCATGCTAAGCCGGTCAAACTTCTCGAACCTATTAATAATACATAAATAAAAAAGACCAAATAAAGTTAATGACTAATTTTAATTAGGGTGGTGATTAGGGGGTTGCTTGCGATCACTTTTTCGCTGAAAAATATGGAGATTTTTTGATATTTATAATGACATTCTTTTCATTATAAGTCACTTAATTTTTGAGCTAGAGACTTTTTTTATTTCTGGAGATAGATATTTAGTTTTAACAAGTTGTCCTCGAAAAATGCATAGTTTTCCCGTCTTTTGGCTTTGAAACTACAAAATTTAGCATTTGACGAAGAAGAGCCAACATATAATAAAGTATAGCTCGATTACTATTTAGCTCGATTACTATTGGTCTTAAAGAAAATTAAAAAAAAACCGGTTTTGTTTATTTTTTTAAAAGGTACATTTTTGTTAAGTAAAGTTGTTTTGATAAAACGAAAACTTTCGGAGTTATTAGCAGAAAACTCATTAAAAACATTGATTTTTTCGATATAAAACTAAAACTTTCGATAGCGAATAAATCTAAAACTATCAATTCTATCAAAAAAATGTATAGAACGTTTTTTGCTTAGAATGAACGTTTATACCAACTTTTGCGATTAAAATATGTATAATCAAAAATTTCCACCACCAACCCCATGGTAAAAGCGCCTTTCGGCATGATATAGATAGATTTTGATCCTTGGACTATCCACTATTTATTCTCAAATTTTCAAGCAAATCGATCCATTCTGTAAAAATTTGCGAAATTTTGTCCTATTTTAAACTTCATTACTTGGACCATAAACAAATAAAAAAACTGTAACTCTTCGTCACTGGAATTCATTTCTATTGTACAATTATTAGAACTTTGACATTTAAAAATTCAAGTTCTTTCAAACCACAAAACTGTCAAAACTTTCGTTGTAATTTATTGCTCATTATGTCATCACCATGACAACGCGAAAGTTAAGGATATTTGATTATATGAAAGTGTGCCAAAAAACAGTGCGAAAAAGTAAATCCGCACACTTTAAACCCTTCACGCACTGTTAACTATAATGACAGTTTTTACAAACTAAAAACTTATACATAATATGACAGAGTAGATAATGACTTTTTTTTTAATAATGGTATTGTTTTTCTTTTCAAAGGTAGTTTTCACCGTATCTTTCATAAAATGTGGTACAGGATTGACAATTTCTGCAAATTGAAAGAAATAGAAGGTGGGCGGTTAATTGTGCCGGTGAGTGTATACAACAAATCAAATAAATTCCATGTGGACCTTTAACTCCGTAAATTGATATCTACAAGCCTCTAACGTTGCTTATCTTCGATGTTGGGACTCTGTGGAAAGTGCCCATCAGACAACGAAGTAATTTTTAAATTGGTCGATGCGGGAAAACCCAAGGACGCACTTCGATATACGAAAGGGACAAAACCTTCTAAACGCACACGTCGAGCAGTCCCATACATCACCCGAAGGGAATGTTTATAGGATGCCGCAGGGACATCCGAAACCGTTTATTCCTCGACTTTGGATTAATTTCAATTAGAGGAAAGGGAGAGGATGGGAGAATGGAAGAGAAGTGACTTTTGCTGTAGTTTGTGAACGGAATTTAATATTTACATACTTTAATGCAGAAAAAAGTTTAAACGCTAGTTTAGGGATGATTATAGCAAAGCATTTTTTTGTGGCATTCCATTATGTGGTATTAATGAAGATAAATTACATACCGTTAGTATTTGTCCAGTGGACCGTCCTCAAATGAAGGCATCCACAAAAAGCACCTCGAATATAACATTTTCAAATGTACAAATCACCATTAAGAGTAAAAGGTTAAAAGAAGGATTGGTTAACTGTGTTTCTACAGTAATAAACCAAAATAGATTTTTTAATTAAAAATTAATATTTTAAAAATAGCTTCAAATTAAAATATTTTTTTAATATGGCATTTTATCTGATTATTTTTCTATCTATTTTTCCTGGATTTTTCTATACACGGTGTAACAAAAATACAGGTCATAAATTAAATCACATATTCTGGGAACAAAAATAGTTCGAATGAACCTAACTTACCTTAGTACAAATATGCACATAAAAAAGTTACAGCCCTTTGAAGTTACAAAATGAAAATCGATTTTTTCGAATATATCGAAAATTATTAGAGATTTTTTATTGAAAATGGACATGTTGCATTCTTATGGTAGGAACATCTTAAATAAAAATTATAGTGAAATTTGTGCACCCCATAAAAATTTTATGGGGGTCTTGTTCCCTTAAACCCCCCCAAACGTTTGTGTACGTCCCAATTAAATTACTATTGTGGTACCATTAGTTAAATTCAATATTTTTAAAACTTTTTTGCCTCTTAGTATTTTTTCGATAAGGTAGTTTTTATCGAGTTGGGGCTTCTTTTTTAATATGTTTACATAAAAATTTTATGAGGGTTTTATTCCTTTAAACTCCCCAAATGTTTGTGTACGTTCAAATTAAACTATTACTGCAGTACCATTAGTTAAACACAGTGTTTTTAAAACTTTTTTGCCTCTTTGTATTTTTTCGAGAAGGCACCTTTTATCGAGATGTGGCTTCTTTTTTAATATGGTTAAAAAATAACCTAAAAATGTAAATCATAAATAAATTTTCATATTATTACCAAGTCTCCATAAACGTACTTAACCATATACAAATTGTGGTGGATTTGACAAATATTCAAAATATCTCGATAAAAACTGACTTTTCGAAAAAGTACTAAGAGGCAAAAATTTTTTAGGCAAAAATTTTTTAAAAACATTGTGTTTCACTAATGGTACTACAATCATAATTTAATTGAAACGTACACAAAAGTTTGGGGGGTTTTAAAGGAACAAATCCCCCATAAAGTTTCTATGGGGTGTCCAAATTTCACTATAATTTTTTCTTTAGATGCTACTGCCATAAGAATGCCACATGTCCATTTTCAATAAAAATCTGTAATAGTTTTCGATATATTGGAAAAAATCGATTTTCATTTTGTAACTTCAAAGGGCTGTAACTTTTTTTATGTGCACATTTGCACTAAGGTAAGTTAGGTTCAATCGAACTATTTTTGGTCCCAGAATATGTGATTAAATTTATGACCTGTATTTTTGTTACACCCTGTATATTTCCGGTATTTTTATTTTGATCGTTGTTCTCATGCCTAATATTTTATTTGTAGTTACGTCAGGTTTGTTTTTCGATATGTTTGATGTTTTTCGCTTATTTAATTATTTAATAAATCAAAATATTTTTTTTAATATGGCATTTTATCTATTTATTTTTCAATCTATTTTTCTTTGATTTTCTTTGAAAATGGGTCACTTTTTGATGTCTCGAATCCTCTAAACCTGTTGTCCGATTTTAGTGATTTTTTTAATATGTTATAGCATTATTCTCTAAGAATATGGATGTAGTAATAGTGTTGCTGAACAGGTAAATGTCATTGTATACCGGGTGTAACAATAATACTGTGTTTTTTCCTGAAAGTTCGTAACACCCTGTGGAACATTCTAGCATTTAAAAAATATTGAAATTAAAACTCAATTGTAGCCATAGCCTTTCTTAACATTCTGCTTTTTGACTCATTCACTTATGTTGAATAATGAAAAAGTTAGGTACTTTGACAACTAGCCATGTTCTTCATCAATACAGGGTGTTTCTAAATAAGTGCGATAAACTTTAAAGTTCGAGGTAATTCTGCATGAAAAAATAATGACAGTTTGATTTATAAACATATGTCTGCAATATGTTTCCGAGATACCGGATGTTAAATTTTTTTTTACACACTGAAGATTTATTTATTGCTCTAAAACCGGTTGAGATATGCAAATAAAATTTGGTGAGTTGTAACAGTCAGTTATTGCGCATTTTTTGACATACAATTATGTATTTTATATTCACCATTGGCGTGCATACAGGTCATATTACCTGTATGCACGCCAATGGCGAATATAAAATTTTTAGTTGTATGTCAAAAAATGTGAAACAACTGCCTCTTAAAACATAGCAAATTGCATTTGCATATCTCAACCGGTTTTAGAGCAATAAATAAATCGTCAGTTTGTAAGAAAAAATTCAACATCCCGTATCTCGGAAACGAAGCATTTGCGGACATATGTTTATAAAGCAAACTATCATTATTTTTCATGCAAAATGAACCCTTAAAAATTGTCGCACTTATTTAGAAACACCCTGTATTGATGAAGAACATGGCAAAGTACTTAACTTTCTTATTATTCAACATAAGTGAATGAGTCAAAAAGCAGAATGTTAAGAAAGGCTAAGGCTACAATTGAGTTTTAATTTCAATACTTTTTAAAAGCTAGAATATTCCACAGGGTGTTACGAACTTTCAGGAAAAAACACAGTATTATTGTTACACCCGGTATACAATGGCATTTACCTGTTCAGCAACACTATTACTACATCCATGTTTTTATGAGAATAAGGCTATAACATATTAAAAAAATCACTAAAATCGGACAACAGGTTTAGGAGATTCGACACATCAAAAATGACCCATTTTTAAGGTGTCTTAATTTTTTTGGCCAGGCGTGTATTTGAAACATACATTTTTAAATGCCCATATTATGTAGGTACCCTGTAAATAATAAAGGCACCCACACCTGGAACTGCTTGCTCCTACAATTTTATTACTTCGTGTCGATTGCGTAAACACTATAATCATTTTACAAATGGAGAAATGTGGGGTACGATTTGTATAAACTCACAAGACAATTTTTGCAGTCTCTCGGAAACCAGATGGTATGTATTGTTATATGCAGACAATTCAACCATATCACAAAACCTTTGCAGATCGATGTCATCGTTAATAGGAAACAGGGTCACACCACAATCCACACTTATAGAAATAACTCAATTGGTTATAAATTAAAAAAAAAATGGAAAGTCCGTCCGTATAGTGATGTTGATTATAGTTACTTTCGAGTATTCGTTACAAATCGTTATTTTTGTATAAAGTAATCATTTACAGTATTCGTTACTTTGATTACTTTTGTATTTGAGTACCCGTAATCATATCGAGAATCGTATTGCTCAGTAGGTAGGTATTTTGTATAGGTATTCCGATATAACAACGACCTTCACCGATCTGTTTAAGGGATAAAAATGATTTGATTACTATGATTAATTTTGTTACTTTTGTATTTGAGTACCGAGTATTCAATCATATTATCGAGAATCGTATTTCTCAGTAGGTAGGTATTTTGTATAGGTATATATATATATATATATATATATATATATATATATATATATATGTATATATATATATATATTGTTATATTTCTATTTGATATAAAAATTAAAATTTGATAATTATAAACAAAATTCACTTTAATATAAAATATTTTTAATTTTCTCAACCTCGGGCATATAAATTTAGAACAACCTGTATACAACAAATTGTTATATTTAATTTTAAGAAGTGATTAGAATAAGCGTACGAAACTCGGAACAATGTGCTTAGATAAACAAAGTGAATGACGCGTACCATTATCGTTCTTCTCGGAAGGTCGATCATTAGCCTATGCTAAATAAAACTCAGTGAAATAGATGATAGTTCATTATCGTTTTTCGCGGAAGGTTTCGATCATTAGCCTATGCTAAATAAGACTCATTTGAAAGAGAGAATAGGTCATTAAAATTTGTAAATAGTTAGAAAGTATTTTAGAATGGGAATTAAATATTTTCTTTTGAAATCCATTAAGCATATTTAGAAAGATTAAAAATTGGTTTTGAGGAATATTACGAATGAGAGTTGGTGGTGGAAGATTGATTTGTGAATCTGGAAGGGATATTTAGAAAGTAGGGGAATGGATGACAAAGTGAGAGGAGAATGTTTTGAGCTGTCGAGAAGTGAAGTCGAGTAGTAGACGGTAGTGTTCGAGGAGTGAGAAAGCCGGTGTAGTTCCGTGAGTGTGGAGTATCTATCGTGGAACGAGAAGTAGGCCAGGTCGAGAGTAAAAGAACCTCCTTGAGCCCAGAGTGTCCCGGTAGCTGATAGCAGTTTCGAAAAAGGTAGAACACAGCATCACGACAAAAGCAGGAACGAGAGCTATTCGAGCTAGTTTTTCAAAGGAGAACATCACTGGAAGCCAGGACGAGGTTTGATCGCAGCCAAGGATAGCAGGAAAGGGTTTTGTGTGAGGACATTTTCAGTTCACCAGGAAAAGGTCAGTCTCATTTGTTTGGACATGAATGTATGGGTTTTTCGTATTAAATTCCACATAAAAAATTGAATAACATAATCAATAATATCAGAAAAGCTTCATCAAACTTAAATAGAGTTGTTCCTAATAACTCCTAATAGTTAAATGTTAATAAAAACTTTCAATTGAAAACCAAAAGGAAATAAGATTCCCATTTGTAAATGTTATGTTTAAGAATAATAAGAAATAGCAAATATTAAGCATTGGTTGCCTTTTAAATAAAATAAAAAATATTTTGATTATAATTGTAACCCATATGTGTATTTTTTTTACTCTTTTCTTTTCTATCCCGATTAGGAACCATTAAGAAATATTTAGAAGCCACGGAAGTAAGTAATTAATTTATAATTCGCCCTGAGATTGAAAACATATTGATATGTGATCTGGTTAATTAATTGGATTAGTATTAATACATTGATTAAATTAAGTAACATATAAGAATATTATCTCATATCAATAATCAAGATCACGTCAACTGTCGTCCAACGTGGAAAGCATTGTAAAGTATTTCTAGTGGCAAATTTGAAGGATAGAAAGAGTAAAGCCGGTATTTGAAAATTTATATGCCTGTGGTAAAAAGTGAGATACTTACATTTGATAACATAAAATTTTAGATCTCTTTAGGTACAAATTTTACATAACTGATTTAATATTTTATTTTTACGATATTTACATTTGATATATTTATTGACAATTTATAATATTTGGGTGAGAAAAAGTCGTCTTGGTAACATACTAGTAAAATTTCATATTTGGCGGGGACAGTACTTCTTGAAAACAAATGTCTGTGACAAGAAGCCAAAGCAAGGACAACAAAAAACAAAAAGAACATTCAGACCAAGAAGATATTTTAGACAAGACAATCATGGCATCAGAACAGCAAGAATTATCAGGAATAGATAAACTATTACAACTGATGCAACTCCAGTCACAAAAAATGGATGAAGCAAAAAGGACAATGGATAAAAATCAGGAGGAAACAAAACTAGCAATGGTGAAGCAAAAAGGACAATGGATAAAAATCAGGAAGAAACATCAAAGAAAATGGATAAAGTGGATCAAAAAATGGAGGAAACACAACAAAAAATGGAACAGAAAATGGATAAAGTGGAGAAAAAAATGGATGACAATCAACAGGAAACAAAACAAGCGATAGAAGAGAACAATAAGAAAATAGAGGAACGCATAGAAAAGTATGAAATGAAAATTAAAGATCACATGCAAAAACAAGAAATGAGAATGAAGGACCACATGAAAGAACAAGAAATGAAAATTCAAAATAAAATGAAGGAGTTAACGAATTGCCAGAAAAAAGAAATGGAAAGTTTGGAAAACAAGTTGCAAAACGCTATTCAAGCAGACATAGAAGAAGTGGAAAGAAAGATTGCGGAAATCAATACGCAATAAAATGTCGGAGAAAGAAGAGAAATGGTTATACATAGCACAGATGACGTGAAGATAAGGTTTGGCGGGGATGTAAGAAGATTACACCCAGTGCCGTTCATTAATAGCCTGAAAAAGAAAATACAGCACATCGGAAATTTCGAAACAGCAAAAGAAACTATCAGAAACCATCTCAAAAATGAAGCAAGCCTATGGTTCGATTGCAAAGAAGAAGAATTTGACAGTTGGCAACAATTTGAACAAAAATTTTTGAATTATTTCTGGGGAAAAGTCCAACAATTGGAAATTAACAAGGAATTGCAAAATGGGAAATACAATGATAGGATGGGTATATCAGAAAGGACATATGCATTACAAATTTACTATAACGCAAAACATTTACAATATAATTACTCATCGGAACAATTAGTCGAACTGATTGCAAGACATTTCGAAGAAACGCTGGAAGACCATATCACATTGCAAAACTACAAAGACATAGATAGTTTATGCCAATTCCTACAAATAAGAGAATTACGTGTAAGAGAAACAAAATCAAGAAGGTCGCGAGAAGATTACAGGCCCCGAGAAACACAGGATTACAGAGATAGAAATCAAAATAGGAGGGACTATACAAGACGAGATTTTAATCCCAGAAGGGAAAACGAAAATAGAGACAACGGAAGAGGAAATTATGAACAAAGAAATAGGCAATGGAATGAGGACAGAAATCGAGAATACCAGAATAGAAACACCACACGCTCAAATCAAGAAAACAGAAATAATGGTAGACAACATGAACAGGGATATCAAGAAAACCGAAACAGATCCGACAGACCAAGAGAAAATAGAAGAGAAGTAAATAATACCCAGACAGATGGATATGACGGAGAGAGACATTATGACGAAAATATAAACAACGATGAGCAACCGGCGTTTTTTCACGACGGCGCTCACTAAAAACCAAAAATCAAACAGGAATCTTTTGTAACCCCAAGGAGTTTATTAAATTGGCAAGAAACAACGAAAAGAAAAATGGAGTTAATTTAAAATTTGTGGATGGATTTATCAACGAGAAACCAATTAAAATTATGATAGACACTGGATCTGAAATAACATTGGTCAACAGAAAACTAATAGAAGAAGTTAACTTAACAAATTTAATTTACAAAATACCTAGGGTAAATTTAGTGGGCGCAAACAAACGGACATTGGCAACTATAAATGAAGGCATACGAGTAATGGTACGACTGGGTAAGAAGATGTATGCACTACAATGTGTAATAATGCCAAACATGTCACATGACATGATAGTAGGAGTTGACGAATTGGCAGAAAAACATGTAGTGATAGATTTTAAAAATAATACGATGAATCTAACAGAAGAAAAAGAAGAAGAACAGGACAAGGAACAGGAGAAACAAAATACGGACGAATCAGGTAAAGAACAAACAGTGGAAATGAATTTGGCAACGAAGCAAGGACAAAGAAGAAAAGGGAGAAAAAGTCAGAAAAAGACAAAAGAAAATGAAACCTGTGGCTCCTCAAAAGAAGAGTTGAGCCCAGAAGAAGAAAATTTGAGAGTATCAGAAACAAAGGAAACCTGGGATTCCTCAAAAGAAGAGACGAGCTCAGGAGAAGAAGAAATAAAGCAAAAAAATGAAAGCGAAAAAGATATGATCGAAACAGTGGCATTTGAAGAGGAGGCATATGAAAACGAGGATGCAGAATACACGATAAAAGTATGTGAAAAATCTGAGGAAAAAGACAGAAGATTAATATGGGAAAAAGGGAAAGACAACATAATAGCCGACACTCTAACACAGGATGAGGACACTGAAAATAAGGAAACAATTACTCTACAGGTGGGACTAATTAGAGTAATACAAGAAGAATGGGTATAAGACGTAGATTAAAGTAAGGAAATATACAGGGAGTTGGTTTTGCCTCGAGAAAATTTATTTAAAAATGCAGATAAATTTTATCGAATACAAGGCGGGGATTTGTTATATTTCTATTTGATATAAAAATTAAAATTTGATAATTATAAACAAAATTCACTTTAATATAAAATATTTTTAATTTTCTCAACCTCGGGCATATAAATTTAGAACAACCTGTATACAACAAATTGTTATATTTAATTTTAAGAAGTGATTAGAATAAGCGTACGAAACTCGGAACAATGTGCTTAGATAAACAAAGTGAATGACGCGTACCATTATCGTTCTTCTCGGAAGGTCGATCATTAGCCTATGCTAAATAAAACTCAGTGAAATAGATGATAGTTCATTATCGTTTTTCGCGGAAGGTTTCGATCATTAGCCTATGCTAAATAAGACTCATTTGAAAGAGAGAATAGGTCATTAAAATTTGTAAATAGTTAGAAAGTATTTTAGAATGGGAATTAAATATTTTCTTTTAAAATCCATTAAGCATATTTAGAAAGATTAAAAATTGGTTTTGAGGAATATTACGAATGAGAGTTGGTGGTGGAAGATTGATTTGTGAATCTGGAAGGGATATTTAGAAAGTAGGGGAATGGATGACAAAGTGAGAGGAGAATGTTTTGAGCTGTCGAGAAGTGAAGTCGAGTAGTAGACGGTAGTGTTCGAGGAGTGAGAAAGCCGGTGTAGTTCCGTGAGTGTGGAGTATCTATCGTGGAACGAGAAGTAGGCCAGGTCGAGAGTAAAAGAACCTCCTTGAGCCCAGAGTGTCCCGGTAGCTGATAGCAGTTTCGAAAAAGGTAGAACACAGCATCACGACAAAAGCAGGAACGAGAGCTATTCGAGCTAGTTTTTCAAAGGAGAACATCACTGGAAGCCAGGACGAGGTTTGATCGCAGCCAAGGATAGCAGGAAAGGGTTTTGTGTGAGGACATTTTCAGTTCACCAGGAAAAGGTCAGTCTCATTTGTTTGGACATGAATGTATGGGTTTTTCGTATTAAATTCCACATAAAAAATTGAATAACATAATCAATAATATCAGAAAAGCTTCATCAAACTTAAATAGAGTTGTTCCTAATAACTCCTAATAGTTAAATGTTAATAAAAACTTTCAATTGAAAACCAAAAGGAAATAAGATTCCCATTTGTAAATGTTATGTTTAAGAATAATAAGAAATAGCAAATATTAAGCATTGGTTGCCTTTTAAATAAAATAAAAAATATTTTGATTATAATTGTAACCCATATGTGTATTTTTTTTACTCTTTTCTTTTCTATCCCGATTAGGAACCATTAAGAAATATTTAGAAGCCACGGAAGTAAGTAATTAATTTATAATTCGCCCTGAGATTGAAAACATATTGATATGTGATCTGGTTAATTAATTGGATTAGTATTAATACATTGATTAAATTAAGTAACATATAAGAATATTATCTCATATCAATAATCAAGATCACATCAATATATATATATATATATATATATATATATATATATATATATATATATATATATATATATATATATAGATCTAGATAAAAATATAGGGTTCTCGCATTCGATCTTTGTTAATGACAATATATTATATATTTTACCTCCATTATACCTCCCTCTGTTTCATCTTCTATCTTCTCCTCACCCTCACAGTGTGACGCTCTGAGGCTCACACCCTTAAAACGCTTCATACCGATAACGATATTCGATAACACTCGTAAAATACCGGTCCCGTCCGTTACTCGATGGGATACGATTGGGATACTCGATGGGATCAAGTGTACTGGTTGTAGATACAATAGTCGTTACTCGCTCTGATACGATTGGTACCAAGTCGAAGTAATCAGAGTAATCAAAGTAGATACAATAGTCGTTACTCGCTCTGATACGATTGGTACGAAGTAATCAGAGTAATCAAAGTAACGATTTGTCCCTCTGTATATTAATCGATAATTTCGGTATTCGTAAGTAACGAGTACTTTGTAACAAATAGATACTTTTTCAACATCTCTACCGTAAAACTTCCACCCTTATTCAAAATTTGCTTCCAAGAAATCTTCCACAACGGTTACGGTTCTAACGTATTATGAACAAACATCTTCCTTTTTTTACAGTGCGTTCCGGATGTTGGCGATCAGCATGGCTATTCTAACTTTGCTTGCTGCTATTTGGAATTTTCCGGTTGTACATGTATTGAACCACTTTCTCACGTTTTGAAGCCAATATTAATACCTCTTTCCAAATACCTTGCCCTGAAGAATGGGCTGCAACAAGTAATATATTATCTGTTCTTTCCTCATAGCATGGCCAAGATATTCTAATTTGCGCGCTTTGATTGTGTTAATAATCTTGCATTCGGTGCATTCTACGTAGGCCCTCAACATTAGCTACACGAGCCACCCATGAAATTCTCAAATCGCGTTGTAACACCACATCTCGAAGACCTCGAATTTTCTTAAAGAAGCTTCGCGAAACTAAAAATTTTCGTCAAAGTTTCAATTTTGTTGGTGATTCTTTTCTTATAAATTATATCTTTTAAGCATCTTTCTCAAATAACATGTAAACGTTGTTATGTATCACATCTACAATTGTCTTGTGTGATTTTAAACAACGAAAAACTTTAATACAACTTTCAAAACGATAAAAAACAGACATTGTCGATATTGTTGTCAACATCTTTTAAATTTCCTATGAAAATAAATCAAGACCCAATACGGCAAAAATCTCTTTTTCTCTCTATGACTTCCCCTTTCCAAGAAACATATCACCTCATCATTCTTTTCCCGGTTCTGAAGGCAAACCGATTTATGACCGAATTTAATCTGACACCAGGGTTGGTTGTAGTGGGCCCTTCGCACCCTCTTTTTCTTTAGAGATAACCTGTTGCTAGCAAATACACCTATATTTCTTGTCATCTTGTTTGTTCCGTTTCAAGAACAGATTTCAAAATTTATTGAACAAAATTATTGAATTTTAATAATTAGAGATCGGTTGTTTTTATAAATAAAATGATGGTGCAAGACGAAATATTCAATACTAGGAAAAGTACGTATGTTTAATCTCAAATATTCATCATTCATATAGGACATTAAACAGTATATATTTATCACCCCGTATATCACAAACGCAATTTCTTATTATATAATTTACACATGTGCGGGCTACAAATTTCGTTAACTAATTGCAAACCGTAAAAAATAATTTGGGCAATTGCATATTAAGTTTGCTGACTAAATAAAACCCTTTGTTTGTCAGACGCGTGGGCTGACCCAATTCATCTTGCCGCTAAGAAAGAGTATACATTAGAATCACTCCTTCGAGTCAATTCAACGAGTCAAGATGTGGCGTTAAGGTTGATCTGAACCCCCCCAAAAATAAACTACACATTCAAAAAATTTGAAAAAAATTGAGAAGGTATATGTGATCACTAGAAGTATTTTGACAAATTTTGAGCAAACTTCATGTTTTCGTTTTCGAAAAAACTCAAAAAAACTCCTTTTTTTCAAGTATAAAGCGGGAAAACTAAACATACAATTTTGTTAATTTTCTTACAGCATAAAGATATAATCCTAGGAAATATTTATGAATTTTTTTAAAATTTTTGAATTTACAGTTTTGCCACAGTAGGAAAAAATAATATGTTTCGGCTTATAATAAAGCTGCCGGTAAGAAATTGGATAAAATTTCAATAACAACATATATAAAACTGTAACAATGGAAAATATTTCCAATAAAATGTTGAATATTTTTTCCTAAACATATGAAAAATCTCGTTAAACAAGAATTATATCTTGAATTGCCGCTAAGAATTTGTGCCGCCATGACATTGCGCCATCTACACCATCGGTAATATTTATGTTCGATAGATAGCAGTGCCTTCCGCTTCAATCGCGTCACACAGAACTTTATCCTAACAGCGTTGCCATATCAATTACTTTGTACAACAAAATGTTTTAATGTTAGTAGGTAATATAAGCCTACTACTTAACGTCTATTTATAACGCATCAACGTGACCTTCTGAAATTAATTTAACTACTTTTGTTGAAATATTTTCAGTCCCCTTGGCCGTATTAGATTTTGATATATTTAGGGCCGGTACTTTCTGTTTCGATTAAACCCTAGTTGGCAATTGGCATTTTAATGTTTTTAAGTACCATAAAGTTGTCTTTTTTTATTTGTATTTTTTCATGTATCTCTTATCTCTGAAGCTTTGTATTTGACTATATTTTGAATTGGAATTGGAGCATAGTCTTCATTTGTCTATTGGCATTTTAATGTTTTTAAGTACCTTAAAGTTGTCTTTTTTTATTTGTATTTTTTCATGTATCTCTGAAGCTTTGTATTTGACTATAATATTTTGAATTGGAATTGGAGCATAGTCTTCATTTGTCAAATAGTGTTTCTAATAACTACCATCCATGATATTTCTCTTTTGTCGCACTTTTATGTTTATTAAAGATTTTAATTGAAATTATTACTTTATCTTTAAAATTTTCATTGTCCATTACTTTTTGCATTTGTGGTGAGCTAAATTTAAGGGAAAACAATTGGACGATATGTAAATAGATATGGAGTAAGAGCAGTAAATGACCACTTCTAAAATTAATTGAGGAGAGGTTAAAAATATTTTCACCTTCATATTAAAAATAAAAAAGAATCAATATACAAGGAATAATAGGTAACAATCAATTTTAAAAATCTTACATCTATATTGATTTCTTCTCTGTACAAAAACAACAGAAATAAATAAGACAAAAGAAAAAATGTGTTGTCACTTAATAATAGGTATGTTAAATAATAGGTATTGATTAGTCTGATGGAAGTAGAACTTAAAACTGTTATATGGAGCTAATCTGGATCGGTATAAATTAAATGAGAAAGAAAAAAATCTAATAAACAGTTTCTTTAAGAGCAGGAAGAGAAAGATTATGGAATATTAGAAAATGAAAACGGCGCGGCAGAATAATCATCGATAAAGAAGTAAAAAGAGGAAACGCGATAACGATATCTGGAACAATTGTTTTATCTGATAAGAAACGAAGAACAGCCAGAAATTCCTATCAAAATAAAAAAATATAGTAAAGCAGTGTGCATTGTTTCTGTGTTTGAAAAAGGTTATGGGTTTTTACGAGCTTGTCCGGACGGGTCAGTAAGTGACAATAATATTGTGGAAGTTAGTGACTGTATTCATCCCGAGAATATACATCTCTAGAGGCAGCCGAATCCATAAAAACATGTAGCTTGTTAAGTGAATGTCCCTAAAGAAAACAATGACTTCTTCTTTAGCCTGGTTGCATCCACTCCTGGACAAAGGCCTCCCATTAGTTCTCCACTCTTCTCTGTTTTGTGCTATTTGGTACCAGTTTCTCCCCACTTTTGCTTTGAAGTCATCTAGCCATCGTTTTTGTGGTCTTCCTCTGCTACGACTATGCTCGCGTGGTCTCCAATGTAAAATGTTTCTCGTCCACCTTTCGTTGTTTTGCCGTGGCACGTGTACTGTCCTATCCAGCTCCATTTCATTTGCGCAATTTTTCCAATAACATATTCCACCTTCGTCCTGTTTCGTATGTCCCATTTCGAACATGTTCTCTTAGAGATACTCCTAAGATAGCTCGTTCGATGGCCCTCTGTGTTGTTCTTAATATATTGGCTGATAACCCTGTAAGTGTCACGGTCTCCACTCCATAAGTCTTATCTGGTAGAATACAACTGTTGAGTACCCTTTTTTCTAGATTTATTGGTATCTTTTTGTTTTTCAACACATCACTGAGTCTTGCAACTGCTGCCCAAGTAATTCAGATTCTTATAGCTATCTCGTCCGTTTGATTCTGTTTGCCTAGTTTGATCGTGTGACTCTTCGACCCTTTCGATCTCACTTCCAACTAAGTCGATTCTGATATTTTGATTTGTCATCACTTTTGTTTTATTTAAATTCATTTTTAAACCGCCTTTCTCAGATTCATGTTTAATCATCTTTAGTATGTAGATTGGTTCTTCTGTATTGTTGCTTATGAGCACTATGTCATCGGCAAATCTTAGATGACTTCCTTGCGTTATTAATTCCGTTTAATACGGTCCAGAGTTCTATGGAATCGAATGCCCCATTGTACAGCAAGAACAACAATACAAATGAAATATTAACGGTAGGCGGCCAGCAGTCTGAGAGAGTAAAAAATATATTTACTGGGAACGGTAATCACAGAAAATAACGATTATACTCCAGAAATAAGAGAGAGAATTGAAAAAGCACGTGCCAACTTCGTGAAAATAAAAAAGATTTTAAGCAGCAAAGATCTGATATTGGCCCTCAGAATAAGGCTAATTATATGTTATGTACACAGTGTGCTTTACTAAGGAGCGGAATCATGGACATTAAATCGAAATGCAATAAATCGACGAGCAAGACAGAGAAGAACTAGTTTTGATGTTAGTGAAATAGTTTTGAGTATTTTTTTCTGTTAACAATCATTTTTAATATCTTTATTATAACCTTTTTGGACCTTATTCTGCGGTATCTCATGAAACTGATTACGCAAAAAGATCTCATGGGAATATTTTTCTCAAGAAACACGATGTTTTCGCCTTGCTTAAACATATTTTGCCGAATTTAAAATCAAAATCCTATTCTTTTCTTCTATTCTTTTTCTATCATACATTGACTTTATTCTCTCAGATATTTTTAGTTCTTAACACGTTGATGAACAGAACGTCTATAGACGACATTTTTAAAATAACGAGTTATGACAAAAAATCGGTAGATTTTTTGTCACATTACATCTACAGATGCATATGAAATATAATACAACATCCATGATGGTCGTCGTCCACATGTTTACAAAAAACATATTGTTTCCATAAAACAAATTTAGCAATTTGGCTATTACACTGGCGGACAAAAAATTTAGGTCACTAGATGAATTATTTGATGCCTTGGATTTCCTAAACCTGTTGTCTGATTTGAATGATTTTTTTAGTATGTTATAGCTTTATTATTTAAGAATCTTAATGTGTTAATATTGTTGCTAGACAGGTAAATGTCATTTTATACCGGGTGTAACAATCATACTGTGTTTTTCCTTAAAGTTCGGAACACTCTGTGGCATATTATAGTACCTATAGATAAAATATTGAGATTAGAACTCAATTGTAGCCTTAGGCTTTCTTAACATTTTCTTTTCTGATTCATTTGCTTATAATGGATAATAAAAAAGTTAGGTACTTTAATAACTAGCCATGTTCTTCATCAATACAGGGTGTTTCTAAATAAGGGTGACAAACTTTAAGGGGTAATTCTACATGAAAAATAATGACAATTTGCTTTATAAACATATGTCCACAAATGCTTAATTTCCGTGATACGGGATGTTGAATTTTTTCTTACCAACTGACGGTTTATTTCTTGCTCTAAAACCGATTGAGATGTGCAACTGAAATTTGGTAGGTTTTAAGAGGTAGTTATTGCGCATTGTTTGACATACCATTAAGAATTTTATATTCACCATTGGCGTGCATACGGGTATAAATATTTTAGATACATCCCGTATGCACGCCAATGGCGAATATAAAATTCTTAATTGTATGCCAAACAATGCGCAATAACTACCTCTTAAAACCTACCAAATTTCAGTTGCATATCTCAATCGGTTTTAGAGCAACAAATAAACCGTCAGTTGGTAAGAAAAAATTCAACATCCCGTATCACGGAAATTAAGCATTTGTGGACAATGTTTATAAAGAAAACGGTCATTATTTTTTCATGTAGAATTACCACTTAAAGTTTGTCGCCCTTATTTAGAAACACCCTGTATTGATGAAGAACATGGCTAGTTGTTAAAGTACCTAACTTTCTTATTATCCAACATAAGCAAATGAATAAAAAAGAAAGTGTTAAGAAAGCCTAAGGCTACAATTGAGTTCTAATTTCAATATTTGAGGCGTCCAGAGCAACAGTGGCCTAACCCACATCCCACAATTTTACCAAAATGCTTTTAATACATTAAAGTTATGCATTACTTCAGTGTTTTCAGATGCAGGGTGGCTGAAGCAACCATTGCTTGAACTAGTCTGCATCTGAAAACACTTAAATAAAGAATAACTTTAATGTAATAATATCGTTTTGGTAAAATTGTGGGATGTTTGTTAGGCCACTGCTGCTCTGAGCGCCTCATTTTATCTATGCTATAATATTCCACAGCGTGTTCCGAACTTTAAGGAAAAACACAGTATGATTGTTACACCCGGTATAAAATGACATTTACCTGTCTAGCAAACAATATTAACACATTAAGATTCTTAAATAATAAAGCTATAACATACTAAAAAAATCATTCAAATCGGACAACAGGTTTAGGAAATCCGAGGCATCAAATAATTCATCTAGTGACCTAAATTTTTTGCGCACCAGTGTATATTCTACTTTGCAAAATTCATATAGTGTCAAAACACTTGCATTTGACGCACTGTCCGTCAACGTGTTAAAAAGTTTATGTATAAACAAAATTTGTGCTAATACACTTTTACAAGATTGCAAGCGGTCATAAAATTTTATTACCATTTTTCAGTGTGAGATAAGAGATGACTAACAACTGGAATATTTAGTTACCGAGAAACATAATATGCAATTAGTCTATGATGTGAGGCCGCTCTCGTCTGAAAAAAATTCTGATTTGGTTTCTTTGCGGATTCCTATTCAAAAATGTCCCCTTTAAATAAATCAGAAGGGTGCCGGCGAAATTTTTGGGCAGAAATTGTCTAAACAATGTTTCTAAAAAAATTCACAAGATTGGTAATTGGTATTTAGTGTAACTCAATCTGAATCTTTCTGAATCTATTTCGATTATGACTGGTCGATGTTGGCTGAGGGGGGGGGGGAACTATGGAGTACGGTTCGGAAGCTTAAGAGTAGTTGCAACTGTGAGTTACTCGAAACCCAGCATAGATCGAGGTTGCGCCTTTGCGCCATCTCCTATAAAAGAAAGTAGTTTTATCTTTTAGACTATGAATAAGGTGAATATTGATTTCTTCGGCCAACTCCAGGAGTTTGCCCTATTTACATATGGTGACTGCTTAAGTCCTGTAAACTGTAGGTTGGTTGTTGGTTTTCCACAGTTTTGTCGTGCGATATGATTGGCGTATGTAATTGGTACATTGTAAATAATTAAATAAATAAATAAATTGTTTAAAAAACTATGGTAATATACAAAATTTAAAGAGAAGTAGTCCCGGTTGTGTGGTAGCTCCCGCATGAAAAATGCTTCCCATTCAGTTTCTCTGGAATTCCTGCTCAAAAATGTCTCCTTTAAACATTATGAGAAGGGTGCCGGACGGCATTTTTGGGCAGAAATTGTTTAAATAACTTTTTTCTACAACCGTGTTAAAAATGCAATTTTTAGCACTCCATACGAGCATTAAAAATGCTACTTTAAGGCACTAGTGCTTTAAAATTTTTGAGGCACTGCAGTTAAAAGTGAATTGTCAAATTGTGAAACGTCAAAATATTTATATTTCATATTTCATTTATTAACATTAATATTAATAGTACAACTTGCTCAATTTGAAAAAGGTAGTTTAAAACGTTTTGTAAAATTTAATTTGAACTGTATTATTGCATTTTTAACACGTTTGTAGAAAAAACTATTAAAATTTGTTAGAATATACTTACAACAATAAAAGTAGATGTTATTCTATAGTTGTTATGTTATGATTTACGTATTGACAATATAGACGGTTTTGATGTAATGTCAAGAAAAATATAAAAATGGGATGTCAGTCAAGTTCAAGTAAAAGTTTTTGTAGGTATTGTCATTGTCCTGTAAGTGAGAATGAATAAATTATAATTGTTGATATATAAGACGTTTGTAGAAAAAATATTGTATGATATACGTGTTAAAAAGTACATTTTTAAGGCACTGATGAATTGCAGAATTCGCTTCGCTGATTCTGCAAACTTTCACATGCCTGCCTTAAACGTGTACTTTTAAACTTTTAACACTTATATCATAAATAACTATTAAATTTTATTTTTAACGCCCATAATTAACAAGTAAAAAACAACGATTTATTTTTGAAATAAGCCCCGGTTACCCAGCAAAATCTTAAAATTAAATGTTTAAGCTTCAATTTTAGGCACTTATCAACTACAAAAATAATAATAATTATCAGTTTTCAAGCCTCTAACTCGAATATGCGTATGTTCGCATTTTTCAGATTTTAAATCGCTTATAACTCAAAAACTGTGAACTTGTCAGAAAAATGTAAACAAACTTTTTTATTTAGTATTACCCTAAAAACCTGAAAAAATATTTTCCCGTGCAAAATAGAAGATTGTTGAAATAGAACCTGCCGCATCGGCATTAAAATTGGATGGACGCATAATAACATCAACAAATTGAACGAATATAATATAGCTCATAGAGAAAGCTTTTATATGAAACAGATGGTCACGTTTATAAGGAGGCTTGTTGACGAGGGATGTTACGGCCGCAGAGCGGGCGGTGGTGAGATGACGGTGACTACGGACGTTGTCAGATCTATGCACCTCCATAGCACCTACTCAGTTGGAACGCAAAATCCTATGCTAAAACGTTACAGGGCCTTAACTTCTACTCACTATATATTCTTTGATACATTTTAAAAAGAACGGTCTAAATTTAAGACAGAACCGACTACTCTTCATAATTTTGAAAAAAAAATGTTTAAACTTTAATACAAGCACTTGGCTATTTCAGATATATTAATATACATAAATCTAAGTTTTTAAACTTCGAAAATGCGTATTATCGCATTTTTCAGATTTTAAATCGCCCTTAACTCGAAATCTATCAACTTTTGAGAAAAATGACAACATACCTTTCTTGTTAGAATGGATCAAAAAACCTAAAAAAATATTTTCCGGAGCAAAAAGGGTGATCTTTTAAATTTCTTAAAAAAAAATTTTTAAACAATTTCTGGCCAAAAATTTCGCCCTGCGTTCATATTTCCTTAAAGAGAACATTTCTGAATAGGAATCCGCAGAGAAACCGAACCATAATTTTTTTTAGACGGGAGCGGCATCACGTCATAGACTAAATGTTTCTTGCTAACATTACATTTTGTTATTAGGCCTTGATAAAATTACTGTCTAAACAATTTGGCAACAGGGCCAATTGAGCCAATGGGTGTAAGGACAGAATAGTGTTCAGGTTTCTACATTATTACAGAGTCATCATGTAGAAATCTACAATTAAGTTGAAAATGTTACCACAGTAACATGCTACAGTGCAGCCATCTCTAGGATCAGAAACAAATTAATTAAGGGTTCATATCAACCTTAAAGACATTCATTCGTGTCAACTCGAAAAGTCAAGATGTGTCTTAGGGCCGGTTGTTCCAACGCTAATCAAGAAGTTGATTATAATTAAGTCCCCTTAACAACCATCAAATAACAACACCCCTCATTCGTACGTCAATCAGTTGATTGTAATCAATTATGTTAATTACCATTATGATAATTAAAATAATTGATTGATTAATTAATTATTAATTAACATAACAATTATTAACATAATTGATTAATAAATCTCATAATAATTGTAATCAATTATGTTTTCAGCAACCCAAACAAAGTTGACATTGACAGTTGGTGACAGTAATTAAATATTTGATAATGATCAGTTGATTCCATTTTTGATTAGCGTTCGAACAACCGGCCCTACATTTAATTAATTTATTTTAATAATAATTATATTCAGTTGATCCTTGCCAATTTGCTATTTTTATGTAATATAGTTTTTAAAATTGTTGTTACTTTGGAAAATATGGCAAGGAAATCTTTTAACATATATGCTGTCGCTAATCCATGGTTTCTCATTCAAGTTTTTCGGTCTACTATTTATATTCTTGTCCCCCTTTTTGGGAGGCACTTCCTGAAGCCTTCTACAACACATGGTCGATGATTTAAACACGTTGAATAATACAACGAATTAAAACTGCAGCTGCCTTGTAAGAACACAACCCTACAGTTCGACTATTCCTATTCCGTTCCGCAGAACCTTAAGTTCGTTTTACGGCTACTGCTGGCGTAAAATTGTCGCCCGTGAAGCCTAAGGCTACGTCTCCACGGGCGACAAATTTACGCTAGCAGTAGCCGTAAAACGAACTTAAGGTTCCGCGGAACGGAATAGGAATAGCCGAACTGAACCGACTACGCACAAGTCCTGTAGTCGGTACAGTTCGGCTATTCCTATTCCGTTCCGCGGAACCTTAATTTCGTTTTACGGCTACTGCTAGCGTAAATTTGTCGCCCGTGGAGCCGTAGCCTTAGCCTAAAGCTATATGCAGAATTTGCCTGTTAATATTAAAAACTCATTTTATTTCATTTTTAATTGTAAAATAAATAAGATTAGTTAATTTCATGTTTTATTTGTCCCTTCCAAGATTCATTGTTCACTTTTTCAATTGAGATAAGATTACCTTACACCTGAGTTACTAAGCTAGATGAAGCCTTACCAATTGGAATTTTATTGTTATACATTAACTTTCTGTGATAGTTCGAATGTTATAATAGATATACATACATGAAAACTAGTACTTACTTAAAACCGCCTTTTTCTTCATCTGGTCCGACTTGTCCATTCTGTACAACCACGACCTGTTGCCCGTTACATTCCTCTTTCGGACTTTGAGGTTTATCTTTGTCTTTGTCGCAATCTTGAAGAACTAGCGCACGCATACGAGGTTCCAGACCGCCTGGTCCTCCCGGTCCTCTATCGCCCACCATGCTATTGTCTTTACCGGTAGGTGATGTACCTAGTACGTATTCGACCATTTTGACGCCCAAACCACCGTTATCGGAACCGCGTGGTGACAGGATGCTGCCTCCGCCACCATTGTCGCCCCCGCCTCCGCCCGCGAATCCACCCGCTCTTCTTCCCATCGCCAACGATGCCGATACTGCATGCTCTGAAACAAAAAAGAAATCGGATCAAGTCAAACTTTACACAACAAATTTAACAAAGATAGTTACGATTTTAATTCTTCTAATTCAGCGTTTCCCAAACTTATTTTTCCGTGGCCCGGTTATTTTTGAGCTTATCCTTCGTGACCCACTAATTTTTTTGTATACCCTGGTATGTGTGCAAGAAAACATTTATTTTAGTTTTATAAAATATACACTCACCGGCACAAAATTCCGCCACCCAAAATTTTTGATTAAGTTTGGCAATTTATAATTTTATTATTTGTGCTCCGATTTTTAAGATTCCTGCAAGAGTTTGTAGGTACATGTATTGATATCGTTTGGTATTATTCCGTTAAAAAGAAAAATTTGCTTGCATGGCATTATACAGGGGTGAATGAAAGCGTTGTATTTTCTCCTTACTTTAAAAAATTCTTTGGAAAAATGGAAGAGCTGATTTTGTTTCATAGTCCGGTCATATTATTCCGGAGGCATCACTAAAATTTTGTTTTTGAATTATCCGAATATGTATCTCTTTTCTTGTAAGAGCTGTACCATTTTTTGTAAATAAAAACACTGATTGACTCATAAAATAGAAGTTGGATTGATAAGATAAGAGTGGCCTGCACGCAGCCCAGATCTCAATCCTATTGAGCATTTATGGGATGAATTAAAAAAAGGTATTCGCCGTCATCCTAGGCTTCCAGAAAATTTGGTATAGTTATGGCCCTGGTAGAGGAATATCGGGCTATTCCCCAGGCAAGGATAACACATCTTTATTCGATGCCAAACAGATTGCGAGCAGTCGTTGCTGCAAGAGGTGGACTAACCCACTTTTTGTTGTTAATTTAGTGCGTTTGATATTTTTAATTAAATAAACCTTCAAAGCAGTGCTTTGATTTACAGCTCTTACAAGAAAAGAGATATTCGGATAATTCAAAAAAGAAAACCCTAGTAATACCTCCAGAATAATACAAAAGGAGTATGAAAAAAAATCAGCACTCCAATTTTTCCACAGAATTTTTTAAAGTTAGGAGAAAATATAACGCTTTCATTTTGATACTGGAATGATTACAAATGACATCAATACATGTACCTATAAACTGACGCAAGAATCTTGAAAATCGGAGTACAAATACATAATAAAGTTACATATTGTCAAAATTAATCAAACATTTTGGATGGTGGAATTTTGTGCCGATGGGTGTATTTTAATAAAGAATCATTAGCTCAAACAAAAATGTAATAAAACAAAATAAAAATCAAATACTTTATTAATGAGAAGTATTCAGTTGTCTCTGGTTAACTAAAAATTTCACGTTTGGAGGAAAAGATGTTAATATTAATTTTATCCTCAGATACTTCCAAACGGTTTCTATATTTATTTTTGAGGAAAACCGGTGTTGAAATCCCCACCTCACACTTATAGGTTTTAACAGAAGGAATTAGAAAGTTTATCGCCTTTTCTGCTAGAACTGGGTACTCCTGGTGGCAGGACAACCAAGAATCTATCAGTGGTATTTTGTCAAATATTTCAATATTTCAATATGTCAAATATGTCAATTTTGTCCTTGAATGCTCTATCACACGATTGTTTAATTACTGACTTAATATCTATATAAGGATGTTCTGTGTCGGATTGTACTTTAAATGGATTCCGTATCCAGGCTTTATTGCTGTGGATGGGGAGATAATATTCCTTCAGATTTGCCTCCAGTCCTAGCAGGGGTTCCTTGAAAGCCGCTGAAATCTCATCCGACAATGAATTCACGTTATACTCTGTTTTGTAGTTCTGTTAGCTTTGTAATTTCCTGCTTCTGCGCGACGTGTCCACAAATTAAGTTTTTTTGTTGCAGCTTTTTCCTTCTCCTGTACTTTAAATACAATTACATTGCTACCTTTTAATGTCATATTTAAATTATTGTTGGAGAAGTCAAAACTATCACAAAGATAGCAGTGGCATTAGTCAGAGCGCGGCCTTAAAAAGCAAGATATGAAACGGCGAAGCTAGACGACCCGGCATTTTGCTTTCGTGGCCCGGTACCGGGTCGCGACCCACCATTTGGGAAACGCTGTTCTAATTTATAATAAATTTTAACACTTAATTTATTTATAATCAACTATTTTCAAAGGGAAATAAGCCACAATTTTACCAAAAAAAAAAATTACGTTTCGTAATTTTATTATTAACGTTTCGAAGCCAAAATCGGGTTTCTTTGTCAAAATACAAAATACTAAAATAAACAACAATGTTGTTGCTAAGTAAAAACATTCTTCTAATAATTTATTTAATCTGACTCATTTCTAATGGCAATTCAGACGTATATTATACATATTTTAAAGTAGAAGACTTTAAAATGATATCGCCAATATTTATGAGTTGCGTTCCTGGGACGACTTTACTAAAAGATAGTTCATTCGATTACATGAAATCAATCCCAACTCAAGAATATCCGTCACAAAAAAATCATAGCATGTGATCTGTCTTTAAAAAGGCAACCAAATGCAACGATGACAGTAAAATTCCCGCGTTAGAGATTCCATAGTAAATCACGAGGGAAAACCAGGAAAAAACCTCGAGATACCATCCCGACATCGTCTTACATTTAATTTACTTTCAAAAAACTAATACAGTGGAACCCCGATAAGTCGGCCTCCGATAACCTGGAAGTCCGGCTAACCCGGACCGATTTTCATCAGACAAAGCAAACATTTTTTCACTTGGACTGAGTTTTTTACCAAGAATTAAACAATACTGTACACAAATGTACGTAATTTAGATGTACTGAGCATAATATGTATTTCATGATTTTGCAATTATAATGGAGTTTGTCTGTAAGGATACCGTATTTTATTAGAGCCGCTTCTTTGATTTTCCTCTTTTTACTATCTGATTCTTTCAGGACTATACTTGAATCTCTCCACTGAACTCTATGTTCATTATCCCATGCGCGTTGACATATTTGAGATCTATCAAATTCTCTATTTTTAATATAATACTGATGTTCACTTATTCTAACGTTTAATGGACTTGATGTTTCATCTAAATAAAATTGTTCGCATTTTTTTGTTCTTCCTTGTTCATTGTTAGGTTTAGTTTTAGATAGAATAGATCTCAATGTGTTTGTTGTTTTGAATGTTGTTGAAATGTTGAATTTATTTCCTATTGTTTTAAGTTTCTCGGATAGTCCTTTTATATGGTATTGATATTTTCCTCGTATTATTTCTTGTGAATGTTTTAGGATCCCGTTCTAAGTTGTTCTGTTCCATTTGATCCAATCTTGACAATTCCTTATTTATAAACGATAAAGAATAATCATTTTTTAATAAAACAGATGTTAACAATTGTTTTTCTTCTAAAAATGAATTTTCGTTAGAACAAGTAATTTTGGCTCTGTCATATAAGGATTTAATGATTCCCTTTTTAGCGTTGATGTGATTTGATTTGTAGTTGAGATATCTATTTTTTTTTTGGTAAAATTGTGGCTTATTTCCCATTGAAAATAGTTGATTATAAAAATGCCACAAGGAAATAGCTTCAGAACAACATTAATTTATTTACTTTTTATTTTTATTTATTTACATTCACTATTTACACTAAAACATATATATGTTATATACATTTATCTCCCGACAATATAATTCGGAAATATTCTCTATTTAAATACCGAATATTCTAGACCTGGCCTGGAATAAATTGAATAAATGGATTTGAATACACTCGGACAAGGTGACGTCTAAATCAGGTACGCGTCAATTATCGAAGCAGGTAGAATTTCTGAGCCAACGGGTAAACAGCTGCTTCGTTCGGCGCTACATTGCCAGGGCGTTCGGTTGGAAATCATAACAATGTAAATACTGTTAGGCTACTGATCCCATATCATAACGGTAACGCTACCTCTCTTCTAGAACATACTAGTGAACGCAGGTGCTTACCAAACACATATAGTCGAGGGTTCTAGCGATCAAGATTTAAGGAGACCTGACGTCACGAGGAGTCCTCGGCGAGATTTCCAGAACAAGTGAGTAGACGATCCGTTCTAGTGCAAGTGAACGGAAGATAATGGTTCATAAAATATAAAAATATAACGATTTAGATTTATAGAAGCAGTCTGAGTTATAAATTCGTATCGTAATGACTGAAGTACAAATTCGTATATGTGTAGAATTGTAAATATTTTATCTTAAATTTTAATTCTCCTGTATAAAATTTGTCTTAATTATAATTAAGAGCACGAAATAAGAGCCTCACTCATATGGACCTACGTCGGCCCAGATGGGTGGAACGGATTGGGTAAAATTAATTAATAACAAAGAAATACTTTATTATTCAACGAGCATGTAATGATGGCTATTACTCACGATGATGAAGTTTGCGACACGAGCCGTCGACGAGTGTTGCAATTCATCAGAGTGAGTAATAGCAATTATAGTCGGTTCGCTAAACTCAGACGCAACTGGCTAGATATTTTAGTCGATAATTTTTTTGTTTTTTGCCAATTTTGCAAAAATTGGCAAAATTACTAACTATTTAGTGATTATTAACTATTTAATAATTATTTTTTGCATATTTTACTAAAATTGGCAAAATTACCGAATAAAACATCTAGAAAGTTGCGTCTGAGTTTAGCGAACAGACTATACATGCAAGTAGAATGATATTCTTTTTTTACGACCTTTTTTATTTGGGTTAGTAGAAAATATAATTATCAACTACTAGCATTATTCAAAATCGAAAGACCTTATTTTTCATAAGAAATAGTATATTAATCAACGAGCATGTAATGATGGCTATTACTCACTCTGATGAATTACGACACTCGCCTATTACATGCGAGTAGAATACTATACTTTTTCTACGACTTTTTTTTATTTTAATTAGTAAAAAATATAATCGTCAACTACTCCGAGATTTAAATTATAATAATTTACAAAAATACCTGTAGCGTGATTAGTGTAATTACTTCTAATTACAATAAAACTAGCGGTTCGTAATTTATATACGACTTTATTTATATAAGTTACAGACGAATTTATCTTATACACTAAACTTATTCACAAAATATGCCCGTATTTATACCCAGTTGTTATTCTGGAACAATCGACTCCCATCTCGAGCTATCGGCTTGTTCCGCCTACGTGACGTACCTTCCAGAATTCTCCGGCGAGGCCTAGCACATCCGATTACGTCATTCTCGAGGTGTTTACTGTTATACGGGGATCGGCCAAGATTTCTCTTCCGCTACACTGCTCCCCTCTTAAGATCTGAGCGTCTCGATCAGCAACTCTAAATGAAGGCCCAGGATGGCGGAATCTACACGACTCTCCAGCTCTGCATACACCCTTCAAGAAGAAATAACAGTCTACTGTCTTTGAAGGGTACGACATCTTCGGGTTCATGCAACACACAGTGATTTGTACACCAGTTCCTCTGAAGACCACTTCAAGCATGCTTCTCACAATCTTCCAATCCAGATTTTCTACTGCATGGCCTATTTTTGGTAAAGCCAAATTTTTGATGTCATAATTACACACGATTTTCTTCAAATTAGTTAGAGCACGCCATATGTTCTCGTAGCTTGGCGTGTCCGTATAAGACTTTCTGGTCACCATATACAGCAAAGATCGAGGACCATCTTCCAATCGCAGTACTCTTCCAATTTTAGGCTGCTGATTTCTTAACTCGTCCAGGCGGCCGAACTTTCTATTGAATACGGACGATATTCCTTTAGTCATCTCGAGGTCTTGGGCAACACAGTGGGCCAGAGAGACGTTTTCTGGAACACCAAACAGATCTTGCTGAACTTCTGTGGTCACGCCGAATCTAGCACTCTTTCTCGCTGCGTAATTTGACATAAATTGATTAAAACTTGGCTGTGCGACATCTTTCATCTCCTGTTGGAGGACTCGTGCTTCTTCTGTTTCATTTGAGCCAGCATATGGTGCAAGACGATTTATGTGAATAACTTTTGGTTTACCGTTTGGCAACTTCTTAATTCTATATATTACGTCATTTATTTTCTTCTTAACTTCATATGGACCTTCCCATTGTCTTTGCAGTTTAGGACATAAGCCTCGACGACGTTGCGGATTATAAAGCCAGACAAGATCACCTACTTCGAAGCTTTCATTCTTGCATCGAGAATCATATTGATCTTTCATTCTGTCACTGGCTATCTGGATGTGTTGTCGGGCAAGTTCATGAATGTTGTTCATTCGTAATTTCAGGCGGTCAACGTAGTCTTCGCCTGCAACATGTTCCTCGGAAGGTCCGCAGCCAAACTCTAGGTCGCAGGGCAACCGAACTTCACGACCCAACATCAGGCAGGTTGGTGTTTGACCTGTAGTTTCATTTACGGCCGAGCGGTAGGCCATCAGGAATAAATGAATGTGTTGGTCCCAATCTCGCTGATGTTCAGATACAACTTTGGACAAGTGTTTACCCATCGTTCGGTTCATCCTCTCGACCATCCCATCTGATTGAGGATGCAGGGGTGTTGTTCTGGTCTTATTGGCACCAATCAATTTACAAACGTTTTGGAAAAGAGCTGACTCAAAGTTTCGCCCTTGGTCGGAGTGGATCTCCAAGGGAACACCAAATCGGCTAAAGAATTCTTTAACAAGTACCTCTGCAACGGTAGCAGCTTCTTGATTTGGTAATGCATAGGCCTCAGTCCATTTTGTAAAATAATCCATGGCTACCAGGATGTATTTATTTCCAGCATCGGTTTCTGGAAATGGACCTGCAATGTCGATAGCTACTCTTTCCATAGGACTTCCAACATTGTACTGTCTCATGGGTGCTCTCTTTTTAGCAACCGGACCATTACCGGATGCACACAGTTCACATTTTCGGCACCATCTTCTTACATCATCTTTACAGTTCACCCAATAGAACCGTTCTCGAACCTTTTGCAGAGTCTTCGTAATACCAAAGTGTCCACCTGATGTACCGTCATGCAACTGACGCAATACTTCTGACACTTTACTTTTAGGTACAATCAACTGAAGCTTAGATTCTGTACCATCATCGTTCTCAAAGGTTCTGTACAGAAGATCATCTTTTAGTATCAGGCAATTCCATTGGCTCCAGTAGGCCTTGACTTCCGGACTACATGCACTAATGTTTTGCCAACTAGGTCTCTCACCTCGACGCATCCAATCCAATACTCTTTTTATACACGGATCGTCTTCTTGGGCTTCTTGTAACTGTTGTGGCTGCCATTGCTCATTAACGACGGTAGTTCGTCTCACAGGGCAAAGCTGTTCATCTACTTTAAGCCGGTGATTACAACTTTCACTGCATGGCCGTATCGAGGAAGCATCTGTATTTGAACCAACTCTTCCAGCCCTCTTCATGCGTCTCTTCGGCATCGTGTCACGAATCACCCTCCGTACCATTTCCACCAAACGTTCATCTTTTCTCTTATCGCCTTTTTCCACGGTTATTACTCGATTGTTTCGTGAAGCTTGGCTAGCTGCTTCGTGTTCCAAGGCAATAGCAAGTGCTTCATCTAAAACTTTCGGTCTTGCTAGTCGTAAAGCTTTCTGTAGTTCACTATCTTTCAGCCCATTGACAAAGGTATCTACCGCAATTTCTTCTAAAACGCTGTCTGGCACCTCCGGATAAGCCAACCGCACCACACGAGCCACATCTGCTTCAAATTCTTGCAGATTCTCACTTGCTCGTTGACTTCTATTTCTCAGTTGTGCTTTGTATACTTGTTGTAGATGGGCATCTCCATAGCGTTTTTCTAGACGAGTGAACAAGGTCTGGTAACATTTTTCTTGACCCTTAGGAATTGATCTTAATATATCTGCAGCATCACCTCGCAAAGCAGCAGTCAAGGAAACAGCCTTTTCTTGTTCGGTCCAATGGTTGGCGGTCGCAATAGCTTCGAATTGTCTAAGGTATATGGACCAAGAGGACTTCCCATCGAATGGTGGTAATTTAAATCTCATATGATGCGATGTTTCGTCTCTCGGTGTTTCATCCTTCACTACAAGATCTAAAGCTACTGCATTAACTGATGGTTGTACTTTTGTATCAGTTATCATGCTCTCTAGTTGTTTGATCTTCTCTTCTAGCATTTCTTTATTGTCGTCTACACTTTTCTGTATCTTATCGAATGTTCTGGAAACTTCTTCAAATTTCTCGTCGGTCTGTCTACAAACGTCTTTTATTACTTGAGAAACACTTTCAAATTTCTCATCGCTTTTTCTACAAGTTTCATCGATCTTTTGAGAAATGGTTTCGAATTTCTCATTGTTTTTTTTACTAACTTCTTCAAGTTTCTCGTCGCTTTTTCTAGAAGTTTCATCGATCTTTTGAGAAACACTTTCAAATTTCTCGTTGTTCTGTCTAGAAGTTTCATCGATCTTTTGAGAAACACTTTCAAATTTCTCGTTGCTTAACTTAGAAGTATCATCAATCGTTTCAGAAACAGTTTTTAATTTCGATAAGATTGCTTGTTCTGCTGACTGGAAGTGGAACGTCTCTGGATCATCTCCGTTCTTCGTTAGGACTTCCTCGAGTCGTGCTTGTAGGACTATCTTGAGCCCACTGCTGTCCAGATCCCGTTCCTCTAGCTGTTCACGGAGCTGTTTTACTGTAAGTTCTCGTAGCAACATCTTTGGTCGGCACACACGTACTTTCCAAAATGTCTTTTAAAAGTCTTTCCGAATACCGAACAATCAACGCACTTTAACTATTCCCGACGAATAAAGTCCAAAAGTCTTTTAAAGTCTTTCCGAATACCGAACAATTAACGCACTCCGGTTATTCCCGACGAATAAAGTTCAAAAGTCTTTTAAAGTCTCTCTGTAATTCACTTATTTATATCGCACTAAGTTTACCGAACACCGACACCAACTGTAGCGTGATTAGTGTAATTACTTCTAATTACAATAAAACTAGCGGTTCGTAATTTATATACGACTTTATTTATATAAGTTACAGACGAATTTATCTTATACACTAAACTTATTCACAAAATATGCCCGTATTTATACCCAGTTGTTATTCTGGAACAATCGACTCCCATCTCGAGCTATCGGCTTGTTCCGCCTACGTGACGTACCTTCCAGAATTCTCCGGCGAGGCCTAGCACATCCGATTACGTCATTCTCGAGGTGTTTACTGTTATACGGGGATCGGCCAAGATTTCTCTTCCGCTACATACCTAAATGCTGTTTACCCCTAGTACGTGGCTGTATAATTGGTTGCCTACTATTACCACATTCTTATTTATTGTAAAAATACAACAAGAAATCAAGTCAATGCAAGTTCTATTCGTTTCCGAAAAATGATAAGCATACATTTGTACCTACTGTCAGTGAATCTAATAAATAGGAAATGGCTATTATCGGTGGGCGTATTACGTATTTCATATATATTATTATATTAGGTATATATAGTTAAATGTAAATAAACATTGTAACCATATCACAGATTAACCCAACTATAACTATATATACCTAATATAATAATATAGGTAACAATATATATTATCACAATATAACTTGAAAAATAAACACAATATTATATTAGTTATAAATTCCAATTAACACAAACAAATTGCGCTAATGTCACTGTCACTAAAATAAATGATAAACGTTCAAAATTTTTAGTAAACAATATATAAACGTCAAAAATATACTGACATTGTTACAGTTAAATTTCCTTTAAAAATGTTTCGAAGTTAATTATTGATATAAATTACAATAATTATTGTATTAAATAAACAAGTTTAAGTAATTTTATTTACAGTTTATATATGATTAATATTAAAAATGGCATGCGCCACTTGAATCTAACTTCAGCCCGTGAGTAATGACCTGTGAGTAACTTCTGCCCGTGAGTAATGAACTATTACTCACGGGTACAGTAATGGGTGCTATTATCTATGAAAAAATAGCGAATTGCTATTAAACACGAGCATTTTATTAAACGGTCGTAGAAAAATATATTTTATATAACAACACTGTTTGCCCTCTTTGAGCTTACGAAACAATGAAACAGACAGTTGACATTAGTGTCATGGAATGGAGGAGGCTTTTAAAAATAAGACATATTTTAAGGCAATACACGAAAAGGAACGTGTGCTCTCAATAAAAATTTATTGTACAATCAACAGTCAGTTGAATTCATTGATATAAAATATAAAACAGAATTCATTGATATAAATTTCATATCCGTAAGCCCTTTTACGGAATTAATAGCGATTGTTTATATTTACCTTTGAATAACGTCAATCTTAAAATCCTTTCGAATGTAAAAAACATTTTTCGAATTTAATTGTTGATATAAATTACAATGACTATTTTATTAAATAAGCAAGTTGTAAGTAATTTTATTTGCTAATAGGTATATTAAAAGTGCCATGCACCACTTGAATCTAACTTCAACCCGTGAGTAATGACCCGTGAGTAACTTCAGCCCGTGAGTAATGACCCGTGAGTAACTTCAGCCCGTGAGTAATGAACCATTACTCACGGGTAAAGTAATGGGTGTTATTATCTATTCAAAAACAGCGAATAATGAGCATATTATGAAACGGTCGTAGAAAAATAAAATTATTTTAATACAATAAGTAAACAAATAATGCCTGCGAATACTGCATAAAATGGTGTAAGTCAGGATTTAAAATGATGAATCTGTCGATCGCCTGGAACGTTCTAAATTTTAGAAAATAAGTATGGGGAGAACCATAATATAGTGAGCCACTGATGCAGCATAGGACTGAACAAAGAAAAATCAAAACGTAATGGTACAAGTACACTTATAAGTGTCCAGTAGTGCGACACTATTATATTTTGTCGCTTTTACTTTTTAGATTATATTGCGATAACTTTCCACGAATAAAAATACATGAAGCACTAGGTAAATGAACAGTTTCTGGTACACTGATAATACCATCTAAAAACAACAAAATAAATACCGAAGAAACTTGATAGAATGATTTTATCCTGTGACGGACATTTATTCACTGAAAGAGTTACTTACAGACAAACTTGATGTTGTAGCGTTTTCATTTTCTTAGTAATGCCTCAAAATTTTGATTGTTACCAAGATACGCTGTATTTCGAGTCCCATATAATTAATTTCATCTGTGTTTAGACTAGTTAAAAAGTGCATAATACTTCGACCGTGTAACCGATTTAGTATTATAAATACATACGCACTTTCTCGAAATACTAATTAAAAATGTTTATATTAACATTTTCTGAGTTTTCTGGCTATTAGGGCAGTCAATGAAGGTATGTGGTTCCGATTTCCATCCTACTATATCGATTTACGTGATATTTTCACAGTAAGTAGCGAATAGCCCAAGAAACAAAGTCTACCCTATGCCGATGTGTGCTTTTGTCTTGGGGGCGGTTCCCACTCCTTCTCGGGGGTGGAAAATTTTCTGCTTAAATAACTACGGAAGTTGCTAGAGAACCCAATACTAAGCAAAAAAAATGTTTTTTCGAAAACTCAATACTTTTTCAGTTATTCCTGGTTGAAAATTGGCCATTTTCATTGAAACATTACACCTTTTTAAACGGTTTTTTGCGAATACCTTAAAAACTATGCATCTAACTAAAAAAACCATATAAAACATTTTTGTAGCTTATAAAATAACAAAGAGATTTTTTCCTTTATGAATGTAGTTATAACACAAAAAGAGATAGGGTAAGTGAAAAAAACTTGTTATCTTGGTGCATGCTCAAATCAGTGTATTTAACTTGAAATAACAGATAAACGGTCGATTTTAGGTGTATAATGCTACCAATAACTTTTATTGTGCTTGAAAAGACCTTTAAAATAAGCAATATTAAATGTCGATTACATTCAAACTACGCGAGATAAACTGTAAAAAATTTGATGACTAACGTATTTTAAGAAAAAAATGAGAAGTATTTTTAACCCCTCATCCATAAGAATTTAAATTCATCGTTTTCCTTCTACAATACATTTTACTATAGTGTTCTTTTTATGTTCAAAAAGTTGGGCGGGTTTAAAATGAATGGTTTTTGAAAAAAATAAGATCAAATTATTGAGCGCATTTTTAAATTTTCTTAAAAATTTTCCTATTTCTCCATGTAACTCGAAAATGATAACGAGAAGCCAAAAAAAAAGATACCATACAAAAATGTAGGTTTCTTCTAGATAAACATATTGATTTTATTTTTTATAACAGTATCTCGTATCATTTTCAAGTTACATGGAGAAAAAGGAAGATTTTTAAGAAAATTTAAATATGCGCTCTATAATTTGATCTTATTTTTTTCAAAAACCATTCATTTTAAACCCGCTCAACTATTTGAACATAAAAATAACACTGTAGTAAAAGGTATTGTAGAAGGAAAACGATGCATTTAAATTCTTGTGGATGAGGGGTTAAAAATATACTTCTCAATTTTTTTCTTAAAATTCGTTAGTCATCAATTTTTTGCAGCATATCTCGCTTAGTTTGAATGTAATCGACATTTAATATTGCTTATTTGAAAGGACTTTTCAAGCACAATAAAAGGTATTGGTAGCATTATACACCTAAAATCGACCGTTTCTCTGTTATTTCAAGTTGAATACACTTATTTGGGCATGCACCAAAAAAACAAACTCTTTTTACCTACCATATCTCTTTTTGTGTTAGAAGATTGAAGAAGGAACGAATCTCTTTGTTTTTTTATGAGCTACAAAAATGTTTTATATAATTTTTTTAGTTAGATGCATTGTTTTTAAGGTACTCGGAAAAAACCGTTTGAAAAGGTGTTATATTTCAATGAAAATGGCCAATTTCCAACCACGAATAACTCAAAAAGTATTGAGTTTTCGAAAAAAATTATAGAACAGTTTTTGCTTAGAATTAGGTTCTCTAGCAACTTCCGTAGTGGTTTAACCAAAAAATTTTCCACCCCCGAGAAGGGGTGGGAACCGTCCCCAAGACAAAAGCACACATCGGCATACGGTAGACTTTGAATAAGGAGATATTTTTAGGCTATTCCTAAAATTTCATTAAAATCCATGGCGTAGGATTGAATTCGGAGGTAATAACCTGTTCTTGCTCTCATTGACTGCCCTATGTAAGGTATGAAAAACTTTATACCCTAGTATATAATAAGGTTACTGGGTTATAAAATAAAATGATCTTTCCAGCGCCGGGACTAAATGCAGAAGTACCTAAAAGCATGCCTCACATTGTCCCACTGAGAGGCTCAATCGTCAAATAATAAATGAAAAACCAATGACAGGTGTGTAAAGAGATAATAAAAGTCGCGAATTGGAAAGAGAAAGCTGTATATAGGGTGAAATAGATGGAACTAGTGACGAAAATGTCATATTGAAAATAGTACGGAAAGAACATGTACAGTTCATCCCAAACCCTTTTTTCAGTGTGTCATTAACTTTGACGTCATATAGGATTTTAAGAATGTATCAAATCATTACATGACATTTTTGTTAAATCTGACAGTTGTCAGAATATTTATATTTATATACACATCAATATTTACGCATTTACCCCCTCTGTGGCTCAGTGGTAAGAGCGCCTACCTTTGGATCGAAAGGTCCGAATGGTTGTGAGTTCGAATCTCACCAGGGTCAGAATTTTCTTTTATTATAAATTAATAAATGAAAATAGTTTCTGTCCTTGTGGGATCGGTACTCACCGGAGGGACCGCAGACATTCGGATACAATTAGCGTCTCTTTGCAAAGACAATGACGTCGACTTAGCAAAGTAACAAGACACTTACTCAAGACACTTACTCAACACACACACTACAAATGACACTAGATGCCTAACTGCAAAAATTCACCGTACCTACTTACCATGCCAATGGCCATTAGTTGTCGAGGCATTAGCTAAATAAAAAAAAATATTTATACAAATATTTACCAGAATATTAATATTTAAAATATTTTAATGTAAAAATCAATAAATATAAAATCAAATTTCACTATACAATGTCCGAATATACCAATGACAAAATATTTATATTTACGTCGCTGAAAAATACTAACCTAGAAATTACAATTGTCATTTTACCCAAAAATATTGTGAAAATACTGTCACAATCGATTACTTTTGTGTCAAATTATCTTTATTCGCATCATTGATTGGTTATTTATTTAGAGTATTGTAATCGCCAACCAATTATACATCTATAAGTATAAGTCGTTTTAATATTCAAATACCCGTCAACGAATAGATATTTTTTTAAGTTCAATGTATAATAATCACGGAGGTACGTTTTTTTCCGTCACTTTCATCTGTATTGCGTTAGAGAGAATGCGATAATCTATGAAACACTGAAAAAAGGGTTTGAGATGAACTGTAGGTAGGTAATAAATGTTTGTATAGTTTTAGTTACTTTTAATTTTGGGAATTTAAGTATTTAATTTTTATTGTAACCTTATTACAGTAATAATGTTTTTAGGCCGGTCAGATCATTCAAGCCCATAGAGCGAATATATAATAATATATAGTCAAAAAAGATCACATGGAGCAACTACCCTCTGTGACATCTGCCTTCGCGCCCAAACAGTGGTAAACATAATTTTCTGCTCAATGATTAATTAGTAAGGCCTGAGGGAGTGTCATGTAAATCCTTGTGATTACCATAGCCGATTGTATATTCATGGGTTTTCCTTCAATTATGGTAATCAGTAGTAATTTTAGAATAAAAAGGAACGGTTAGGGTATTGCTTAAGAAGACTTTATCGTTTCTTTATTAATAAATCGATCAGATTTAAGAAAGTCACAACCTAATGAAATTACATACACTGCGCTCAAAAAAAGTGATACATGAATTTGTTCCTGCACAATCCAAAAAAACAAAAATATTGGGGTTGGCATTTTAGTAGTTTCGTTTCCAAAAATCAATTATAGGTAGATCAACTGACTTGAGGTTTGCAATTCTTTGCCGTCTTTAAAACAAAAACTTAACAACAAAATATCAGAAACTAAACAGATAATGCCGTTTTCAACATACTTATACTAACAAAGCTATTTAAGAGATGTTTCCATAATAACAAAATCCCTAAAGACTGGAACGAGAGTCTAGTAATACTCAAACACAAAAATGAGGCAAACTTGACATAAAGAATTATAGACCTATATCGTTGCTCAGTCAAGAATTATGTGAATTATTAACAACAGGTTGACTTAAAAATAGATAATTACAATCCGGTAGAACAAGAAAAGGACTAGGTACTCGAGAAGCTCTCTTCGGTTTGAATGTTCTTAAACAAAGATGCCTAGACGTTAATCAAGAAGTACATGCATGTTTTACCGATTTTGAAAAAGCGTTTGACAGAGTACGCCACGATAGGCTAAGAGACATTCTTGAAAGAAAAGACATAGATAATAAAGATCTGCGAATAATTCTCAACTTATATTGGAATCAGAAAGCTAACATCAAAATAGAAAATGAGATATCAAAAGCAATAGAAATTCGTAGAGGAGTAAGACAGGGATGCATTTTGTCACCACTGCTATTTAATGTATATAGTGAAAGCATCTGTCAGGAAGCCCTTTTGCAAACAAATGAAGGAATCGTAATCAATGGAGAGGTTGTAAATAATATTCGATACGCGGACGACACTGTACTAGTTGCAAGAACAGTAGAAGAATTACAACGATTACTTACAAACATAAATATTGCTTGCAGCAATTATGGCATAAACATTAATATCAAAAAAACCAAGTATATGGTCTTCAGTAAAATCATGACACAACCAGCACATATTAGTATAAACGGCATTCAAATTGAAAAAGTATCAAGTTACAAATACTTGGGAACTTTAATAATCGAAACTGGAGACCAAAACAATGAAATAAAAAGACGTATCGAAATTGCCATGTCCACCTTCATAAAGATGAGAAAATTCTTCTGCAACAGAGATATAAGCATCCCTCTACGATTAAGAATGCTAAGAGGCTACGTACTTAACACACTATTATACGGTGTAGAGGCCTGGACTCTCAAACATAACAACATAAAAAATATTGAAAGTTTCGAGATGTGGTGCTACCGTCGAATGCTGAAGACGAGTTGGGTTGAAAGAATCACAAATCTTGGTAAAACGAAGGATAGGAAGAGACCCAGAAATTTTGTTAACGATAAAACGAAGAAAACTAGAGTATTTGGGTCACCTGATGAGAGGTCATAAACACGCATTACTTCAAAATATAATGCAAGGAAAAATAGAAGGAAAACGGAATCCAGGCCGTAGAAGAATGTCATGGTTGCGGAATTTGAGAGAGTGGTTTGGCTGCACCACTAATGAACTTTTTAGGTCAGCTGTAAACAAGGTCAGGGTAGCCTTGATGATTTCCAATCTTCGATAGGAGGGGCATAAGAAGAAGAAGAAGAAGAAGAAGAAGAACAAGCTGGATAGAGCACATCAGACTATCTGCTGACGATGAGAACATTGATAGAGAAGACAAATTAATACCAACTACCCGTATTTTTTGTCTCCGTAGACAATGAACGTACTTACATTACAATCAAGTAGCATCTATCCAAATTAGAGGTAGCCTTACTGAAAAACTACCCATCAAACGTGGAGTGCGGCAAGGTTGTGTTTTGTCACCCAGTCTCTTTAATCTGTACTCTGAAGAAATCTTTAGGGAGGCTTTTGACGACAGACACTTTGGAGTACAACTGGGCGGAGAAGTAATCAACAATATCAGACATGCTGACGACACAGCCATTCTTGCAAAAAATTTAGAAGATCTCCAGACATTAGTAAACCTAGTCAATGAAGCTAGTTATCGGAGAGGCCTAAAAATAAATATTTCAAACACAAAGTGGATGGCAGTTGGAAAGATAAATGTAGATCAAGGCGTGCTTTCTCTTGATGGAGAGGAAATAGAACGGGTAAATCATTTTAAATATGTACCTTGGCAGTTGGTTAAATGTAAATTGCGATTGTGATGAAGAGATAAGAACCAGGATTGAAATATCACGTAAGGCTTTTATGACCTGGAAACCAGTTTTTTGTAACCGAAGTCTGTCGATTAAGGTCCTAGAATGTTACGTGTGGTCTATATTATTGTATGGTTGTGAGACACGGACGTTAAAAACCACAATGCTAAATAAATTAGAAGCATTCGAATTGTGGTGCTATCGACGAATCTTGAAAGATATCGTGGATTTCGCACACATCCAATGAAAATGTTCTCCAAATGATGAATTCAGAACGTCTGCTCATAAACATCATAAAGAGGAAAAAACAGTTAAACCATCTGAGATTCGCTGACGACATCGTGATTATAGCGAGCACATTCGAGGAACTACATACTATGGACAGACAGACAGCTCATAATAAGTCGGCATAAAAATTAATATGACAAAAACAAAAACAATCTGGTGTCAGATGACAACAACACCAAGAATATATCTTCTTCTCCTTCTTCAGTCTGTGTTCGTCCACTGCTGGACATAGGCCTCTTTCATTTGCTTCCATCGATCTCTACTCTTGGCAATTCTCATCCACTGCTTGCCCGCGACTTGTTTGATATCATCTGCCCACCTCTTCTGCATTCTGCCTACTCCTCGCCTGTTCTCTCTTGGTCTCCAGTTTTTTAATCTCTGTGTCCATTTTTCGGGATTATCTCGGGCAACATGTCCGACCCATTGCCACTTGAGCCTTGCTATACGTTCTGAGACATCAGTAATCTTTGTTGTTTCACGAATGTCGATACATATTTCGAATCCTGTCTCTCAAACTAATCCCTAGCATGGCCCTCTCCATCGCTCTTTGGGTTGTACTGAGCTGCTCTAAAGTTTTCCTTGTAAAGGCCATGGTCTCGAGTCCATAGTCCATATGTAGTTACAGGCAAGATACATTTGCCATAAACTCTACGTTTTAGACACATTGGTATAACTTTATTCTTCCAGATAAAGCTTAACTTGCCGAAAGTTACCCAAGACGATTGTATGTGTCTATGTGTCTTTTTATTTCGGCTATTTGTTTTTTTTTGCCGATTTTAATGGTATGTCCAAGATATAATATATAGTGGTCTACATTTTCAAGGATGACGTTGTCAATAACAAGATTAGTTTGTAAATTACTCATTTTGTCTTCTGCATTCTGCCTACTCCTCGCCTGTTCTCTCTTGGTCTCCAGTTTTTTAATCTCTGTGTCCATTTTTCGGGATTATCTCGGGCAACATGTCCGACCCATTGCCACTTGAGCCTTGCTATACGTTCTGAGACATCAGTAATCTTTGTTGTTTCACGAATGTCGATACATATTTCGAATCCTGTCTCTCAAACTAATCCCTAGCATGGCCCTCTCCATCGCTCTTTGGGTTGTACTGAGCTGCTCTAAAGTTTTCCTTGTAAAGGCCATGGTCTCGAGTCCATAGTCCATATGTAGTTACAGGCAAGATACATTTGTCATAAACTCTACGTTTTAGACACATTGGTATAACTTTATTCTTCCAGATAAAGCTTAACTTGCCGAAAGTTACCCAAGACGATTGTATGTGTCTATGTGTCTTTTTATTTCGGCTATTTGTTTTTTTTTGCCGATTTTAATGGTATGTCCAAGATATAATATATAGTGGTCTACATTTTCAAGGATGACGTTGTCAATAACAAGATTAGTTTGTAAATTACTCATTATTTTTGTTTTCTGAAGGTTCATTTTGTGACCTATTTTATTTGACGGCTGGTTTAATTCCTTCAGCATTTGCTCCAGTTCCTTGATATCTGTACTAAATAATACTACGTCGTCCGCAAACCTCAAATGACTCAAACGTACACCATCAATGTTTTTTTTCCTCCCAGTCGAGTTGAGTCGAGCTGTTTGAATACATTTTTCAATGCTAAGGTAAAAAGCTTTGGTGAAATAGTATCACCTTGTCTAATACCTTTACCAAGGCGCATTTTTCAGTTTTTCGTCTTCATTGATTTTGATGTGGAATGTGGCCTATGTATTCATAAATGTTTTTAATGAGTGTAGTGTACCGTGAGTCTATTCGAGCATCCCTCAGAGCTGACAAAAAGGATCAAGTTTTAATACTATCGAAAGCTTTGTGAAAGTCAACAAATGCCTTATGTAAAGATACATTATATTTTGTGGTTTTTTCTACCACAGAATATTATCTACCTATACTAAAATCACAATAGAGATGCACTAGAAATAAACAAACTTTCTTCTTCTTGTGCCACTCTTATCGGAGATTGGAAATCATCAAGGCTATCCTGACCATGTTTACAGCTAACAAAAGAGTTCATTAGTGGTGCAGCCAAACCACTCTCTCAAATTCCGCAACCATGACATTCTTCTACGGCCTGGATTCCGTTTTCCTTCTATTTTTCCTTGCATTATATTTTGAAGTAATGCGTATTTATGTCCTCTCATCACGTGACCCAAATATTAGAGTTTTCTTCGTTTTATCGTTAACAAAAACAAACCAAGACACGTTGTATGTTACTAGGAGCACTCCCGAATCATGATTTACAATTGGAATTTACAATGTATAGTGGGAGTGCTCTTAGTAACATTCAACGTGTCTTGGTTTGTTTATTTCTAGTGCATGTTTATTGTGATGTAGTATAGGGCAAATTCTGGAACTTGACAAAGAGAACCAAAGTGCGGAAATGACTGAAAAAGCAAGACTGGCATTGGCAGGATTTAGAAAACTCAGTTGGATACTTAAGAACCGCAAAATACCTCAATACTTGAGAAGCAAAGTGTTCAGGCAGTGGATCCTTCCTATCATGACTTATGGATGACAAACCTGAACCCCAACCAAGGCCGATATGAACAAACTAACCCCACTAGAAAGAGCAATGTTAGAAAATTGCCAAACTCAAATGTTGCCTCGCAGGCTACTTCTTCTTCTTCAGGTGCCATCTCCGCTACGGAGGTTTGCAATCATCATAGCTATTTTAATTTTTGAGGCAGTAGCTCTAAATAGTTGTTTTGAGCTGCATCCAAACCATTCTCTCAGGTTCTTCAGCCATGAAATTCGTCTTCTTCCGATGCTTCTTCTGCCATCTATCTTTCCTTGCATTATGAGTCGCAGGATGCCATACTTCTCGCCCCGCATCACATGTCCGAGATACTGCAGGCTACTTCGCAGGCTACACTGTTAGACAAAAAGACCAACATTAGAACGCCACAATAAAACAATAGGACCTTACAAAGGTATACGAGGACGTTCAAAAATGGGCGATCGAAAGCTACGAAGATGTTGAATAGCTTCAGTATCCTCCACTCTCTGCTACTGTATAAATGACGCTCACTCACGCAATATATCTGAAAAACTTCACATAATTTGTATATTTACCTAATTTGCATACTATCAAATGGTGTGCAATTTGTGTTTTCTCACTGAAGGAATCCCCATCTTTTGCCAAGCAGTGTACATATAAACCGTGGTAGTAATTCATAAAATTGCCGAACGTCGACGTTCGGCGTCGAAAAAGAAACGGTCGACGTCATCAGTGCCGCTTCGCTGCCTCTCGGAAGAAGATTGATTCGTTCGATAGGAATCTGTTCGCCGACCAACCAACGTGACCGCCGGAAATGTGAGACTTTTATGTGTCAGACGTTGCATGGCGCGGTCCGATAGGATTCTCCAATAACATTTTAATGGTGTGATTACAATTTTAAATAGCGTTTCTTCTCCGAGTTGTTTGTTCGCTACACAGATACTGAATTCTTAACGACAGTCACGAGAAGATTGAAAGGTTGGGGAATAAAAACAATGAATGAAATTGGAGAATTGGTTAATATATTTCGATTTATACCGTTCTAGTGACGTTTATCTCCATCAGCCATCTCCATAATATCCAATTAGCTATGAAAATCCATTTTGAGACATATTTATACTTCTCTCACTAATAACACCAATTTGCCAAATAGTTGTATGGACTGTGGTGTGAAATTGGAATTACTATGACTGCTCCAACCTCATTATTTAGGAAATATTAAAGAGTAAATATTATAAAATGGTTTGAAAGAAGTTTAACTTGGAATTTGATAATTCCCGCTGATGTTTGTTCCTTTTACAAACTTAAATGCAGTGAAATAAATACAAGAAAATGTATTAAAAATATTGATATTTTTGATTATTTATATCATTATTCGAAATTAACATATTGATTCTTTAAGCAGTAGTCGATTTTACGATTGGTAGGTTGCTAACCTTGCCAATCACTCTATATTTTATCCGGGCTTGGGACCGGCTGTAAGAAAAAATAATAGAAAAAAGTAAGAACGAAAAAAAGATACCAAATATAAAAAAAACAACTTAAAATGTCCTTCCTTGAAAAATACTGCAACGCTACAGCACGTTCTTCCACAATTTCACTATAGCCGCGTGTTTTATTTGTTTATTCGATCAATTTTCCGTGTGGGTGCGACGATATTGCACATAACAACTCTTATACGGTACCCAATAATGTATAACTTTTCCCCCTAAACAGGAAATAACTGCATGGCTGATTCTCGCACACACAAACCGATAGAATGATTTATGTAATCTCCATTTACAATGAAATGTAACTACTCGTGTACCACAACCAGATCTGTCTACCATTTATCATTCTTTTCCTCGATATTATTACTTTAAGTGATCGAGAGGGGAATCGAGCGCCGTTTCTTTGTTTTATTGGATTTAAGTTGTTCACGCTTTGGGTTTTCACTCTTGTTGATTGTTGGTTAAGTGATTAATCACAGGTAGCGATCAGGAAACCGATATAGATATTGTTTTCTTGTTTTTAAATAAAATTTGTTTTGCGAAATATGTATTAGCTTTGAGCATATGCTTGTAGAGAGTAACACAAGAGATTAATTATTAGTGGATTATTTGTGGTAGCTTTATGACGACAAATTTACTAATTGCTTCTCCTTCTGAGGTTGGGTTTGGGTAAGTTCAGTTTCATAAGTTGTGTTGTGCTTTTAGTCTAAGAGCTAGTGAACCCTCCGACTAACGGTCTTCCTGTAAGGCTAGAAATTTGTATAGTGATAATTCATAGCACACCAAGGCTAAAAACTATGACCTGGCAGGCATCAGCCCTGCACGTGTATCTACCAGGTGAATCGAAAAGTGCATAGTTTAGGGGAAAAATAAACTTTCTCCTGTAAGGTTTAAATTTAAGTATGTTTTTGAGTAAGTCTTAGAAGAAATGTGTACAATGGCAGGAGATTCTGACCAGCATAACACCTTGCCAGGCGAGGGGAAAGATTAGGGGTTTTTCCTAAAATTATTTTTTTTTGCATCGAAAATTTTTTTTAGGTTTTTTGAATCATTTCAAACACAAAAGGTCTTTAGTGATTTTTTCTATTAGGTTAATAGTTTTTTTTATATAAGCGATTAAAAATTTTGAAAATTGCGAAATCGGCCATTTTAACCCTAAATCGGACATTTAACTAAAAATTTCAATGTTGTCACGGTAGGTTGCCATCTTTAAACATTGATTGATGAAATCCCGAAGAGTTTTTTGCAATACAATATCGGAAACCCCTTTGTTTTTTAATTGCTAATCAAGCGGGCGCGACACTGTAGTATAAGTGAGGATGTTTGAGTTGGCATTTGGCATAAATTCATTATCTCGAGAATGGGCAAATTTGAAGAGAAATCCTCAGGCAGGTCGATTTTTATTTTTAAATTAGGACTTTTTGGCATATATATAATACTAGTGACGTCATCCATCTGGGCGTGATGACGTAATCGATGATTTTTTTAAATGAAAGTAGGGGTTGTGTGATATCTCATTTGAAAGGTTATTTAATTCTGTATTCAATAATAATATAAACATTAACATAATTGTAGTAAAGAAAAGAGAGACGTTCTCACAAACAATTTATTTTACAAGTGACGACCGGTTTCGCTGTCTACAATATTCACAGCATCTTCAGGTCACGGTAAAAGTAAAATTAAATGCTACAAATAACAAAAAACCAGAGTTAGTTAAGTGGTCTGGTTGAAATCAAAGGGTAATGATCAAGCCAATATTAAAGTATATATATTTATGCATACATATAAATACTCACATGTACGTAATCGATTTTTTTTAATGAGAGTAGGAGTTGTGTGATAGCTCATTTGAAAGGTTATTTAATTCTATATTCAGTAGTATAAACATTAACATAATTATTTGTACAGGGTGTACAAAAAATTTTCTTCTTCTTTTTGTCAAATTTAATCAAAGTTAATTTAATAAAAAAAAATTTTTGTACGCCCTGTATAAATAATTATGTTAATGTTGATATTACTGAATAGATAATTAAATAACCTTTCAAATGAGCTATCACACAACCCCTACTCTCATTTAAAAAAAATCATTGATTACATCATCACGCCCAGATGGATGACGTCACTAGTATTATATATATGCCAAAAAATCCTAATTTAAAAATAAAAATCGACCTGTTTGAGGATTTTTCTTCAAATTTGCCAATCCTCGAGATAATGAATTTATGCCAACTCAAACGTCCTCACTTGTACTACAGTGTCGCGCCCGGTTGATAAGCAATTAAAAAACAAAGGGGTTTCCGATACTGTATTGCAAAAAACTCTTCGGGATTTCATCAATCAATGTTTAAATAATATCTACCTACATTGGCAACATTGAAATTTTTAGTTAAATGTCCGATTTAGGGTTAAAAATGGCCGATTTCGCAATTTTCAAAATTTTTAATCGCTTATATAACAAAAACTATTAACCTAAGAGAAAAATCACTAAAGACCTTTTCTGTTTGGAATGATTCAAAAAACCTAAAAAACTTTGTTCGATGCAAAATAAATAATTTTAGGAAAAAACCCTAATCTTTCCCCTCGCCTGGCAAGGTCTTATGCTGTTCAGAATCGCCTGTCATTGTACACATTTCTTCTAAATGACTTACTGAAACACATACTTAAATTTAAACCTTACAGGAGAAAGTTTATTTTTCCCCTAAACTATGCACTTTTCGATTCACCTGGTAGATACACGTGCAGGGCTGATGCCTGCCAGGTCATGGTTTCTAGCCGTTAGTCGGAGGGTTCACTAGCTCTTAGACTATTAATTTGTTGTATGGTAAGCGAGAAGCCAAGTTTGCATCCAAACGACAAGCTTATTAGATAATAACCAATTCCTTCCAGGATTGTTGGACCTTTTTAGTAAAACACGTATAGGTGTCATAGTCGTAATTTAGTAATACAGACTGAACAATCTACAAAGCAAACCATCATTTTTTTTGTTGATCATTGTGTCTCTGCCTTACATTAATTAAATATAAAAGCGGTTTTTTGCCGGGAAGAAGGAAAGTGTTGTCCCTGGCTAGGTCCTCACCTAGTATGGTATGTTTAACAGTAAATGGTTGAGTTCAATTAGTTACCACTATAAACATCCTAGATTAACCGATAATAGAATAAAAGGCCCGGTTTCAGGTAAAATTTCTTTCAGGCTTTATTATGGGAGTACCGTCTAGTCAGTGTTAATTGCAAAAGACCAACTCTGTCTACCTCGGTGGCTTATCGTTCCGGGTGGGTCTTAACAATGGGCCAGGTCAGATAAATTTAATAATATTTACGACCGCACTAATTGAACTCAACCATTTACTGTTGAACAAACCATACAGATATTGTGCTATGGGATTAGGAAACTAATCTCCCCCCATCATCACGGCATTCACTTATCAGCGTGTAGATTGGTATTTGTGTCTTTGGATTGGGGATGGTGACTGGGGTGAGTGCCGTCAGGATTTCTGTTTTGGGAGTGGTTTGGTTTGAAGGCTTGGTTGATGGAGTTGTTATGCAATGGAAAACTAGTAATAGAAATTAGAACTAGAGTATTGAGATGCTAAGCATTATCTGTCTTTTTATATGGAATTTAAGCCTGGACAATTACGGACGTAACTGAAAGAATACTTGCCAGCTTTGGTGTTATTTTTTGAACAAACACGGAAACATTTGGGGGAAGGCGCAAAATGTCGCCTGTCAAAATTTTCAATGCGTTTTAAATTTATTAATTTTTTTTCGAATCCTGATAAAACTAATAATAGTGCAGTCACTGAAGGTGAATATGAGCTATTACCTCCGATTTCGTTGAACCTCCATCGATTTGCATGAAAATTGGTGAGTGGTTACAGGATATCTCAAGGAACAAAGGTGACATGGTGCCAACTTGCGCTTTTACCCTGGGGGTGGATGCAACCCCTCCTCGGGGGTGAAAATTATTTTATAAAAAATAACCCCACAATTCGATAGAGCGACAAATTATAAGCAAAATTTGTTATATAAAGTTATTAAAATAAATCAAAACTTTTTGAGGTATTAAAGATCAAAGATTTTAATTTTTCGTGAGAAAAATGCATGTTTTTAACCGATTTTTCATAAATAACTCAAAAACTATAAGTTTTTACAAAAAAGTTATTATTGTCAAAATTGAGGCTAATAAAAAATCAAATAAATTCCTTACTAGAAAAACCTTTCAATGTTAACTGAAAGTGAGTTATAGGTAATTGAATGTATATTTTTTTCGGCGTGTACCCAGATCTAAGTATTCAAGCTTAAATACCGGGAAAATGATGCATTTTATAACATAAACTTATTAAACATTTGTCAAAGCTCATTGAAATATCTATCAAATAAGTGCTCGAACAAGTTGATAGCATTAAAGTTTATGCACCAAAAATGTTTCAAAGTGTATCTTTTAAAAAATTTTCTAAAAAATGTTATTGTTTTTTGTAAATAACTCCGTTAAATTTTAAAGTAGCAAGTTCATCTAATAACTGGTTAAAATTTTATTCCAAGAGCTATTAAAAACGTCAAAATAGTCATTTATACCTCTTACTTTTTTAAAAATATGTAAAAGGTTAAATGGCCCCGGTTACATGGTTCTCGCAGCAAAATTGAAATTTTAAACGTTTCTATCTCGGTTATTTTTTACTCTACGAAAATAGTAAAATGGGTAAAGTATTTGTTACAGAAAAAACAAAAAATTTAGTTATTTATCATTTTTTACGTATGTATAGAGTATTTTTGGAGTTATTATCAAAAGAAAATGAAAAGTACGATAATTCTAAAAATTCAGATTTTTTTAAATTATACCTTTTTTTCAAAAATATGGATTCTAAACCGGTCAAATTTGTTGAAATAATTAACTATGATAACATAAAGAAATTCTTGTGAGGATTACTACAAATTTTAATTTTTGCGGAAATGACGTATGTTTAGTTTTTAACTATTTCCTAAAAAAATCGAAAGGGTTCTTTAATTTTCATCATAACTTGCTTAATTTTGATGCTATTAACTTCTACTGAAGCTCATTTGATAGGTATTCCGAAGTACTTTGACAAGTGCTTAACAAGTATATTCTATAAAATGCATCGTTTTCCCGTTATGTAAGCTTGAATACTTAGATTTGAGTACTCGTCGAAAAAAAATATACATTCAATTACCCATAACTCACTTTAAAATAACATTAGTTTAGTTCTTTAAGTAGGGAGTGTATTAAATTTTTTATTATCTTTAATTTTGGTAATAATAGTTTTTTTACAAAAGCTTATAGTTTTTGAGTAATACGTGAAAAACAGCTTTAAAACATGCATTTTTTTAAGAAAAAATAAAATCTTTGATATTTAATAACTCAAAAAGTATTGATTTATGTTAATAACTTTATATAACAAATTTTGCTTAGAAGTTGCCCCTCTATCGATTTCTGGTATTATTTTGAACCCTTAAGTACTAACATCTTATATCAATGGCGTAAACACTAACTAACCGCCTGACAGACGGGTTTAACATTTTAGTGGTAATTTTTGTTTTTTTAAATACTTTAATGCAAAAAAATATCTCGATGACTTACTGAAAGTATTGATTATCTAAAAAACACAACAATTAATCTAGTTTTTCTGTATTTATTAAAATAAAAAACATTATAACAAGAATGGAAGGATTGTTTGTGTACCTTTTTACTTCTGAAAAAAAGTGTGATAAAAATTAAACAAATTAAAGAATCTTATAGTCAGAGAGATAGAAGCGGATTTTGTGCGTGATAAGTAATATGGAAAAACTATACGGGGATATGTTGAATTAGTTGTGTACATGACTTTCACCAACGACCGGAAACCACCAAAATTTGGAAATAAGTAGGTCATGACTTAACTAAGTAAAATCTCTAGGGGCAGAACGCTGCGTGGCCGACAAAGGGGTGGGAGTAGGGGTGAATATAAAAAATATAAAGGGTTTCTTGCGACGTTTGTGATTGAGAGAGTGCACCAAAATTTGGGAATAAGTAGACCATGACATAACTAAGTAAAATCCTCAGAGCAGGAAACCAGAGTTGGGCATAAGGGTAGTTATAAGGGGTCAGAATCGCCGTTTTTATTATTTTTTTTTTGTGACGCTCATGATCGAGATAGTGCACCAAAATTTGGGAATAAGTAGGTCATGAGGTAACTAAGTACAATCTCCAGGGGTGAAACGCTGCGTGGCCGATAAAGGGTTGGGGGTAGGTGTGAATAAAAAAATTTTAAGGGGTTTTCTGCGACGTGCTAGATTGAGATAGTGCACCAAAATTTGGGAATAAGTAGACCATGACTTAGCTAAGTAAAATCCCCAGAGCCGGAAACCAGAGTTGGGGATGAGGGTAGTTTTAAGGGGTCAAAGTCGCAGTGTGTATTATGTTTTTTTGTGACCCGGCACAACATTTGTCCCCCACGCAGCGTTCCGCCCCTGGAGATTTTACTTAGTAATGTCATGATCTACTTATTCCCAAATTTTGGTGCACTCTCTCGATCACGGACGGCAAAAAACCCCACATATTTTTACACTCACCCCTGCCTACCACCCCTTTGTACCCCAAGCAACGTTCCGCCCCTGAAGATTTTACTTAGTTACGTCATAACCTACTTACTTCCAAATTTTGGTGCACTATCTCCATCATGAGCGCCACAAAAAAAAATAATAAAAACCGAGACTTTTACCCCTTATAACTACCCTCGTTCGCCACTCTGGTTTCCGCCTCTGGGGATATTACTTAGTTATGTCATGGTCTACTTATTCCCAAATTTTTTTGCACTATATGTCATGGTCTACTTATTCCCAAATTTTTTTGCACTATCTCAATCACGAACGTCGCAAAAAACCCCTTACATTTTTTTATATTCATCCCTGCCCCACCCCTTTGTCGGCCACGCAGCGTTCCACTCCTGGAGATTTTCCTTAGTTACGTCATGACCTACTTATTCCCAAATTTTGGCGCGCTATCTCTATCATGAGCGTCACAAAAAAATAATAAAAAACGGAACTTTGGCCCCTTATAACTACCTTCCTTCCCCACTCTGGTTTCCGGCTCTGGGGATTTTAATTATTTATGTCATGGTCTACTTATACCCAAACTTTGGTGCACTATCTCAATCACGAACGTCGCAAAAAACCCCTTATATTTTTTATATTCATCCCTACCCCCACCCCTTTGTCGGCCACGCAGCGTTGAGCCCCTAGAGATTTTACTTAGGTACGTCATGACCTACTTATTCCCAAATTTTGGAGAACTATCTCGATCATGAGCGTCATAAAAAAAATAATAAAAACCGCGACTTTGACCCCTTATAACTACCCTCGGCCCCAACTCTGGTTTCCGGCCGTTGGTGAAAGTCATGTACACAACTAATTCAACATATCCCCGTATAATTTTTCCATATTACTTATCACGCACAAAATCCGCTCCCAGCTCTTAGACTTAACCCGGTCTATATAGACATTTCAAATAACAAAAATTGCCGGAGAGCCAAATTTTGGTGGAGAGCTAGGGTATACCATAACAAATAAAGTTTAAAAAGTCCCCATCGATCCCATGTGTGCGTCAAAAGTTATTGGGGGTCAAAGGTCAAAATTTGAGATTTTTTGGATTTTTTTCGAAAACGGTAAGTTTTATCAAAAAAAACCTTAAACCAAAGTTGTAGATCTTAAAATTCTCTACAAAAATAGTCCTTACTATTTTTTTCCTAAAAGTTACCATTCCTGAGATATCGCGATTCAAAGAGTCACATTATACATGATATGCACACGTTTCCACACCACCTGTGAGGTAGTGTACTCGGCGCGTTTTTTTTTACCTTGGTTTCCCCTGTAGGCCTACTCCACTAACTGTTTTGACAATTTTAGAATAATTTAAGGAAACAATACCGGTCAAGTTCTAGATATTACCTTATTATTGATATTGATTATTGATATTGCTATTGATTATTAGGTTAACTATTGTTTTGGTTTCTTTAGATATTTTAATCAGATTCATATTCTTGAAAGTCTACTTCAACAGTCAAGTATTCTTCGATTTCATCTTCTTCCTCTTCCTCTTGCTGGATGTTCAAAAATTGTTCAAATGTGACTGAGTCATTGGTCTCTTCATTAAAGTCACAGGAGTCTTCCTCTGTTGTACTAAACTGGACATTTGAGCAAGACTGACCTTGGCAGTTGGTACACACTAGAGAACACAGCAACCCGACTTTTTTACATCCACACTTGGAACTGCAACCTTTTTTGCAATTGCAAAAAATAGTGTTAAGGAGTTTTTCTGGAGCAGGTGGGAGTAAGGTTTTAATCGGTTCCAGAGTATTATCTATTAATTTCCAACTCCAGTCTTCTGGATTCAGTTCATTGCCTAGCCATGTTTGAACTTAATAATATACTCGATACAAATGTTGAAAAGCAGATGCTGATGTTGGAGGAAGACATGATAGTTGTACTTGTTTCTTGTTTCGCGTATTTTTTACAAAAGTTAAGTATCGGTATTTATCAAGACAAATAATTTTTTTTGGAGCTCCATAAACCGCAAGAAGAAAGCGAATTCCTTCCGTAATTATTGTTTGCGGTGTAGAATCAAGTTCTATAAAAACTTTACAGCAGTCAGTCAAATCTTTTTTTTTTCGAATAATTTAAGTACTGACGTTTTGCCCCTTCTGTACATTGCGGACGTAGTGTCGCAGCCAGTTATCGCATGTAAAAATAAAATGTACTTTTGGCATTTGGGATAAGCCGATAAACTATTCGAAGAATATATCTCTGTTCGCTGTTGAGCCCTTCCAGGTTTCAGAAAATAAATAACTTTATCTACAGGAGTCCTTGCAGTAATCAGTACCAACAAATCAACATCTTCACCAACTACAATTGTTGTGTTTGTTGCCTTAAATTTTTCAATTGCTGTCTCAATTATAAGGATATCTGCGTCATTTTTAACTTGCTTCACTTCAATATTCGCAGCTGTTAATTTGTCAGTTAACATGGAAATGAAACGAGATTTATTATTAATGTTGGCGAAAAATTGTTGTTGATTCACTGGAACTGTTATATTTTCATCAAAGATAATCTCGGAACCCGATGATGGTTTTGTAGTTCGACGACGTTGTTCTGCAGCTTTAATATTCTTTGTCAAGTCATTGTAGCCGTCAAATACCACTGTCACTGTAAGCTCGTAATGTCTGCGTAGATACTGAACATATTTATCAAAAATAACGCTAAAGGTTTCTTCTCGATCCCACACAACGTGATGTAGTAGGTACCCTCCATCAATAATGTAAGTAGCGTTTCTACGATCAACCTCAGTATTGACTGATTCAAAGCGATCATAAATTTGCTTTCTCAATCATAATTCTGACTTTGTTGTTTTACGCATTCCAGCTGCATCGAAAAGTGATAAGGGGTAAGGAGCTAATTCATACTCAAAAAATTTTTCAATCTCATCCTCAAAAGCTTCAGTGATACTCATGCGTTGAAATAATAATACAGGATCTATAGCTACTTCTTCTTCGTGAACTTTCACGGTGCTACTCGCAGGTAAAAGAGGGAGTACTTTTTCAGAGCGTTTTAATTTTATATTATTAAATATTTCACCTGTCATTTTAGCCATTGAAGCAATCCCAACTTCACGAGCTTTATGGCAATTAATCTTATCATCACCAACAACTCCAAAAGCAATAGATATGATTTTATTAATTTTAGGAAAAGGATCATGTGATAAAAACCAGTCTAGAAGTTTTTTAATATCTTTAGCATCTTTTATGAGCCGCGAGTCACTTGCATCTACATGCTGATCTGTTGTGTCCATTCGAACATTAGCAAGAACTTGCAACCCCTCACATACAGTATTCATTGCATGCATTCCGTAAACCCATTTACTTATCACATTTATACCAGAGAAACAGATAATATTATGAACCAGACCTACGGACAATACTGTAGCCATTGCCTATAATAGACAATCTGTTTTTTTTTTAAACAATGGTACCTATAGCCAAATGTTTTTCAAGGCCACGTGGATAGAGGAAATTCAGTTTGGGACTGATTACCTTTTGAAGAAATATTTTCAGAATAGTATAATATACTATATAAAAGAGACACAAATAGGCATTTATACTTGTCTTAAGGGCCACATATGTATACGTGGCTTATATGTGCATATAATGTATAAAGTAACTTTTAAAATCGCGATATCGCAGGAATGGTAACTCCTAGGAAAAAAATTGTAAGGACAATTTTTGTAGAGAATGTTAAGATCTACAACTTTGGGTTGAGGGTTTTTTTGATAAATCTTACCGTTTTCGAAAAAAATCCAAAAAATCTCTAATTTTGACCTTTGACCCCGAATAACTTTTGACGCACACATGTGATCGATGGGGACTTTTTAGACTTTATTTGTTATGGTATACCCTAGCTCTCCACCAAAATTTGGCTCTCCGGCAATTTTTGTTATTTGCCAAGCATTTTGATGTCTAAGTTGACCGGATTAACTATTAATACAAATTTATAATCGAGTTAAACAAAGAGCAAGAAAAATGAAAATAAAAAGGTTTTTCAAAAATGCTAAAACAAAAAAAACTGACAGGTACTATAGTTTGTACAGTGTAGCAATGGTAGTCAGTGGCAACATTTTCATCACAAAATGATTTCACTTCACTTATGTCGTCTTCTACCTCATCAACCCATTTCAAAAGAGTTTTCTCAGAGTGTTTATTCCCTTATTTGATGTTTTTTTACGAACTGGGGCACATTATGTGTAATGACGAACTGGGCACAAACACTAACACCCCGTCTATTAGACGGAAATCACATTTTGAGCCTAAATATCTTTCGAATAACAACCTGCAGCAAATTGCCGAATTCAATACTACTAAAGAACAACCCAACTTGAAAAGTCACAAACGGGTGACCTTCAAAATTTTCTAGGAAGGGAAATATCCCACTTTCGACAAGCGATGCCGTCTGAGAGACGGAGTGTTAGTACTTAAGGGTTAATAAAAAAATTCACCCCCGAGAAGGGTGGCACCACCCCCAGGGTAAAAGCGCAAGTTAACATCATGTCACCTTTGTTCCTTGAAGTATCTTCTAACTACTTACCAATTTTCATAAAAATCGATGAAAGTTTAACGAAATCGGAGGTGAAAACCTTCAGTGACTCCACTATAAGTATTTTTGAAAAATTTAAACGCAGAATGAAGATTACGTTATTTCCCGAGGGTCGAAAGTCCCTTAGATTAAATAAAAATGGAGGCATGTTTGGTAGGAAGAGGATGTTGATCAAGAGTTAAATTTTATTAACATGACGTCAAGAAGGCCAAACACGAAGACTGAGAGGCACAGGACGGTACCAAAAAACAACAGAGCGCTATTATCTTTCCCTAAGGAGGTTGATAGCTCTAAGAGACAGATTCGACACCACCAGGACTATTGCAAATCAATGGTTTGCAGAACATGAAAGACCTATAATTTATCGTCGAATTCGCAGTTTTGGCCTATTTTCATTTCGGTCACAATGCGTAATACTTCTTACCCTTGAACATCAACGGGTGCAGAGAGCGATCCCTATCCTCTTCTACGACAAACGAGTCAATCTTTTGCACTGGCCCCCCGAGAGCCCCGATTTATCCCCAATTGAACACGTGTGGGAGAGAAGTTACAATATCTGGGACACGTAATGAGGGGGCGGCGATATGAACTGCTAAGTCTGATAATACAGGGAAAGATAAGAGGAAGAAGGAGAGTGTCATAGTTAGAATTTAAGGCACTGGTTTAAATGCAGTTCTATAGAATTCTCCACGGCAGCGGTAGATAGAGTAAAGATAGTGATTATGATATCCAACCTCCGATTGGGAGACGGCACTTAAAGAAGAAGGAAGATAATTGGTCAGAAACTTCTTACTTTAGAGCATCCTCCCCAAACTTTGGGAACAGTTCGGGAGGAGATAGTTGATCATAGAACGTGATACCCCAGGAGGATATTGACTACCTAAACAGAAGCGCGCATAGATGAATCCAAGAGTGTGTTGCCCACCTAGGTGTATCAACACATTAATATTTTTTGATTTACCCCTTTAAGTTGTGTCAATCATATTAAAATTTTGATTGTTTATTTGCTACCCTGTATAATTTTACAAAATATTTTTAAATTATAATAATTTAAAATCGGTGTTCGATTTTCTTTCAGTATAACTAAAAAAATTAAAAACAGTTTGATTTGGCAAAGAATTTGAAGATTTTTGAGTAACAGAAATTGTGCATTGGAATAATATATATTTATCGTAAAAAATCTAAATGGTATACCTAAGTATGCAACACTACAAACTTCTGTAAATAGTAAATTCCGGGAAATTTCATACAACGTGACAACACAGTACGGGTTCTCGGAAACCGCCAGCACTCCAGCTGTCCAACGACGCATGCAAGAGATGGGCGTGCCGGGCGTCGGCACCGTCTCCATGGGCACGGCGTTCCCTGGCGTCTGTTGCCCGGGCAACCCCGGTCTATGCCGCGACGCCGACGCCGATTCCTCGTCATGCCGCTCCTGCAGGCGGCGTGAGAGCGGTGCCGGTGAAGCTGCAGGAATCCGCGATTGAAAAAACGACGCTCTCGAGGGAGATTCGAAAGGAAAAAACGAAACGGATGACGTGTCAGGATGTTTTGAAAATTTAAACGGTATTGCAGTTGACTTGTTTGTTGGAAACCGAAGAGATTGAAATTACGCATCGTATTTTACACACATTTTTTGCGCATTAACAGATTACCTGTTTTGATGAAGCCTATACGCCTATACTAAATCGAAACTGTCAATTGTTTACTTTTACGCAGTATTTCAGCAAATGAAATATTGTATACTTATTAATATAATTAGTTCAGAGAAATAAGGAAAAAAATATCCTGTTGGTGACACAACCCCCTCCAGGCCGAAACCAATTTTTTTGAGTAGTATAGACATCTATATCTATAATAATAACCTATATGTTTCCTGCAGCCGATTTTGATGATATACATAGTTATAAACAAATGAAGATCAAAAAACGGTAAATTTTCTCTTTTTTCGTCGATTACCAAAAAGTTAAGCTTTTAAACAAATTTGAGAGTAAGAAACTCATAAATTGTATAAAAAACTTCAATATGGCGTTCGCGGAATATGTCTATCCTTAAGAGGAAACAGTAGCGATCAACAGGTAGCGAAAACGCGTTCCAAGATTGCGGCTATAATTTTGAATATTTTTTCGAGATATTTGGCACACGTATTCGTAATATAATAAAGAATGGCGGTACAGAGCCCAATTTGAAAAATATATTAATATGTGGAAATTACTCTGTAATTAAATACAATATTAAAAAAACGAGCCTCTACCGCCATTAAGAAGAACAAAAAAATACACTTTCTTCAAATAAACTTTTTTATCCGATGCCTAGATTTTGTGTCATTTTGGAACTACTAAAATTTTTTATTCCATTAGTAGTTCCAAAATGACACAAAATCTAGGCATCGGATAAAAAAGTTTATTTGAAGAAAGTGTATTTTTTTGTTCTTCTTAATGGCGGTACAGGCTCGTTTTTTTAATATTGTATTTAATTACAGAGTAATTTCCACATATTAATATATTTTTCAAATTGGACTCTGTACCGCCATTCTTTATTATATTACGAATACGTGTGCCAAATATCTCGAAAAAATATTCAAAATCACAGCCGCAATCTTGGAACGCGTTTTGGCTACCTGTTGATCGCTACTGTATCACCTTAAAGGTTGCTTAGAAAATTGCAAAATAAATCATAAATTTTGAGTTTTTTAAATATTTATAACTTACGTAAAAAATAGACTTGGAACGCTTAGGGCTTAGAACCTTCTTATTACATGGGATGCTGACACTTCTGGTGCTTAAATCATACCCTAAATTTTAGAGCAATTGGTCAAATAGTTTAAAAGTTATTTAATTTGTTTATCCCAAATTATTTTTTTTTGCAACACTGTAAGTCAGAAAATGATGAAATTACAGTAATACTTTGGATAGTTTATAAAAGAAGAAGATTTACATTATTAATTTAATTAAAAAAAAATGACAAAAAATAATTCTAAACATTGCAAAATTATTTTGCAAGAGCATGTGAATTAAAAAGGGAGGGGCTAACTTCGTCCCTAATTGTCCTAGGACAATTGTTTTTCTTTCTAAATGTGTATAAAAAGTTAGTCTTTCTAAATATGAAAAAAAAAATCATTTTTCTACGAGTAACGGTTAAAAAGTTATTCTAATTGTTTATAAGTAAGCAAAAAATCGAAATGTTTTTGCAAAATAATTTTACACTGTTGACTGTTTAAAATTACTTTTTGTCATTTTTATTTAATTAAGTTAATAGTATAAATGTTCTTTTTTCATAAACTGTCCGAAGTATTACTGTAACCTCATAATTTTCTGACTTGTGTTGCAAAAAAAATGAATTTGGGATAAATAAATTAAATAACTTTTAAAATATTTGACCAATTGCTTTGAAATTTAAAATATAATTTAAGCACAAGAAGTCCCAGCATTCCGTGTAATAAGAAGGTTCTAACTTAATTTTTACCATAAGTTATGAACATTTAAAAAATCTCAAAATGTATGACTTATTTTGCAATTTTCTAAGCAAAAATAAGGACAGACATATTCAGCGAACGCCATATTGAAGGTTTTTATATGATTTATGAGCTTCTTATTCTCAAATTTGTTTAGAATGCTTTACTTTTTAGTAACAGACGAAAAAAGCGAAAATTTACCGTTTTTTGATCTCTATTTGTTTATAACTATGTATATCATCAAAATCGGCTGCAGGAAACATATAGGTTATTAATATAGACGTCCATACCTCTCAAAAAATTTGGTTTTGGCCTGGAGGGGGATGTGTCACGAGAAAAATCTTATTTCTTTGGACTATATTTATTTATGATTCTGTGCGGCTTTAATTTCGGGATTCGGCAACACATTTTCAATTAGACGATGAACTAGATGTCACTTTAAACATTTCCGTTAAATTTTAAGGAACAGGAACGATTCTGTCTCCTGCCATTGCCCATAATGCAGCCTCCAGAATAATTATTTTAAACTGTTTGTTCTTTTGTCTAGTGTCTGTTATTTGTATAATTGTATGTAAATGTTTACGACATTCCTGGATGTGCTGGATAGCCTCCTATTTTTGACGAAATGCCCCTGAAGATACCATGAGAGCGAAAGTACTTGGGTAAGAACCGTGCTCGATATCTGCCTTTTATTTGTAAGAAAAAGCCTTAGGGCCACTAGATCGAGAAATTGCCAACGAGATACAGGCTGGTTGGTTTAACTGAAAGCGAATCAGCAGGGTAATACTGTGTGATCTAAAAATCGAGGAAGTGTTGAAAGGAAAGATATATAAGAGTATGGTGAAACCAGCGTTGGTGTGCGGCGTTGAAGTGGGGCCTGTAAAGAAGATTCAGGAAAAGAAGATGGAGATAGCTGAAATTAAAATGTTACGGTGGATGTTGGCTAAGAGCCGTTTTACATGACCGAGATTTACTGCGAAACTGACGCTGATAACTACCATGAAAAATTATCTAATAAAAATACTAGTTGTAAAACACAAGATTAACTCTGAAATTACCCATGATAATTTTCAATATAAAAATTTAGAACCTGTTCTATATTCTAGAATGTTTTCAGAGTAAACTGCGCGAGTTTCTTCGCAGAACGTTAAATAACGCGGTGGTGTTTACGATAACGCCTTTATAATTACAACACGTGCTTATTTGTTTATTCTGTGAAGTATCTTTGTTCAAATTAATTATTTTCGCACAAGAATTTACTTGCCTGTCCAAATATATTACTAATAAATAAACAAATGAAAGTTGTAACTTATAACCTTAAAATATCATTTCACATTTTTTCTTTTCTTATGTTACCTCTAAGTTTTCTTTCATCAGTGGCCTTTTATTTATAACAAAATTCTATTAAATGTCAGTCACATTACACACTACGTATGCGTTTCACAACAATTATGTTAAGATTTAACTGTAGGTGTAAAACAAGGAACAATGGAAAAATTGTATAATTTTACTACATAAATTTTCCGAAGTAAATCTCGGTCATGTAAAACGGCTCTAAAAGCAGAAGCGACAGGATCAGGAAGAACTTTATTAGTAAAAGAACCTTTGTGACTAGTCTCAAAAAATATTCAATAACAAATATTGCAATGGTTTGGTCACGTCAGACGTAAAAATAATAACCATATAGAACGAAGGATAGAGCTGTTTGAGATTGAAGAAGAGAGAGATAGAAGAAAACCGATGAGGAGATGAAAGCACTGCGAGACAGAGGACTTAGAGAGAAAGTTTTAGGTTAAGAATATACATTGGACAGAAATGAATGGCGAAGAAGAGTAAGGAACCGCGACTCCAGAACAATGAAAAGCTGATGAAGAAGAAGAAAAAGCCTTAATAATAAGTTTTGTGTAGGTCGACCGTTAACGTCAACAGCCTTTGGACCAAGATATGAAACAGAATAAAATTTTACATGGATCTTTGTTAATTTGGTGTCGAAAAATACCCATGTGGTTACTGAGGACTAAATGCGAAATGGTACACCAAAATGGCAGAAGGGTACAGTTTTCACCAAACAGCTTGTTGACTAGTACTAGAGTACATACTCTAGTTACTCCGCTATTGAAGAAGGTACTTATACTGTACTCACTGACGACACCGTATATGTAATAAATATAAAGTATTATACATATATGGTGCCAATAACAATAATATTTTACAATATTTTAAGACTATTTTTGTTGGCAAAACAGGAATAATTCATTTATAGTTAAATTTACGATAAAGCAATGAAATACTATAAACAATTTTAATTCATTTAACTATTTACAACAATTTCTTGTAAATTTAAATGGAAGTGATATATTCCTATGTTTTCCAATAAAAACCGTTCTAACAATATCGGAAAAAAATCTTTATTGTCGAAATTTGTTTGAAGTATTCACATGGTTAATTTAAGGTAAATAAATTTATTACCAAAAGACAAATTCTTATCGTACGAAAAGAGAACAATTAAAAAACGTCAAAATCACATGAGCAACAATCGGAGATTTAATTTATAACGCGAATTTGAAAGACCTCCCTCCATCACTCCAAGCTGAAAGCATTATAACTCCACAGAAGCTTAGTAGGCAACTCTGTTCAAGGAACTTTTTTCAAACTTTGTACATTAAAATTTCAGTTTTATCTTTTACGGCTTATTTATAATATAGAATTATATATCCTATTCGGTATTATCTAACAGGCTTTCGGTTCATTTAGAGTAATATCATGTAAAACGGAAGCCCCACATAAAAACCCTAATAATCTTAATATATTCTCACTTGTTTCGTAATGAAATCGCTATTCTTAGGAACTCATAATATACGATCTTACTGTTTTCGTTCGTACACAAGTGATCACAATTTTCCCTTCGTTTGGCCTTGTGTGAACGACCATGAGGGTGGAAAGAGAGTTTAGGTTTACGATGTTTGTTCAAAAAGTAGCGAGGACACAATCTATATCGATTGTAAGGAATTAGGCACAAAATACAGGCAGTAGTCATTGTGAGATTAGATTTTTTTGTCCCTTTTCGTTGTTGTTTTGTGCCATCATCATCCCCGATGAAGGGAATTCGATTAAGTGAAAGAGGTAGATTGATGTGCTGGGATTCAGCTCGTTTTTGCAATGGAGGATTAGTCCTTCGTGTTTCTAATACTAAATTTTCTCAAATATAAAACAATATAAAGCGACTGCTATTTTCTTTACAGTACTTAAAATTACATGATTCATCAAATCTCGCTTGTGGTTCTTCCTTGGCCTAAACAGGTCTGGTCTTCGCAGTGAATTATAAAAAACGTGATACCAAGAAAACAAAAAAACTGCCGAATTGAAGTCCCCGAAACGGCTATTTACCTTGAAATTAAAACAGACATTTACCGAGCTACTGTTTTACCTTTGGAAACAGACAGAAATTCTTAGTATCCAAATCGGGGGAACATGGCAGATGTGGCACTAATTTAAAAGCAAATTCGAAATGTTCATCGTTGCAATCGCAGACTTGTAGATATGAGCGATATACAAATGGAAAACTTTCTTTTTTACCAAATAAGGTCATTTTTATTTCAGTTTACCACTAATTTGTTGTAATAAATTTTCATAATGTTCAGCATTTATGGTTTTCGCCTTCAATAGGAACTGACAAAGAGAATTCCGCAACAATTTCGAAACACAGATCCCATAACCTTTTTCCTAATGTCAACACCATATTATTTATAATAAAATATGTTGTCAGAGGTGACGACAGTTTGGAGAGATTAATTGTTTCTGGAAACGTTCCGGGGAGAAGATCAAGAGGACGATCACCAACTAGATGGTCTGACCAAATAAAGCATTCAGCTGGAAACTCATTCTGCGAAGCTCTTAGAGCAGCTGAAGATAGAGACCAATGGAGAAACATTGTTAGGAATATTGGAAGAAATCACGATCCTCAGTAATGGGGAAACGACAGGAGAGAGAGATATGTTGTCAGTGTATAGTGTATATGTACTTTTCTCGGTGGCGGAGTACCAGAGTCTGTACTCTAGTTCTAGTCAACAAGCTGTTTGGTGAAAACTGTACCCTTCTGCCATTTTCATTAAAATTACAAGGCTAATTTATCATTAAATTTACTAACAAACAGCATATATTAATAATTTATGCAAAGAGTACATATAAATTATAAAAAAAACCAAAATGAGAGACATCTTATAATTCAATTCGTTCAGAGAGGACCATAAATCCCTTACGTATGTTTCACCCTCATTAGGGGTCAGCGGAGGGGTATATATGGTTAACTCTGAACGAAAATAATCTGTCTCCCAATGCTTAATTAAAACAAATAACTCGGTATGAAATAAAAAAGTAAATAAATTGATTTACTTAATAATAAATAAATAAAAAAAGTTAATCTCCTGAAATAAAACTTCGATTTTCTATAAAAAGAAACGTCAAAATCCTTTAACAAAAACTAGTAGCATTATATAGCTCGAGTTTGAAGTTTATATTTCATTTTTCAATATCGTTGATTCGAAAAACGGAACTAACTTCGTGCAGAATAATCGTAGAACGACTTCTTTTTAAACTTGCCAGCTTTTCGAATATGAAAAATAATTTTTCCCCGAGCAATACCAAAAAAGTTTCTCAAATTGTTTATAAGCAAAAAAATGCTGTGTTTGCAAATCAACAATAAATAGGGATTTTGTAGAAAAACAATTTTTCCATCAGGTTATTGTTATTTCACATTATCTACGATTATAATTATTGCCGTCAAAATTCATGAATTGGATTGAATTTCCAGCTAAAGACTGGCCATTATTGAGTAAACAATTAAACATTTCTTGAGATATTAGTAGCCCATGCATTTTTACATATTAATCGACATTTCCTTGTCTATGTGGGTGGTGAGCTCCAAGCCTGCAAGAAATCAGAAACATCCACTCTTCTTATCTAGCATTCTCTTATCGTTTTAAAATTTGGTCACACCCGTTGATGTAGGTCAGAATGTCATCGTGTGACATATAAACCCAGACGATCTTCGCCATTGACATTGTAACACATTAAAAATATTGATACTCGCGCCTTTGCGTGGGCCGAATATCTCTATCCGTAAAACAGGCCGCGAACTTTTGATTACTTGCTCTGAGTTTTTTCGAACGTGGGGGATGTCGAAAAGAAGGTCGTCAGGGTATCTTGACGAGGATATTAACCATTGGTGTACGACATGCCGGTTGTTTTGAAAGGGAATTCGATTTTAATAATTTATTTCAAGAGAGATAAACTTTTCTTGCAAAAAGATTTTGATCGGTTTGTTTTGTGTGTTTTGTGTCAGAGAAAATACATAAAATCGTTCTTCCTGGAATATTTAAGCAGCCACTTGCCAATGAATGATTTTTTATCCTTTAATCTGTAAAATACTACGGTTTTCTAACTTTTAGAGAAATACTTTGAGCATGTTTTAGAATGAAAGTATTTTTTACTCAAAAGAGGTCTAAGCAATTTTCCTTAATATTAAGTCATTCTCGGCACACTATCGTAATAAAAATATACAGTCACTTCTTCTTCCCTTTCCACAGCTATTCCCTTAGGCTATTGATTATGTTCAAAATAAGAGAGCTTAAAAATGTTAGGTAGAATGAGTAAATAGTCACGACGACATCCGTGCACTTTCATCTGTCGATCTGTCAAACAGTGACACTGTGCAGTGGGCATCTAATACATGCTAACGACTTGTACGACACTTTACTTGTCATCGTGTTAACTAGGACTACCAAAGAATCACCCTGCATAATACGAAACATTCATGGATAAAATAGTTCAAAAGTTTTGTAATTTGACCCACTCCCCGTAAAGTAAATAGGACATTTTTTATCTTTTTTTTTTTTTCACGAAAACGTGAAAAATTACACGTCACAAAAAGGTCACTCTTTATCCATTTCTGACATATATTCCTTTGTAAATCCTTCGATACATAAAAATTCATTGTCATATTAAAACAACTCTCATCTTTCTCCGAAAACATACTTTTGAAACAAAAAAAAAGCGCAAAACCCTTTCTCTCTTTCACGTCTTTTTGTTTTGGTCGAATCCTGAGGCAAAGCCTCGTCGCATCATCGTGAAAAAAAGCAGACAGCATCCAGGCAATCTTCTATACCCGTGACGATGCTTTTGTTTGTTATTCACCGAGTTCTTTTCTCTTTTTTGGTTTTTCAGTTTTTCGTTACAGTCTTCGGTTTTGCTCGTGAGCTGCTCCATTTTCGACCGATGGGATAATGAAGTGCCTCTAAACTGACAGAACACTTAATTGCTTTTTCAACGTTTTCAACGGGCTCTTCTTTTCGCTTTGAAAGGTCCACTAATTTTCTAATTTTATTTGGAAAGGTTGCGCCATGTTTTTTGTGTTAATTAATTAAGGAGGAATATCTTCAAACAAGCTCAATTAAAAGACATTAGGAGAAACAAAATTAAACAAGATAGTTTCGAATTTACTGGATACATTATGTTACCAAGTTGGTTGACAGCACCAAGTTTTAAACGTTGTTTCTTAGCCCCTGCTTTTCGGACGTCAATAGTATTTTTAAGAAATATCTTTGAGCAGCAAATAACATCAGAAGTATAAACTAGTAAAACTGGTATTTATTGTTATCCAAATGCAGGCCCTGCAGGCCTAGTTTTAGAGTTCTCCAGTTACGCAGATCCATTTTTCTGAAATATTTTTCAACAGTTTCAACTTTTTGTCCTATTTCGTGAAGTACCTATGTGCTAATAATTTTGAATATTTCTATTGAATTTTATGTTCATTTTATATCAAGCTATATTTCTGTCATTGGTGGGTGATCGTCCTTGGATTCTTTTGTACCTCTGTTGCATTACTATCTAAAGCGCGATCTTGCCCAATGCTCTGTCATGGTTTAACAAATATAACACATTATTTTGTTATTTATACTTATTCTAAACACAGTTCATTTTATCTGCCTTTTGTATTTTTTACTGCAAATTTAATATTGAAATGAAAGTTGTTCATTTTATTTAAAGTTATATCGAACTGTTTATTAAATAAAGGAAGCTTTTTGATATTGTATTAACATGAATTATTTTTCATTTTATACCCATGGAAATTTCTGTCAACAAAAGACTCGGTGGGTAGGCATTGCCTTTCATACTTTCATATGTTTGTGTATTAAATGATTTAATGTTGTTTTGCTCTAGGGCTTCTATAGTATTGAGAAAGATTATAATTTCTTTTCTTATAACTATTATTGAAACTTCAAACACGAGACAAATCTATAGAAGTAAGAATATAAGCATTATAAAGAATTCTGTACAGAATGCGTGTCCTGGGCAGAACACAGAACCAACCTATAAACTCTGAAAGAGCTTTAGTCCAGGACGCATCTGTTTTGAGATGGACGTTAAGAGGTGACTCAAATTTTTTTGCAGAAATTACTTGAAAATAACTCAAATAATATTATTTAAGTTATCCTCCCGCTCAAAATGGTCCGGAACATTGTTTAAATAATCAAAATGTCAAAATATGAAGGAAAAATTCGATTTTTTTATTGGTTTTTTGATTATAACTTTAAAACTATTCATTTCTGAGAAAAGTTGTACTGACATAAAAGTTGCGTAATTAAATTTCCTACAGTATAGAGTTGGTTAGAAATTTAAAAAATAGTCACACTTGTTGCAAAATACCAATAATTACGAAAAAAAACCATACAAAAACAAGTATTCGAACTTTACGGTTTTCAACAATTTATGCTACACTTAGGAAGTTCATATTTCACCCAGAAAAACTCTATGATAGAGTAAAACAATACTGTAAATTTCATTAAGATCGGTTCAGCAGATTTTGCAAAATAAATTTTGCAATCCAGCTTTCCCAAAAAAAATTCATTTTTTCAAAATGCCACAGGACTGAAAATAAAACAGATAGCAAGTTGAAATTTTTTTTGCTTATAGAGGTGTACTGTACCTTTCATTTGCAATTTGCAAAATTAAAATCGATTAATTACCACGGCGTCAGAAATTTTTTTAAATAAACATTAATTTTTGGTGCTACGCGCAGGACAGCGGTGTTCGATTCACACAAGTTGATTTCCACCAAAATTTCTTCCAATCTTTATCTAATATATTATTTTCTTACTCTATATTTTGTTGTATTTTAATATTGTAATTCCACAAAAATCAAACTAATTTTATTATTGTTTGTGAAATATTGTTTAAACAATTGCATATGTCTAAAAATAATAAACTTTTATTCTCTAAGTTATAATATATGAACAAAGAAAGTTTTTGTACAAAAAGTGTTATTTCAAAAGATAGAGTATGTGTTTTTATTTTGCAATAAACAAATTTATTTATTTATATCGAAATGTAATAAAAATTAAAATGTATCAATATTTATCAAAGGTCATTGGAATGCCCAATCAGAACAAACTATCAGCTGTCCTGCGCGTAGCACCAATAATTAATGTTTATTTAAAAAAATTCCTGACGCCGAGGTAGTTAATCGATTTTGATTTTACAAATTGCAAATGAGAGTTACAGTACACTTCTATACGCAAAAAAAATTTCAACCTGCTATCTGCCTTATTTTCAGTCCTGTGACATTTTGAAAAAATTATTTTTTTTTTGCGAAAGCTGGATTGCAAAAGTTATTTTGCAAAATCTATTAAACCGATCTTAATGAAATTTACAGTATTGTTTTACTGTATCATAAAGTTTTTCTGGGTGAAATATGAATTTCCTAAGTTTAGCATAAATTGTTGAAAAACGTAAAGTTCGAATACTTGTTTTTGTATGGTTTATTTCGCAATTATTGCTATTTTGCAAGAAGGGTGACTATTTTTTAAATTTTTAACCAATTCTATGTAGTAGAAAATTTAATTACGCAACTTTTATGTCAGTAAAACTTTTCTCGGAAATGAATACTTTTAAAGTTATAATCAAAAAACCAAGAAAAAAATCGAATTTTTCCTTCATTTTTTGACATTTTAATTATTTAAACAATGTTCCGGACCTTTTCGAGAGGGAGGATAACTCAAATATTATTATTTGGGTTATTTTCAAGCAATTTCTGCAAAAAAATTTGAGTCACCTCTTAACGTCCAAATGTACTAATATTTTTACAGATGCGCCCTGGTCTACTTCGCATAAAAGACAGGATATTAAAAAGAAGTAAACCGAGTATACGTAGATTATTTCGGCCATATATAGCCAGAAAAGCGAAACTACGGAACTGTTACTATATATTAGTATATATATTAATTTTTTATTAACAAAAAGTTACATGATACACATAATGACAAGACACAAAAACGTTACGTTATTGCATCGTTAAAGATAGCCATGATGATCGTCACTATCGCTATAGGCAACATAAGAAGACGTAGACTGCCAATAGCACATAATATCATCAAAATATTGAAAAGAATCTGCAGCCTAATGGATGCATCGATTTTTTTGATTGAATTTATCTTCAGTTTTCCCTTGTGACCATATTATAAGTGATAACTTTCTTCGGGAAAAAGATTTTTTGTTTTAAATCAGTTTAGCAGGGATCGGATATGTCTAAAAGTCATACAGATGAAATTAAAACTTACTTTTATATTCTAATCTCTTAAAATATTAGGAACCGTTTTCAGAGCTACCTTTTCAATGAAAGAAATGATAAGGATCCCAACGTTTTTAAAGTCAAATTCTGAAGTTCTAATTTACGACTGACGGATTATGACAGTGTTGTTTTAAGGAAATATCCTCGGGATTCTTCGTAATTTATGGCAGATATTTAGACACTGATACTGAAAAAATATATTGTGATTAAGAGAATCAAGAAAGACAGAATTACAGTCTTTAGCTAGACCTGAATATATTCTCAATGAACGACAGAATAAATAACAATTATAGATAGATTAGTCAAACTAGTAGTTAATTACAGACAACGAGGAAGAAGAGATGTGGGTAGTCCCAAAGAAGATGGCTATTCATGAAGCGCAGAAGCAGAAGAAGGAATAGAAATTTATGGGATATTTGTAACCCATTTGCGACAATGGTATGTGGATAGTAAGGTTCAACCAAAAGTTCTATCAATATTACAAAGACACCTCTATATCTATAGAAAATTATGCTAAAACAAATTGCGCTGAGCAGGTCACCTTATAAGAATGAATAACTAGAACAGAACACCTAGTTGAATGCTGAGTGGAACACATAGAGGAGGTATATATTAACATAGAGTGAGCCTACCCAACGTGCTTCCTGACGACAAGATCTCTTGGACTGGTTTGCAGTATCTCTTTCTAGCACATTGTAACCAGAAACTAAGACGACATTAAGTGTGAGTATACGCTGTGAGCTCGTAGGTAGAGGGGATAATTAAAAATTCGCGAACGCCAGTAGTGACAAGTTTGTAAACCTTTACTGGAAATTTGCTTTTTGACGTTCTGCATTAAGAGTTGCATATTATAGCTTTTAAATGTCTCACGAAAGTTGTTGTATTAAAGAGTGTCGAAATACTGGTTACAATAGTAACTGTGTATTCTACAACTTTCCTGTCGCTAAGCATAAGGTGATTCAGCTAAGCAAAAATAGATTGATGCAATTAGAAAAAAGTAAGTAAACACAATTTTAATTTTAAAACGGTAGAAAAATTTGAGCTAAAGGATCAGTTAGTATACTCTCGAATTTTGACGGTTTCAATTTTACAATCCAATCCTGAAACAAAATTTGAATGCGTGAAGATAACGAGCAATCACAGCAAACGTAGGATGCCGTTAACTGTCATTCATAAGTTAATATTTAAGAAGTATTATACTATAATTATATTAAATTATTGTACTTTTATGCAGAATAAATTTTTTCTAATATTAGTTGTCAACATAAACGTCAAAACGATAAACAAAATCTTAAAAATAATAATGAATAATAAATTCTGTACTTACTGCTATTAATTATCGATTACAATCCAATTACTTCTTTACGTTGTAAATATTACACGATAAGAATTAAATAATAAGTTTGAAACAACTATTATTTGCTTTTCTACTGTCCTCTTTAAAATTCCGGCCGAACACTAGTCAACCGTTAGATGGCGATAGCAGCCATACCAGCGAAACTCACAGAGTATAGGCAACAATTTTTTCTTTCCAGAAAATTTCCGGAAAAAATTATACTAGTAATCCTGTAGGTAGGTGGCGATACCAGCGAAGCTCGGAGCGGATAGACACGTAAGGTAGTCCTGTCGCCAGGGGGGTACAACGGCCTCCTGTATTCAGATGGACTTACCCAAGTTTTTTTTATGTATTTTGACCCGTAGAACATGAATTTTTTGGGTAACAGTTTATTTATTTATTTATATATATATTTACGAGCAAAGCTCATTACAATAAAACATTACAGAAGATATGAAGAACTAACAAAATATTACAAATATACGTAAAATACAATAAGATACAATAAACACTACGACAATAAAGCAAGTCAAAAAGTAAAAATAACAGGTAAAGATATATAATCACAAGTTTAAAATATTCAAGAACATAAAACTAGAGGGTGCAATCCTTTAGCATTTTTAAAAATCGCGAACTATCCGCAAAGAAATCCACACAATTGGAGCAAGCATTTGCCTGTCTAGAAACCCTCGAGATGAAAGAATTTGCAGTGAAGTTAGTTCTGCTGATGGGAGTATGAAACGTAGATCTTGAACGTGTGATTCTGGAGGGAATATGTAAACCTACTTCCTCAAGGAGCTCAGGGCAGTCGTGAATTGAATTTATAATATTATACAACATGTACATGTCCTTCTTTTTCCGTCTGCTTGATAAGGTGTCGATGTTAAGTTCTAGTTCAAGATCCATATAATTCCAGTCTCTACGGTTTGTTTTGAATGCGACGAACCTAAGGAATAGGTGCTGGATCCTTTCAATCTTACAGTTGTATGTCTCATAGGCGGGTGACCAGACGCAAGATGCATATTCCACGATTGGCCTCACCATTGCACAGTACAACAGTTTAAACGATCTCAACTGCTTAAAGTCTTGGGAGCATCTTTTAATAAAACCTAACAGTTGAAGCGATTTTGAGATGATATTGCTTATATGAATATTGAAAGATAGTCCAGAGTCAAGTGTAACTCCAAGATCTTTTATGGATGTGACTGTTGTGATATTTATATCACCTATTTTGTAAGTGAAAGAGATAGGACTTTTCGAACGCGTGAATGAAATGTGAAAACATTTGCAGGAGTTGAGAACCATGTCATTGTTGCTGCACCATTCATTCAACCGATTCAAATCGGACTCAAGCCTTAAACAGTCGAGTGGATTCCTAATGTGGCAGTAAAATCGTCAGCAAATAAAAGAAATTTCGCATATTGGAAACAGTCTTTTATATCGTTAATAAAAACATTAAACAACAAAGGTCCAAGATGAGATCCCTGCGGTACGCCCGAAGGGACAACTATTTCGTAGGAAAAATAGCTGTAGAGCTTGACGATTTGTTTTCTGTCCAGAAGATATTCCCTAAGCCACAGTAGAAGTGAACCATGTATCCCTAATCGCTGCAATTTTTCTAATAGAATACTGTGATTAACTCTGTCGAAAGCCTTAGAGAAGTCGGTGTACAGGGCGTCCACCTGTAGTCCTTCGTCCAAGGCGTTCAGTAAGAAGTTAGTATATGTCAGCAAATTGAGTTCAGTTGACTTATGGCGCCTGAAACCAAACTGCTGTTCCAATAGAACACCGTTCAAGGAGGGTGTAAGGAAATCGCAGACAAGTGATTCGAATAGTTTAGGAATAGAGTTTAGGATACTAATAGGTCTATAGTTGGACACAAGACTTTTGTCACCTGTTTTGTGTAAGGGCAATAGGAAACTGGTCTTCCAAACATTTGGAAAGCTTCCACTAGCTAAAGACTTGTTAAAGATGAGAAATAATGGCCGAGCTAAATTAAATGCACAGTACTTGAGCAAGCTTGATGGGATGCCATCAGGTCCAGGGCCTTTAGAAGGATTGAGGTTACACAATTTAGAGTAAATGTCAGAGATGGATAGTTTACATGATGATAGGTTTAAGGGTGAAGAAGTGATGTCTTCGGGGAAATCAACAACAACAGAGGAATAAAATGATGAAAAGAAATCAGCAAATAAATTCGCAATATCTTTGCCAGATGAACTAGTTTTACCGTTGTGAGATAACTCAGAAGGAATTCCATTTGATTTTCTTTTGTTATTGATAAAAGACCAAAACTTATTCAGACCGCCGGGAAGAGAGTTTTCAGTAGACAATGTAAAGTTTAAATAGTCACGCTTGGCAAGTTGTCCGGATGTCGATAAGATTGTTATAAACAAAGAAGTTGAGGAATTACAACAGCGATTTCTCGCAAAACAAAACATGTTTTTGTATTTTTTGGGCCATTCTAACCAAAAAGTGTTCCTACAAATTTTTCCGTACGATGCATAGTTTTCGAGATAAACGCGGTGGAACTTTCAAAAAATCGAAAAATTGCAATTTTTGTACCCGAATAACTTTTGATTAAAAAATAAAATAGCAATTCTGCTTACCGCATTTGAAAGTTCTAGTCAAAGTATATCGGTTTTAGTTATTTGCATTGCTAAAAATTTATTATTTTATTGTTAAACAAAAGTATAAACACCTAGTGCTGGAGTGATGTTTTCAATGATTTCTCATTTAAAATCGAACGAGTGGGTAGAGTAGGTACAAGTGCAAGCGAGGCTATTGCTAAGTAGCATGCATGTAAACGCATGTATTAGGCACGGGAAACACTATGTGTTTATAGCTTTTTTTAGCAATAAACACATAAATTTTTAGCAATGTATATATTCGAAACCGATAGAATTTGACTTGAACTTTCAAATGCGGTAAGCAGAATTGCTATTTTATTTTTTAATCAAAAGTTATTCGGGTTCAAAAATTGCAATTTTTCGATTTTTTGAAAGTTCAACCGCGTTTATCTCGAAAACTATGCATCCTACGAAAAAACTTGTAGGAACATTTTTTGGTTAGAATGGCCCAAAAAATACAAAAACATGTTTTGTTTTGCGAGAAATCGCTGTTATGTAATTCCTCAACTTCTTTGTTTATAACAATCTTATCGACATCCGGATCAACTGTTACCCAAAAAATTCATATTCTACGGGCCAAAATACATAATAAAAACTTGGTTAAGTCTATCTGAATACAGGAGGCCGTTGTACCCCCCCTGGCGACAGGACTAAGGGGAGGACTACTGTCGCAGCTTTACTATGCGTAAGAGTGAAACAGCACTGAGCCAAATAAAAGAGATGGTGTCGTCACTTCGCTTTGAATGACACTCTGTCGATGATAATATATAAGTCTATGGTGCAGCATCGAACAGTAGGAAGTCCAAGGAAGATGTGAATAGACGAATTGGAGATATTGAATCTAGACAGATATTGAGGGTGGACAACTAGCGGAGAGCAGGCCAGGAAAAGAATTCTTGGAGGCGGATTTTCTGGGAGGTCAGGTCCCGATTTAGGCTGCAGCGCCATTGGAGAGAGAGAGGGGGGGGGGAAGAAGAAAAAGAGAGAGCGAGAGAGAGTGGAGGATAAACAAGTTGTTGCTACATTTAGCTGAGTGATTAGAATAGTGATTAGTGTTACATGAAAAGTATTCAAAATTATATACTTATATATCTAAAAATCGAAAAATATACCAAGTAATCTAATAGAAACAGAGACCTCTAAATTATCGGGAAACGGAAGATAAACAAAACAAAAACATATAAAGATCGGCCATATTACACACCCTCTAAAGACAAATTTCGTAATGATTCTATTACATGTCTTTGAAAAAATTTCATAATGATCCTATTAGACGTTTTTTGAGTAAGGAAAGCGTTTCCATACCTTTGCCTCATTGTCTTCTTCTTCTTTCTCGAAAGTCCTTATGCCTCTCAAGGGCGTCGGAGGTTTTATTCATCCTCTATCCATATCTTCCATTTCTTGCGATCCTTTGCTAACTCTTTCATTTGTTAATGTGTTTTTCCTTTTTCCTGTGCAATTTCTATAATCTGATCGATCCATATTTTCCTTGGCCTCCCTTTTCTTCTTTTACCATATCTTTTTGATTCCATCACCTGCTTTGGTAGCCTTCCCTGGTCCATTTTGTTAATGTGTCCATACCATTTTAATTTTCTTTTTTGGATCTTGGTTATGTTATTATCGATTCCTTTTCAGTCTTTGTCTAATATCTTCATTTCTTATTCTGTCCAATTTCGTTTTTCCTGCTATTTTTCTCAGCTGCTTCATCTCCGCTGTATTGTATTGTACTGTCTATTTTTGCATTGTTTACCCATGTCTCACTTGCATATTTATATTAAAGTTGGTAGAGATATTGCAATGTATACCTTCAGTTTTATTTCTGTATCTATTTCTTCCTTTCCAAATATTGTTTTATTTAGTGCATAGTAGATCTTATTTGCTTTTTTCGTCCTGTATGAGATTTCTTGATCTAGCTTTCCATCCTCGGATATTATTACCGGCTTTATCGAAATGCCTCCCACTTTTTCAGGTAAATATTTTCATACATAAAATGCCTCCCATGTACAATCGAAATGCCTCCGTTTCGTTAATCATTTAGGCTGATATTTTTTCTATTTAATCTCTGTATAATGACACAATGTTGCCAAATCATAATTTAAATAGGTACTTAGTACTATCTATCTATTTTGATTTTTCTAAGTCTTAATGCAGTGTACATAAAATATATTAACATAAATCTCTCACAGTACGATATACCTATTTCTTTTTAGAAAAGAAAGTAGTTACCCGACATTGGGCTGAGCACTCTTCATCCTTACAAAGAACCATTAACCAATGCTTTCATTCCAAGTATAATTCTTCTCTCTACTGCCCTCATCCTAACATTAATAATTTTATTGATATAATTTTAGAATTTCAAATAAATACCTACATTAAAATGAATTCTGTTTCGACACCAAAAAAATTGTCACGGAAAGTACAGCAAAAATTAATTTTCTTATAAATGAAAAAATTTTAGAATTAAGAGAATGTAAAATAAATAGATTAGAATTTGTCAAAGTAGTATCCTATAAATTTAGGAAACATAATATTTTGTAATTTTATATTTCTATACACATTTTGTAATATTTTCCAAATAAGTTTTTTGTGATGTTATTTTTAATAAATCTATAAAATACTTATTATGTTTTTGTATTATCCCGAAAAGATTGGTCATAAATTATACCACAGATTCTGCGGTCAAAAATAGGTTGATTGAACCTCACTTACCTATATACAATAGTGCACAAAAAAAAAGTTACAGCCCTTTGAAGTTACAAAATGAAAATCGAGGTTTTTCATATATCGAAAACTCTCAGAGATTTTTTATTGAAAATAGACATGTGGCATTTTTATGGCAGCAACATTTTAAAAAAAATTTAAGTGAAATTTGTGCACCCCATAAAAATTTTATGGGGGTTTTGTTCCCTTAAACCCCCCCAAACTTTTGGGTACGTTCGAAGTAAATTATTATTGTAGTACCATTAGTTAAACACAATGTTTTTAAAACTTTTTTGCCTCTTAGTACTTTTTCGATAAGCCAGTGTTTATCGAGATATTTTGAATATTTGTCGAATCCACCACATATTTAGACCTGTTAGTAATCTGAAAATTTATTTATAATTTACATTTTTAGGTATATTTTGAAAAAGAAGAGCTACATCTCGATAAAAGGTGACTTATGAAAAAAAGACTAAGAGGCAAAAGTTTTAAAAACACTGTGTTTAACTAATGGTACCACAATAATAGTTTAATTGGAACGTACACAACCATTTGGAGGGTTTAAAGGAACAAAATCCCCATAAAATTTTTACGTAAATATATTGAAAAAGAAGCGGCATCTCGATAAAAACTGGCTTATCGAAAAAATACTAGGAGGTAAAAAGTTTTAAAAACATTGTGTTTAACTAATGGTACCACAATAATGAATTAATTCACACACACAATGGTACACAAAAGTTTGGGGAGTTTAAGGGGGCAAAATCCCCATAATTTTTTATGGGTTGTGACAAATTTCACTGTAATTTTGTTTTAAGATGTTCCTGTCATAAGAATGAAACATGTCCATTTTCAATAAAAAATCTGTAATAGTTTTCGATATATTGAAAAAAATCGATTTTCATTTTGTAACTTCAAAGGGCTGTAACTTTTTTATGAGCACATTTGTACTAAGGTAAGTTAGGTTCAATCGGACTATTTTTGACCCCAGAAAGACTGAAAATAAAATAAATTAAAGAACAAAATGCCAATTTTGCCAAAAATTTACAAAGGGACGAAGATGTGGCAACGTCTCACCTTCACATAAAGATTAGAAGCATGTAATTTATTTAGAGCTTGGGAGGCAATTCGTATGTGACCATTTTAGCGACAGGTAAGAAACCCTTCTTCGGGAGGCATTTCATATGCGGCCATTATTACTATACTCCCAGGTATTCAAACGTCGAGACTGTTTCTATTATTTCATTTTTGCACCTAAATATCGTTTGGTTTATTTCTTCCCTTTCCTTTTGGGTTACTATCGTGGTCTTCGTTTTCTTTACACTTTTTTAAATTTTCTATTTCTTCCACCCAGATATCAATTAATTTTTGCATTTTCTCTTTACAGTCTGCTATTATTACTAAGTCATCTGCATATAGTAACCCCTCCAGCCTCATTGTCTTCAAAGTTATTAATTTTTAGAGACAGCTTAATTTAATAAAGTTTTAATGACCATCAACCCCTACTGGCATGAGGTCAACATTTACAAAAACTTCATCATAGAAGATGAAATCCCAAGTCCTAATAAAATATTTAAACGAGCAAATATAAGCCGTAATGGTAACGAGTCCCGTTTCGATATTTTATTCCGAAATTCAGACGGTTCTGTTATAATTCCTTGATTACATAATCCAATTTAACCCGTCTCAAAAATCTCCCTTGCCTGTTTAAATTCAAACACGAAACGGAACATACTAATCTCCGAAAATAAAATAAAAAAATCCTCTCGTAGGATGAGTTGACAGACATAAAATGGGCGAAAGGAACGAGTGGAAATTGTCGCGAAACGTTGAAAGCATCAGTGGCGAAGCAGAATGAGGATCAGTTTTTTTACGAATTTCTTTATATCTTTATGATAGCGGATGTAAAACATATTAGAGAGTTTTTAAGCCCCTTATTTCAGCAACGTTAAACGTTATACGCTATTCTGCTCATGCGCATTAACTGAAAAACGTATTACCTTATTAGCGGATAAGGTATCCCCTTAAGGGTCACGTTATTAAGGGATTACGTATTTGTAAGATTGCCAAATGTCATATATCTAAATCATAAAAAACGAAAAAAAGTCATGAGCTGAACCAGAGACAACTAGAATAAAAAATATAGTAACGATGTATAAAATTGTAATCAAAATTTGTTTTAAAAAAAAACTATCAGGTAATAAACATATTTATAATATAATTGAATATAATCTGCTTGGCAACCCTGGTAGAATAATTCTAAATTACACCATTTCTTGAGAAATCTGACACTTGATTGAATTGTCTTGTTAAACTTAGGATAAATGTTTTGTGTTCCTAAAGTAGTAAATTGTCTTTGGTGAACGTCTTAATACATTTTCTTCCATTATGGCAAATAATTCAATAAAATAAGTTATAGCACACAACTGCTGTTTTATAGGTTACATTTGCCAAATGTCAATTATCTGTGTGTGTATTTTCTGAAGGGTTTCAAAATCTATTTTAAGCAAATACGTTATCCCTTATTTATCACTCATTGCGCATGACAAGTACATATAACGTTTTACGTTTAACGTACGTCAAAAAGTAGAGGGTCTAAAATCTCTCTATTAAGACTTAATTTCATGTTTTAACTCATTTCTTTTATTTTCGAGCTGGATACACCTATATTCTCACATATTAACACCAACTTGTAATATGCAGATGGTATCTGCGTATCTATTACAGAAAATGCTCAAAAATCCTGACAAGGTCGATAAGGAAGCGAAGAAAATAGAACTTAAAATGAACTATACCTAATAACAAAGATAATGATTAATACAGCAGAACACAAAGAAATAAAAGAAGAAGAAGCAATAAAGGAGAATAATCATCATCATCATCATAAGTGGCTCGACAATCCGTTGTGGATCTTGGCCTGCTTAGAATCTTTAGGTCTTCTTCTACCAGTGGCGGCGCCTGGTTTAAAATATTGGGGGGTGCACACATAATGTTAACTATAAAAAGATCTTGAGACCCTATTTCCGTAGGTAAAGGTTTTTTAGTGTCTTCAAATTGTAAAAAACAAAGGACCTTATTAAAAATTACAATAAATAATGTATTTTATTGACTTAAAATTATAATTTAGTGTTTAAATGTTACAAGCAAGTTTTGTAACGAAAGTCAGTCGCCTGTTATTTTTTGGATAAATTATTCACAAACAAATTCAGTAAAATTTGGAATTTCTTGAATCATTTTTTTTTTTTATTGAAAACATTGCGAGTGCAGTTAATCGATCCTGGCCCATAGCTATTTTAAGGAAAGTTTTGATACGTTTCAATGCAGAGAGACATCGTTCTGTTTCTGCAGTTGTCACTGGCATCGTAACAAATACATAATTGGAGAATTCCAATCTGGAATTCCAACTGGATAGTTAAAATCGTATCTTCTATTTTATTCATTATGCTTCCTCTTCTCCAAATATGTGCTTCACACCTACACAATTTGTAAGTTTTTACACAAATCTCCATTTTAAATAATCATTTATAATCCCGACGTTAGCACTTTGGTACATTCTTAACTAACAAATTTGGTTTCGGCATTTTTAATTTTTCTTCTAAATAGAATGAAGAAAATTTAATTGATTTTAAATATTCCACGCTAACATTTACGTCCACAAATCCTTCCATTCTTAATATAGTTCCGAAATTCGAACTTCATGAAAGCAAAATTTAAACATACGTGTGCCGTGCACATTGAAAACACCAAAGATCATGCCATAAGATCACATCCCACTTGTGATCCTGTGGCCATCTAAACTTGTGGGCTAGAGCGGGTAGCGGGGTGGGTGATGAGTTGTATTTTGTAGTATGAAAAGTCATTGGTATAGGAACCACTGTGAGAGCGGTGAACGCGGGGTTCTGTCTAAGGCCTCGCATCCGTGAACTTTCTCCTTTGAAATAGAATAAAAATAATTAAATGTTACCTATTAGATAGGTACTTATAAACCCCTTGGATCTGTTATTTCGAATTTCAATTACTGTATAGTTAGATTAAAATGTTATTTATAGAATGATAAATATTACATATATGAATGTTGGTGTGAAAATAATTTTGGGGGTTCACGTGCACATGTGCACTTATGGAGAAACCGCCACTGTCTTCTACATCATCTATCCATCTTCTTCGTGGTCGTCCTCTACTTCTTGTGCCCTCAGAGAAAAGTAGAAGAATACTGTACAAATATTTGAAAACCTGAGCTACAGTTGAGTCCCCGAGTCTTTACCCGTCCGTCATCATTTAAATTTAAAGCATACGAAGTAAGTCGGAAATTTACTAAACGCAACAGTAATTTGACAGAAACTGGGTATTATTCCGATCACGAGCTATAGTATAAAATTTGACGTTATCAAATAAATAGAATGGCAAATTTAAGTTTTGCTTTAAAATTTTGGTGCACAATTACAGCTACATTTCTTCTTCTTCTTGCAGTACCGTCTCCTATCGGAGGTTGGCTACCATCACAGCAATCTTAACTTTGTTGGCTGCAGCTCTGAACAACTGTATTAAACTGCACCCATACCACTCCCTGAAATTTCCCAACCAGGAAATCCTGCTACGTCCCACATTTCTCTTTCCCGAGATTTTTCCTTGGATTATGAGTCTTAGCAGATAGTACTTTTCTCCTCTCATTATGTGGCCTAGATACTCCAGTTTTTTCGTTTGTATGGTTTTTATGACTTCGCATTCCTTCCCCATCTTCAGCAAAACATCTTGATTTGTTACTCTTTCTGTCCACGGTATTTTCCACATTCTCCTGTAACACTACATCTCGAATGCCTCAATGTTTTTGATGTTTATCTTTTTCAGTGTCCAAGCTTCCATGCCGTACAGCAGAACGGAAAAAACATAGCACCTTAACATTCTCGTTCTTAAGTTTATATTTATGTCCCGGCTGCATAGGAACTTTTTCATTTTGACAAACGATTGTCTCGCTATCTCAATTCGCCTCTTGATTTCTCTTGTCTGGTCATTAGTATCAGTGAAGCAAACCCCTAAATATTTGTAGGACGTAACTCTTTCAACTGGCTGATTATTTATGGTTAAATTCACATTGGTGTGTATAGCTTCTTTGTTACAATCATGAATTTAGTCTTTATGATGTTCAGTTTTAGACCATACTTATTGGTATGAGTGCTTATGTTTTCCATCAAATACTGTAAATTTGCTAGGTTATCTGTTACTATTAGCGTGTCATCAGTGTACCGTATATTCTTAATTAACTCTCCGTTAATGTTCATACCAATGTTTTGCTCTAGGGGCGCTTCCTGACATTGTTTCGCTATACATTTGAAGTAGCTTAATAAATTCTTTTATTATCATTGATTAATAAATAAATATACAATTTATAAAAAAATTCGATAACATATTTTCTTTTTGTTATTTTATTCACTTTGGCGGAACATTAAACACAAGCATTCCTTAAATGTGTCAACAATGAGGTTATTTGTATGTTGCCAAAATTTATCGTAAAATAACATAAACTTATCATAAAATTTCTAACTCCAATATAAAATTAGTTGTGAAAACAACTGTTTGTATATGTACTACAAAAAACTTCAAAATGCAAAAATTCGACAAAATAACAGCAAAAATTCAACAAACTGACAGCCACAAAAGTAAACAAACCAAAACGTCAGAAATTGTAAGTACTTAAAATAAGTGAAAACATCCCCAATCGTCTTTCTTTGTACCTATCTCTTTTCAATGCACTGAGTCTAGATTGTTCATAAAAATAACGTGTGTTTTTACTTAATGACAGGCGGCAGCTGGTTTGTCATTAGTTTCATTCGTGGAAGAGAATGATGCTAGATAAGAAGTATGTGTTTTATCTCGCCAGGTATTAATTACGCACGGGAAAGACTCGCGGACTCAACTGTACATATTGAAAAATAAAATGCCCACAATATCTCGGAATTGGGCTGCTCCTTTTGATTTTAAGGTGTAGAGTGGACTGTAACTTTTTAGAGGATTGGAACAGCCACAGTGAGCAGACTTATTATCACTATTATGTGTAGGTATCTACTCGCTTGGGTTGATTAAAATGCTGGCTAAATATTATGCCGTTTAATATAAAACGCAAAGAAAAAAAATCTAATAGCGTTAGAAGGATCTCGTTTTTGATTGTAAAGAGCGTTGCTATGGGACTAAAGCCGCATACACTCAGCAGCTGGAAGCAACGCAATAGCCAATAAAAATGAAAGACAAGGAGAGTAATGATTATATAAGGAGCAAAACTAAAATAAACATTCCATACAAACAATCACAATTATTGGACACCACCAATATGCGGAAGATCCACAGAAAGATGGGCAGATGACATCAGAGAACATGAATGGACAAGATGGATGAGCATAGCAAGGAAAGAGAGAAATGGAAATAGGAAATAGTGGACGAATAAAGAGCCGAATAAAATAGGTTGATAAATTTGCGTGCCTCGTCGATATTTTGGGTTCCCTTCGCATTTATTTCGTTTCAACTGTCCTGCCCTGTCGTTGAACTTTAGTTTCATTATTAGCTTAAATTTTTATAATCACATATTTCTGCATATTAGGCCAGGATCCTACGTACCAAAAATAAGTTTATTAATAAGCAAGCTGAAAATTTTTTAATAGCTTAACGGTGTCTAGTCGGACAAACTTTGATCTATGGGAACACTGGAACAAGGGAAGTTTTAATTGTGGAACGTGCCATTCTGACAAGTTTATGATTGTGAAAACTAGCAAGTTGTTTTAAAGTTTATTCAATAGTAAACTTTATGTATGAAAAAATGTTTGTCCGACAAATACATTAGGCATAAGTCCGACACGTAGAACATGTCAAATGACAGGAATTATGTTGGCGGTAAATAGCAGTCTGATTTTTGCATGAGAGTTTAATGAAAGGGTAACCAATCAATTGGAAGTCCTGTCCGACAAAATACATGGGACGTTTTCGTAGGCTGTTCCACAATTAAAACTTCCCCTGTTCCAGTGTTCCCGTACATCAAAATTTGTCCGACTAGACACCGTTAAGCTATTAACAAATGCTCCGCTTTCTATTAATAAACCTTTTTGGTACGCGTGCTCCAGGCCTATTAGTTACGCTAACAATCATATCGGAAGATACGTTGAAAATAAGTAAAAATATCTAAGTAATGTAAGTGAAGATAGGAATTTGCGATGTCCAAAAAATGTCAAAAGCTATAAAAAGAACCGAAACATTCAAGACATACTAACTGTAGCAGCGTCAATAAACTTTTATGGGATCATTAAGGACTAAACAACAAAAAATAAGCACATTAGTAAAATACCTAAAGTAGATTACACATTATCGAGGAAAGGAATGCAAGGGAACAGACTCTGAATTTCCGCATATTAGTGTGGAAGTATATTTATTGAGTAATTGTATTACTAAAAGTCCATAGAATCACATCCGTGAAATCTTGCGTTAAAGAAAGCAGCTGTTCGATGGGGTCACGGGAAATATTGCTACTGGTTCATATTTTCGGGACCAACCCAACCAGAAAAAAATGGCTGTTAACAACTGTGAACCACACATGTGTTTTTGCAGCACAGATCCAGGCAGTGTTTTGAGAAGAGCCGATAAATTTGGAGGTGGTGGTGTTACGGTGGAAAATAGTTTGCCATTAATGGTTCAATGTTCAGACGAGACATTATTGAACATATTATAGGTAATTTTCATGCAACTATTAGCAGCCAGTTTTTTTCTCAACGATAATGATGAACCACATATAGACCTGAAGTTGTCGAAAAAAGTAGAGATGTGCATAGAATTCCTCATTTTATATTACCTCCGCGCTCTCCAGACCCCAATCCCATTGAACATGCTTGGGACTTGTTACAAAGAAGGCTTACAGATCGCATACCCTCATGCAGACCCTTCAGCAACTTCGAGAACTGCTACCACACGGTTATTTGGAGAATTGCTCAAGAAACTATTCATAATTAATTTAATAGATAGTATGTCACGTAGAAGTCAAGCAACAATATATATGCCAATGTTTATTAAGGGGGTAGGCGCAAAATCTTGGTCCAATGCTATTTAAATCAATTAATTTTTTTCGACTCCTGAGAAAACTGATAAGTATTTTTGAAAAATTTAAATGCAGAAGGAAATATTACAGTATCACCGAGAGCCGAAATCCCCCGAAAACTTCTATAATGTTTATTTTAATAAGTTACAGGGCTGAAAAAGAAGAGAAAATTTAGTGTGATTTTTAATTTCAAATATTTCATTCAAAAGAACCTTTTTGTTTATTCTAAGGGACTTTCGGCCCTCGGTAATAATGTAATCTTTCATTCTGCGTTTAAATTTTTGAAAAATAATTATGTTTTCTCAGGATTCGAAAAAAATGAATGCAATTAAATAGCATTGGACAAAGATTTTGCGCCTACTCCCTTAATGTAAAGTTTAATTTTTATTTTTAATTTTTATAATGTTTAATTTAAAAAATAATAATAATTACATTTCAGTTGTTTATAGTTTATTGACAATATCCCTAACTTATGCCGCGTAGTATATGTCAAAAATTAACGAACGACATATGAATCCTCGTTTAGATAATATGAATCTTCAAGGATAAATACGTCAACAAATATGCTTCCCTAGAGGGACCAGACTGTCCCGTTCTTCCCTCTCATCACGAACATTATGCAGAACATCAGAGTCTACCAATTAAAACTTCAAAATTATGTTTTGTTCTACGCGGGATTCTCCATCTCCATAGTGGAGTGAGTTATGATGCACTGTTACGGTTTCGGAGCATTTTCAATGAACGGTCTTGAGGCAATTTCGTCTTGTCCTTTAATCTTCAGACAAGGTTCAATTTAGCGAATATTTTAATTTTCTTTGTACCTCGCTAATTACACTAAAAAACCTTTTTGTATTACGTAATGAAGGTTGAATTTTAATTATACTTTTGGAGTAGAAACAATAAAACTGTTGCTAACGACATTTTTTAAAAGTGGTTTATAAAATATACCAATAAATTATTTATTACTAGATACTCGTGTGGATTCATCTCTAACCTATAGTCTTCTCTATTTTGTCATCACAAAGAACTATTTTGTCTGTATGTAACTAACTACATTTTGGTCCTTCTTGTCAGAGACGTCAAGATATTTTACTTAAAAATTAGGTAAAAAAAAATTAATCGACATTTAATATTGCTCATTTTAAAGGTATTTTCAAGCACTACAAAATTATTTGGTATTGGCATTATCCCCTTAAAATCGACCGTTTCGCTGCTATTTCAGTTGAATACACCGATTTGAGCATGCATCAAAAAAGCAAACTTTTTCACCTACTATAATCTCTTTTTGTATTATAACTAGAAGATTTATGAAGGAACGAATCTCTTTTTTTTATAATCTACAAAAATGTTTTATATAGTTTTTTTAGTTAGACGCATAGTTTTTAAGGTATTCGCAAAAAACCGTTCGAAGAGGTGTTATGTTTCAATGAAAATGGCTAATTTTCAACCACGAATAACTCAAAATGTATTATTATTGAGTTTAAAAAAAATTATAAAACAGTTTTTGCTTAGAATTAGGTTCTCTAGCCACTTCCGTGGTTATTTTAACCAAAAAATTTTCCACCCCCGAGAAGGGGTGGGAACCGCCCCCAAGATAAAAGTGCCATAGTATATAGGGTAGATTTTTAATTAGGAGATAAGTAGAGGCACTTCTCAAAATTTCATTAAAATCCATGCAGTAAGATTCATTTGGCAATTGTTTTAATTTAAAGCAATCAGAATACATGGCGCATTTATAGGCCCAGTTGGATAAGATGGAAACTCTTTTTTGTTGGCCAAGGATCATCCAAACAATTAATATCTAAGCATCACTCAACTGCGAGCTGGAAAAGTAATTACTTTTCTGTAAAATCATGTGGATACTTCTGTAAGTTTCCATAACATCTTTATAAAACAACTAGGAAAGTTTTGTTTATTTTTTTGAAGCTCCTCCTATCTATAAAAACATTTTGGGATGATGCACGAACCGATAACACGTAAAAAACTTCTTTATTGGTTTTTGAATCGTTTCCAGCAGTTAAGAAAATCTCAAAGTTCTCGCATATCCATCCGAAGACAAAAAGATTTCCCCAGCGCAAGTAGGTACACAAACACAAAATGGATGATAGGAAAAGTGCTTACTTCTCCCATCCAACAAAATAACTTACTCTCGACGAACAAGTAAAGAAGCAGTAACATATTCCATGTCTAAACCGTATCCACTCGAAAATCTCCTCGTTCCTAGTCCATTTACTCACTGCTTTTGCTGTAAATTTGAAGGAATCGCTTGGATTGACATGAAATTGAACAACATGTCAAAGAAAAAAAGTGATATTGTGCCGATGTGAGCTTTTGCCATGGTTTCACTTCTTCTCGGGGGGCGAAAACATACGTTCAAAATAAGTTCGGAATTGGATAAACATGAGTATGTAATTCTAAGCAACCTTTGCTCTATAGAGCTTTTCCACTAAGTCAATACTTTTCGAGTTATTTGCGAGTGAATATGTTTTCAACAAAAAAAAAAACAAAACACGTTTTTAGAACGTTTTTCGTAAATAACTCAAAAACTAAGTATTTTATCGAAAAAAATATTCTTAGCAAAAATATAACTTATAAAAAAGTGAAAAAAATGGTGTATGTATATGGTCTGTATACCAAGTAGAAGCAGAGTGGTAACTAATGAAAAGCAGGTTCTTAGTCGTCAAATTCCAAATCGAATATTTTAATGTGAAATAACCAAAAAAAATTAAGCACTTTTTGGTGAAAACTCATTACAACTTCTTTTAAATGTTTAAAAATTTATTTTTGTTTAAAAGTAAGTTACACTCAAAATAAAGTTGGTCCTTTTTTGGTAAAAACTCGTAAAAATCATCCCCTAATTATTAGTAGCATCCAAAATAAAATTAATCGATACCGCTTCACAAGTTACTTTACTAATGTATTGTTTATATGATCTGTAAGTTTCATCGGTTCTAAGTTTTTATTTTTGAAAAAATTTAGTTTTAAAGTACCCAAATTCTTTTTTTTTTTTTTTCAAAATAACTTAGAAATTATTAGTGGTAGGTACTAAAAATGCCAAGGAGTAAAAAAATGTAGGTTTTGCTTTTCTGAATATTTTGGATTTTTTGTTTTTTTGTAAGACACAAATTGGTTAAGAAATGGCTGTTCAAAATTTGCATAGGTACACTCGTGATTAATGACTACGAGGACTCGCGAGTTCAAGCCCTTTTGACTACAACCTTTTAAAAAATAAGCACTTTGAACCGATGAAACTTACAGATCATATAAACAATACCTAAGTAAAGGAACTTGCGAGGCTAATGATTAATTTTATTTGGGATGCTAATTAGGGGACGATTTTCACGACTTTTTTAAACACTTACAAAAGTTGTAATGAGTTTTCCCCGAAGAGTGCTTGATTTTTTTTATTATTTCACGTTGAAATATTCGATTTGGAATTTGACGAATAAGAACCCACTTTTCATTAGCTACAACGCCGCTTCTACTGGGTCTACAGAGTTCATATAAGTATTATATACCTACACAATTTTTTTCACTTTTTTATAAGCTATATTTTTGCTATGAATATTTTTTTCGATAAAACACTTTTAAAATTATTTGCGAAAACCCGTCTCAAAACGTGTTTTTTTGTTTAAAAATGAACATATTCACTCGCAAATAAATCCAAAAGTATTGACTTAGGGAAAAAACTCTGTTTAGAATTAATCAGTTTATCCAATTCCGGACTTATTTTGAACGTATGTTTTTTCACCCCCGAGAAGTGGTGAAACTCACCACCGGAACGAAAACACACATCGGCACATTGTCGGCCACTTGTTTCTTTGACATGTTAGCTGTGCATGCCAAATTTCATGTCAATCCAAGCGGTTTGTTAAAATTTGGAGGTTTAACAATATTTCACCGTGAGTGAATGGACTAACATGTTCGTTTCTCTTTCTAGTCACGTTTCACCGCAACAACCGCAAGACGTAAGCCTCAAGCCTTGGGCAAATGCCTGATCGGCCGGCGAGGCTACACAACTTCTCGAGCTTTTGTTCGTTCTTTCCTGTACAAATATCCGGATGAAGTCTCGGGAAAAGTTCTTAGGAGGCGTTTCCAATAACATACTTCTTTGATACTCCCGAAAATAGTTTCGATGGAATCATTCTGGTCTGGATTTAACAAGAATTTTCATGTGTGCACTGAATGTAAAATTTTTCGTAAACCAAAAAGCTTACAAACTATGTAGTTACTATCTTCGACATTTAAGCCACCTCCTTTGGTTCGAATAGTTAACGGGAATGGAACAAAATGCAAAATTTTCATGATAAAACTAATAAGTATTTTTGAAAATTTTAAACGCAGAATGAAAGACTACTTTATTACCGAGGGCCGTAAGTCCCTTGAAATAAATAAAAAGTTTCTTTTGAATGAAATATTTGCAATTAAAAATCACACTACGTTTTCTCTTTTATTTTCACCCCTGTAACTCATTAAAATAAACATAATAGAAGTTTTCAGTGTTTCGGCCCTGGGTAATAATGTAATTTTTCATTCTGCGTTTAAATTTTTCAAAAATATTTATTAGTTTTCTCAGGATTAAAAAAAATGAATACATTTAAAACACATTGAAAACTTTGACATGAGTCAAAATTTTGCATTTTGCTCCGTTGCCCTTAAGGGTGATTTCCAATATTTCTTGTTTTAAAATTTTTATTTGTTGATTCACAATGTTGTCGTTAACTCTTGTAAAAAGCCTTCAGAGGATATTCGAATAATTTCTAAAACAAACATTCCGAAAAGCTAAATTTTTCATTTGTTTGTGATTTTTAAATATCTCCATGTAGACTACTTAAATGAAAAACCCAATATTTTTGTATAGGGAGAGAAAAGCATTCAGAAGACCTCGATTTAGAAGATAAAAATTTTTAAAAATGTTATCAAGGTATATGTTATGTACTTGGGAATAAAAGAGAGACCAGAAGTGATAAGACCGTAAAAAATAGAATAGCAAAAGGAAAACAAGTTGTAAGTTTATTGAATTCGGTGTTATGTCAAAAGAATATAAGACCAGAAACTAAGAAAAGGATATATCGCTCGCTGGTACCTATGATTAATGTGATTCCTAATACATTTCCAGCGAAAATAATAACTCTTTGATAAGTGTTGGCGATACAATTTTTTTGTATATGCGTGTCCGCGAAGATTGTAACTCCCAAAATATTTATAACGAAAAGATTTAGTTCATAATAGATGCCGACGAAAACAATCATTTCCCTTTCTGTTTCTGTTTCTGCCGACGAAAACAATTATTATTTCTGAGAACTTTTTAGTACTTAATTATAATTTTCGTGGACCAACAAACAGAAATTATGTTTTTTGCTGATACTCTCCAAAAAATTAAATTTTTTCGCTAACACTTTATTAGGGATTATAATTTTCACAATCATATAATCGAAAATAATATTTTTCGCGGCGTTCATTGAAAGTTCTACTCTTAACGGCATTTTTCGGAGTTATACTTTTCGTAGGCGGAGGCGATATGTATATATCTATTAATACCATATTTATTGCCAAGGGCCTCTAAGGCCTGTAGTGCTGTTATATACATATATTTATTGAAACCAGTGGTTAGGTATATATGGTTCAGAAATCTATTAGTTAACATAAAAACTTGAGTAGACTAGGACTAGAGTAAACTATTGGCAGTTGGAATGGATTTTTGGAGGCAAACCCTTTCGCTGCGTAAAGCGCACATGCGCGCCCTCCTATTTCTTTGTAAAATGCGTATGGCGCACATGAGCGGCCTATGTATATGGTGATTTCCATATACATTTAAAATTGACTCAGTTTCAGGAGATCAAGGAAACTTTGTCCGCATTTTATTAAAGGTCACTTCTATTCATAGGTGGCGTCGCGGCTCGGTGAATCATGTGGTTAGGTTTGCAGAGCTATTCATAGGTGGCGTCGCAGATCAGTTACTCACATAGTTAGGTTTTCAAAGGTGTTGTCGTTTCAAACGGTTTAGTGTGATTATAAGTTTAATTATTTGTATAATAATGGCTGATTTAAATAAAGCTGGACCTTCAGGCGTAAAAAGACGTAAGATCGTGAAAGTGAGAAATGAAAAAAATCTGAGTGTTGAGGAATTGATGCAGTTTTTATATAATTCAGACTCAGATGAAGATTATGAAGACTCTGATGTAGATAACTGTAAGTAAATAAATGTAATAATAAACTTGTGGTCTGAAATTAATATTTTTAGTTGAAATTGAAAATGTTTCGGAAGATTCTTCTGGAAGTGATACTGAGGATGATGTACTACAGAACGAGTTAAATAATACCGTTGCAGATAATCCTGACGTACAGATTACAGACAATGAATGGACCGAAACAACTAGCGGTATGAAACAAATTCCATTTACAAAAAGAAGTGGATTGTTAGTCGATAGTCCTGGTGATAGTGCGTACGATTGGTTTAGGCTGTTGTTTGACGATGAACTTTTAAATATGATTGTCTTACAAACTAACAGTTATGCAGTTGAAGTTCTTTCTACCAGCAAAGGATGTGACCGTTCAAGGATTTCCCTATGGAAGGAATTAACAATATCGGAATTGCTAATATTTATTGGATTAACCTTCCATACAGGAACAATCCAATTGCCTAGCATACAAGACTACTGGAAGAAAAATAGATTATTTTCGACTTGTTTTTCTTCATACATGAGTAGAGACCGCTATTTGCTTATAATGCGATGCCTTCATTTTGCCGAAAATGTAAAAGAAAATGAACCAGTTCCAGTAGATCGACTATATAAGGTAAGACCCTTGCTAGATCATTTTAATAACAAAATGAAGACGGTATACTATCCAGGAAAGTATTTATCTCTAGACGAATCTATGATCTTGTGGAAAGGAAAACTGGTATTCAAGCAATATCTCCCTAAGAAACGACATAAGTATGGAGTAAAGCTTTATATGCTGACAGAAGCCGATTCAACAATTTTGGATATCCATATATATGCTGGTGCAGGTGATGCAACTGCTGGTAAGTCTCATACAGAAAGAGTGGTGCTACACCTAATGCGTAATTTTTTCGACCATGGACATTCGCTTCATATGGACAACTATTACAATAGTTATAACTTGGCCAAATTACTAATGGATAAAAATAGTTTTTGTACAGGCACTCTGAGAAAAGATAGGAAAGGCTGTCCAAAAAACGTCGTAGACGCAAAGTTAAAAAAAGGCCAGACCAAAAGTATGTACCTCAACAACGTAATGGTTGGAAAATGGCGAGACAAAAGAGATATCATTTACATTTCAACTGAATATAAAAATGAGATGGTAACCGTAAGAAATAGACGAGGGGATGAGAAAATTAAACCACTGCCAATCATTCAATATAATAAATATATGGGCGGAGTAGATCTTCAAGACCAAATGTCTTCTTATTATCCGCCGACACGCAAAACTTTACGTTGGTACAAAAAAATTGGCATACATCTGTTTCAGCTATATTTGCAAAATGCTCATAGATTGTATAATAAGTACCACGGAAATAACAAAATGTCATATTATAAGTTTCGATTGTTAATACTTGAAAAGTTATTACCAGAAAAATGTCAAGGAACAGCAGTTGTAACGGCAGAAGTAGCAGTTACTTCGGGTGTAAACCACACACCTTCAAAAATTGAGTTACATAATGAACGTGGTAAAACTCTTAGAAAAAAATGTCGGACATGCAATAAAAATAAGATACGTAAGGATACTATTTATCATTGTCAAGAATGTCCCGATAAACCTGGCCTCTGCTTAGGCAAATGTTTCAGAGAATATCATGTATCAATATAGAAAGACATTAGGAAAAAATTAATATTTTGTATACTTTTATTTTACAATATATGTTATTTGTTTATTTTACATCCTGTTTGAATGAATAAAATTTTAGTTTAGATAAAAAAAGTCGATTTAATTTACTAAATACAAAAATTTGTATCAAGCGCACAAGTGCGTCCTCCGCATTTTTAAAAGAAATTCCTTGAAAACTGCGTACAGCGCACATGTGCGTCTTGCAAAAATTCAGAAGAAAAATTATAATAATCCGTTTTAACATATGTACAAAAAACAATTGTTGAAAAAATATCGCATTTAGTGTTAAAAAACTACTGGCGCACTGGTCAGCGATATGTATTTATTTGACGCAGCGAAAGGGTTAACAAAAAAACTTACGATTAAACTATTGGCAGCTGAATTGGATTTTTGGAGATAATCAGAGGGAGAAGGAGAAAGTCTAGATTAGAACATATGAAAAATGAAGACATAAGAAGACAAAAATGAAATCAATTATAGAAGGTATCGAAAAACATCAACTAGTATGATATGGACATGTAAGACGTATGCCAAAAGAAAGAATATAAGACCAGAAACGAAGAAAAGGATATAACATCATATTGAATATTGTGGTGTGTGTATAACACCATATTGAAACCAGTGGTTATGTATGGCTCAGAAGTCTGGTAGTTAACACAAAAACTTAAGATTAAACTATTGGCAGTTAAATTGGATTTTTGGAGACAATCAACACGAGAAAGTCTAGATTAGAACAAGTGGAAATAAAAAAGGATGATGAATGGATACCAACAGAGAAAAGAACGGGAAAGCCCGTCAAGAACATGGATGCAAGAAATGTATATCAAGTTGACTGGCAAAATAAACAGGCTTGGCGAACGGGAAACCAAAGGTGGATTAAGCTATATCGAAATGATTCAATATTCAAATTGGTCCAATCAAATCAAAGCATTTACAACAGTCAATATCTATTGTTTCTAACTCTGTATATATAAACAGCAACTAACACAACAAACGAAACCAAAATTAAAACTTACCTGGGGCTGCCCATGTTGGATCTCTCCATACTCCTTCGTGATTCAGATGATTCAGATTCAATTTACTTGAAGCGTCTTTTGATTCGAGACCCCATAATTTTTTTGCTGCTGGAGCAATCTGGAACAAAGAGACAAAATACGTAAAGACAACAGTTATAATTTATGTAATTGAGTTTTCACACTGAAAGCGACACATGGGTGAAGGGTATTAACACTAAAAGGCAAAAGAAGCTATTTGTATTTTTCTAGAAATAATTTTACATGCGTTTGTGAAAGATATTTGATGTAATAGAACATATTGGTAGCGTGCGTGCAGGATTTTTTAACATCAGTTATTCAACAGCTGAAAATATATACTAAATTCACAGTCCAGCTGGCAGAAAAAAACATAACTGTTAAAACTGTAATTGCTAAAATAGTTAATAATGCTATCCTGAACTGGTAACGCCAGGAAGAACGTCTTAGTTAAACAATACCAAACGGACTGCTAACTTATAGGTCTCTAACGCACTTAAAATATATGAGAAAGTAAGCAAAAGTACTACTTAATGGAGGAAACTCTGGCATATTTTGATGATGAATTGTAGACTCGACATGGTAATGTTTAGAATTTTGTAAAATTCCGTTATTTTAAAGAAGAAGACACACGAATACCCATAATATTGTAAGTCTCTAAACAAATTATAAAATATCAATATTTCCATAGGCATAAGGTACCTTAACAAAAAATATTAGGGTATGTTAAGGAACAACTGTAGAGAAAATTAAAATTAGACGTGGGGTGAGACAGGGATGCTTATTGGAGCGAATTCTTTTCAATGCGTACTCGAAAGAGATTATGAAAACAGCTTTTGTTGGTCAAACAGCTGGAATTAAGGTAAATTGAGTTTTCATTAACAACAATATGTGGATGACACTGTCATAGTCGAAAATATTGAAGATCTTCAGAGACGGTTGACCAGAATAACAGCTTATGGAAAAGAATACAGTCTAACAATGAACGTCAAGAAGACGAGATTTATGAGAATATCGAAAACTCAAAAGAAATCACGAGAATCTTCTAATAAACGGAACTAACGAAAGAGTGGACAAATATGCATATCTTGGAGCAATAATTAACTACACAAGTGATTACATCCAGGAAATCAAAATCAGAAGAGTAAAGGCTACAGAAAATTTTGATAAAACGAGAAGTTGTCTTATGGAATGGAAGCTTGGACCTTGTAATGATCTGACGCCACAGCGGGGGATGGGCCGGTCGACCAGAGACGACCGTAGGAGTATCCGAGTTGACGCATCCCCTCTTCATAACACCGCTGGGCGAAACTGAAGGAGAAGTGGCATCGAGAGCATATTTAAGACGAGCCAGGAGAATCATAAAATCAGTTGTTGCTAACGAAATGAATTAGCAATAGCTCGATGGCAGAGATGCACCGGGTTGAGGTGGAACTGTGCCTAGGTAGACGCCACAGTAGTGGCGTGACATTCCACCGTTACCGCATTCCACATAACCGTTACCGCAGTGAGCGGTAGTAACGATGGACGAGTGACTGCGTGTCGCTGTTCAAGGGTATCGCATTGAAGTGAAATGCGATGTCTCTGGATCGGAATATGTAGATATGTTGATTCCGCGTAGCGAGATAGTTATTGTATTGTGTGGTGCATTGTATCGTTTTAATATTTCTATTATGTTCGAATGACAGTAATAAGCATAATGTTATTTTTCCTTAGCAGAAGATAGAATTTTATTTTATTTTAAACTGTATACAATGATCTTAAATATATGTATATACTTTGTTTACAACCTGTTTTACTAAGTCTGTGGTCCTGAAAGAGCTACGCGTTACAACCTTAAATGCGCCATCAATGAAAAATTGGAATCATGCGAGTTGTGGATATATAGAAGAATTCTCAAAATATCGTGGACTAAACACGTCACAAACAAAGAGGTTCTGAGAAGGGTAAAGAAATGGGTATATTAAATAATACAGATACAACAAAGAGAGAGATACAACTTGCTCCAACTGATTATGCAGGAAAAAATCCAAGTAGTCCATTAAAATGTTACATTTAGTTTGCATTTCTTAGAGGAGTCAATTTTATTTTTTTAATGTGTAGGGGGGTTCAGTAGAAGCTTAAGTTAAAGTTTTTGGGGTCGGCACCCTTGTCCCCCGGCCGCCATATTGGAAAAAGTGGTGCAAAGGGCTTTCGCGCTTTATCTTCTAAACTAGCAATCCTACAGAAAATTTGATTTCACAAAAAATGTAGCAAATTAAATTTTCTACAATTTTATATCTATTACTTTTTATCGTCAAGTGACCAACAAAAAAGTTATAAATAAAAATATGAGAAAATTTTGTAAGAAGTTTCCTTTTGGAGGTTATAACTTTTTTCCGTTCATTTCACAATAAAATATCATCATAGCGATTTTGTAGAGGATTTTTAAATGAACTATTTTCGCTATAAAGTTGTTTAATTTTATTTGTTATCTAGGTTTTACAGCGCTCCAATCTTGACCAGATTCTCGAATTCTCATAGGAATACAATAAAAAAAAAAGAATGTGTGTGTACTCCGTACGCACGTAAGAAGATATTCTTCTATTATATAATAGGTAATTTAAACGAAGTAAATATACTTAAAAGGTTATTTGTACTTATTTTATTTAAACATCAAACTAACTTTCTTATCTACCACTTTCAAAAAAGAAGAATATCTTCAAAAATTATATAATATACTTACAATCATAAAATCTATAAAAAAAATAAAAAAATAATAACTTGCTTGGGGCTTGAACCCACTTCACGTCTACCGCGCCGTACGAAAGTTGACGCCATTTCAAACTGCACCAAACTCTCGTATACGTCATGTGGGAATATACACAAACTAAACGTTTACACCATAAATTTGTATGAATTTAATAAAATTATTAGTTTGATTTTTGTCGAAATAAAATACAACAAAATATAGAGTAAGAAAACGATATATGAGATGAAGATTTGTAGAAAGTTTGTTCGTAATCAGATTATGTAAATTAAAGCATTGCCTATAATAGGTAACTACATTATTTTGTTTACATTTTCCAAATAGATAGGTATTGAAACTATTAGGTATTTCCAACTGAAACATTTAGCGGCTTGCGTACTTGCGGCTTGCTACGTACTTGCGGCTTTTCAAAACTATTTAAAAAGTCACTATAATTATAGATTTGATTTTATTTCTGTCCACACATCAATAAAAACTAATATACAATATTTTTGTTTACCGATAACCTCCATATTGAACAATTATTGACAGATCATTTCAAAATTTCAACACCCAATCAGAGCCCGTATAACAACTAATACCATACTGTCGGTGTGCGCATGCGCGCGAATCAATCAAATTTTACCCTCAATCGATTCGCCGCTAAAGAAGAATATCTTCAAAAATACTTTTCTATCTATATATTAGTCGAGCGACAGCAATCGTTATGCCGAACACGAAAGTCAAATTTAAGGTGAATGACCAATTTTGGTCTATTTTTATGTTTTCGAGGTCGCTGAATCCGAATATGAAGTTTATTTTTATCTAGATTTGGTGGAACATGTTCAAAAATCAAATTTTATACAAAAATGCCGAAAATCAATTTTGATGATTTTTCAAATTAACCTCGCTGTATCTTTGGTCGCTGTAAATATTTCCTTTTGAAAATTTTACTGTGTAATCTTTGAAGCATGTAGATTACAATGGAATTTATCCTAAATATTTAAACACATTAAAGAAGGAGTTGTTAGTTTTTAAACATTTTTTCATCATATTTCGTTAGTTTCATGTTTACTTAAAAAAGTTGAGTGACAAACTTTTTAGTTTATAATTTTAACGAACACAACAATAAAATATAATTCATGAAGAAGTTTTTTGGAAAATTTTAAGTCAAAATATACAATAGGAAAAAAAGTTATGTTACTTCATAAACAAGCGGCACACCCCAAAAAACGATTATATCTCGAGATCCTGACCACGGTGTGGTGAATGGCTAATTTTAATCATACTTTATGATTTTGATATCAAAAATTCGTTTTTTGCTCTTCTTAAGAATTTTGCAATTTGCGGTTGCGTCATTCTTCTTCTGAACCGGCGAATTTGTCGTCAAACAACTTCTTGGGCCGTTTCTACATATGCTTAGGGTTATAAGTTTTATAGTGGGGAGAAAGGTCAAAAAGAGATTAATAATAGCATAGAAATGTTAAAATCATAATAAATTGTATGAATAAAAAATATATACCTATAGATAGAAAACTAAGCCTAACTTTTGTTTTTATTATATCCCTATGAGCATTCGAGAATCTGGTCAAGTTTGGAGCGCTGTAAAACCTATATAAATAAATAGAATTAAACAAATTTATAGTGGAAATTGTTCGCTGAAAAACCCTCTACAAAATTGCTATAATGCAATTTTACTTTAAAATGAACTGAAAAAAAGTTATAAACTCCAAAAGGAAACTTGTTAAAATTTTTTTACATATTTTTGTTTATATCTTTTTTGTTGATCACTTGACGATAAAAAGTAATAGAAATAAAATTGTAGAAAATTTAATTTGCTACATTTTATGTTTAACTAGATTTTCCGTATGGTTGGTAGTTTACGAGATATAGCGCGAAACCCCTTTGCACACCATTTCCAAGACGGCGACCGGGGGACAAGGGTGGCGACCCCAAAAACTGGAACTTAAGCTTCTACTGATCCCCCCTACACATTAAAGAAATAAAATTGACTCCTCTAACAAATGCAAGGTACGGCTTAAAAAATGTAACATTTTAATGGAGTAAAGGAAAAAAGGACATAGGGAGAGAATGGTACGGATGTACATCAAATAAACTTTTCAGAGGAGCCGTCTCTAAAGTTCGAATAGCTATGATGGACATTCTGGATATACACGATTGAGAACCAAATTTTTTTATTGGTGCCATTTCACTCCATTTTTTTAATTTTATTTTTTAGAGTTTTAAAGTAAATCCAACCAATCTTATTCCAACGTCAAATTTTCTGCAGTCTTAATTATTTTTAGAGCCTTTTGGTCGAATAAGGGAGCTGTTACGCATTCGTTTAGTTCTATTCTCAATTCAACATTATCCAGATCCAAAAAAAAAGGTTATATGGGTCATAATTCGATCCTTTCTATGAGCCCAAAAATTAAAAACACTGAATTACTATCCATTAGATCAGCGTTTCCCAACCGGTAGGTCGCGACCCACTAGTGGGTCGCGGGTAGATTTCAGGTGGGTCGCGGCGTGGCTCTTACAGTAGCTGAATAACGTACATATATATCATCAAGGATGAGGGATGGGTCGCGAATATGAAACAACATCAAAAGGTGGGTCGCCAGACATAAAAGGTTGGGAACCACTGCATTAGATGCATTAATAAATATTATCATTATACAACATCAAACACAAACAACTACATACTTCAAAATTTAAATTTAAACACAAACCAGATAAGAGTTTGCGGTAGGTCAGTCCTCCTAAATTAATTTTGGGAGTAAGTTTACTTATCTAACGATGACGCAAGCGCCATTTATAAACAATCCGTGCATTTATCAATTAGTTTAAGGCTATTACAATATTACTGAGGTTATTTCAAATATTTTCTCGTGTAAATCATGTATTTTGTGTTTGTAGAACATAAGTCGTATAGTACAGTTGCAATGTTGTCAGATCTATGAGTTTTAACTAAATATACCTTTTTCGTACGTAATGGTTGGGCTGAAAAGTTCGTAGGGTAACAGGTAACATAGAAAAATAATTTTTTTGATAAAACTTGATTTTATTATTCAATATAGTTAGTTACCTTCGAGGGCGATACAACGATTATAACGGTCATACAACTTTTCAATACCATTTTTAGAATACAATTTGTCTTTAGCTCAGTTTCGGCGATTACCTATTCATTGGTGCTAAATTTCTTTCCATCGAGCATTCTTGACGTCAGCGAACAGTTGGTAGTCGCGGGAGCCAAATCTGGTGAATACGGTGGCTACGGAAGCAATTTGAAGCCCAATTCATGACATTTTGACATCGCTTTCATTGATTTGTGACACGGTGTGTTGTCTTGATGAAATATCACTTTCTTTTTCTTCAAACGGGGCCGTTTTTCGCGATTTCGTCCTTCAAACGCTCCAATAACGCAATGTAATAGTCGCTGTTAATAGTTTTTCCATTTTCAAGATAGTCGATGAATATTATACCATGCGCATCCCAAAATACTGTGCCAGCCAACTGTTGCGCCTTTCCACGCTTTGGAGTCGGTTGGAGACTGACAGACGGATGGACTGCGGCGTGAAATGACGGACCCATGTTTCATCCATTGTAACATATCGATGCGAAAATTCGGTTTTATGACGATTGAATAGCTTCAAACACTTCCCAAAATCATCAATTTGTTGTTGCTTTTGATCGATTGTAAGCTTTAGCGGTATTGTGAGGGACACGATCTATGAGAAATGTTAAAACCCGGCTTAATGGTAATCCGGTAATAAGTATCTATTGATAACTGTTGTAATACAGACCCCCCGAGAGACATTTACAGAGTTGTATCCAACATTCTAATAAAATTATCGGAAAAAGTGTTGAATTTCGAGTTATTATATAATTTGTGTACTTAAATGTTTTTTCCAATTGATCGATATACTGATTATTTTTTAAGTAAACTACCTCGTATTATATATAGTATTTAGAAAAATTTACCTTCACCCTTTTTCCAAAATTAAGATTGTCAAAATAAAATATTTTTTCAGTTACGATAATAAAAATTTTGCTTTGGTGGATTTACAAGTTTTTTTATTAACCGTACTTCGGTTTTTAACAAGTTCGTCAATGAACACTTAATATTAATATATTATACAGCCAGGTCCTAAAGTAACGGATAAATATAATTTCTACATAATTATAAAGTAGATGAAAACTCCTGAACCAGGTCAATTTTTACACACAAAAATATACGTTCTCAATAAAATCGTTCAAATACCCCCTTAACCCCATAAGGATAATAGCTACTTTTTGAGACATTTACCTAAATGTTTAAAAAGATTCGATGTTACTTTTTTGTCAACCAGATAACTAATATACTAGTCAATCGTGACAACTATTTTAGTCGAGGACTTTTTTATGTAAGAAATAAAAATATTACATTTCTGAATAGAGAATTGAAAACCATCTTAAACCCCGTATCACACGCCTTCATTTAAACTCTTTAAAGGGGTAGCTAACCATTGGGGGGTTAAGAAGGTAGTTAAATGATTTTATTGAGAAAGTGTATTCTTGTGTATATTTGAGGATTTTTCGTATGCGCTTATAATTTAGGTAGAAAATGAATTTATCCGTTATTTTAGGACATCACTATATAAAAGAAGTAAAATTTGTTCACAATAAAAGTACAAAATTTTTTGTAAAAGGTATATATTTTGTAAAAAAGTAAAAAACTGTGCAACGAAAGTCGTCGTTGTTACATGGAAAAAGCTTTTGGGGGACATGACACCATCATAAGTTAAAGTAAAACAGGTTAAAATTAGACTTACAGGTATGAAAAAAATGGTTCTTATTTACTTACATGTCACATGTGATGCCACAAAAAGTTACCCATTGGTCTTTTTACTATCATAAATTAAATGATATACTAGCCACTTCGAAAATTCACATTCATTTGGGATCTTCCAGTTGGATTTAAAAGTTATTCCAACTCATCGTCATTATCGTTCTCTTCATCACTCTCATCCAAATTAATAATAATTTTCTTCAAGGCTGGGACATTTTTCATGTAATCCTTTTCAATCTTCTTTACATGTTCTATAGCATTTTGCCAGTTTTGAGCACTGATATTTTTGAACTCCGTTTTTATTAGTTCGACAACACTTTGGGCATCTTTTGGAGATGTGTTGTTCCTCCGGATATGGTTTTTTAACTGAGCCCATAGCAATTCTATGGGATTCAACACACAGTAATATGGAGGTAATCTTAAAACCGTATGTCCATTGTTAGTGGCTAATTTATCTACAATATGTTCTTTAGTTACGACTTTTGTATGAAGAACCTGAATTAGTTGATCTTTGGTGTAATGATCCTCAAAATATAGGTCTTCGGCTATTAAAAATTCTTGAATTTCATCCTTTCTACTCTGTTTGGTTGGAATTTTTTTAATGCATCTGGAGTGATATGATGCATTGTCCATAACAATCACGCTATTTGCTTTTAAATTTGGGAGTAATGTATTCTCAAACCACGATTCAAAAAGCGTCCCTTCGATGTCTTGGTGGTAGTCTAGAGAACTGTCTTTAATACTTTTGGAACTCAACAATAACGCATCGTTCACCCATCCATGTTGTCCTCCGCAATGTAATATGCAAATTCGCTTGCCTTTAGAATGGGGTACATCTATTTGGCATTTGCTTAAACCGTTTGTCCAGGCTTTATCTATCGTTTCGTGGGAATCAAACCAAGTCTCGTCCAGATAATAAATTTCTCGACACTCACTGCGGTATTGTAAAATTTTTTCGATATATTCATTCCTCCATTTTATTAGGCGGCTACTTTCCATTATGGTTTGTCTCTTATTGACAGTTTTATATTTAAAACCATTTTTGGTCAAAAATCGTCCCAGAGTCTTTGTGGAACAATCATGAACCATATGTTTTTCTTTTAATTTTGCCATGATATTGTTTAGGTTAGGCATAATTTTAGCTGCATACATATTATATATTGTCTCACTAATAGGTTCCAAGAGGTGAGGTTGAATTTTTTTAGAGCTTCCCAAATCCTTTCTTGTTTTTCTACTTTTCGAACCTGTCTTTATTAAACGGTACACTGTTGCACAAGAAATTTTGGTTAATATCGCTGTTTGCTTAACAGCTTCATATCTGTTCATTTTTTTAGAAAGTCCGTCAAATACATCTAACACCATATTTTGCTCAGCTACACACAAATTCTTCCTTTGCTGAGTACTTGACCCCGCACTTTCATCTTCATCTTCTAAATTATCCGTAGGTTCATTTTCGTCAGGTAAATGCATATCACTTTCCCATGGCCGCCACATATTGTTCTTTGATAAATACTAAATTGTATATCACAACGCGCTTTTTTCAACAAACTCTGGCTCAAAGAATCACAAAATATACTGCTTAAGAATGACTAATTCCGTTATTTAAATATTTAATTGTGACAATGATCCCGCCGCATTTATTTATTCTACGAAAATATACCTATTAAGTATTAAATATATCACAACACTTTTTTCGACAAACTCTGGCTGAAAGAACCACAAAATATACTGCTTAAGAATGACTAATTCCGTTATTTAAATATTGTGACAATGATCCCGCCCCATTTAATGATTCTACGAAAATGCACTTACTAAGTACTTAGCAATTACCGGAAATATAAAATTGTTTGTAAATTTGTATTCAGGTCAACCGCAGGAATTTCTCTTAATTATTTTTAAATGTTATAGTTATAAACAAAGACATCATATTTTTGATAGAATTTTACAAAAATATTTAATGACGATGATTTGGAATAAGTTTTACTTTATTTTGTGTATATCGATAAATAGTGTTCATTGACGAACCCACAAAACAAAATGTCTACTTATTTTCGTAACTGAAAAATATTTTTCCACCTAGATACCTCTACCGAAAGTATTAATTTCCTGACCTGATTGTAGGGAGCAAAGTTGTACTTTTCCTCCCTTGAATGATTCTTGAATGAAGTAAACTTCATTCTCGGGAGGAAAAGTAGCACTTTGCTTCCTTGTTATACAAATAGCTGTTATTTTGCCAGTCCTAAATTAAAAAAAAGGATGAACTCAAGTATTTTTTTAATACTATATTGCGAGATTGTTTACTGCTAAAAACCATTGTTAAGATCAATTTGTAAAATCATTTAAACAAACTAATTATTTAAAATTTAACATTTCTTCGGTAATTTTATTTGAATGTTGGATACAGGTTAGTACAACTCTGTAATGTCTCTCTGGGGGTTTGTGTTACAATAGGTATCAATACCGGATTATCACAGGTTGGGTTTTAACATTTCGCATAGACCTTGTCGCTCACTATACCCGCTCTGCACAGAGCTTTCGCATAGCCAAAAATTCATGCACAATATATCCACCACGTTCCACTGATATCTTTAGAGTCTCAGCTATCTCGACGAACTTCACCTTACGGTCATCCAAAATTATTTTGTAGACTTTTTGATGTTTTCGTCGATAACAGCCTCTTTGGAGCGTCCACTTCATGCATCGTCCTCCGTGCTTGTTTTGCCTCGTTTAATCTTAGCAAACCACTTCTCAAGGGTTGATTTTCCTGGTGCAGAGTTCGAATAATGTTTGTCAAGCCTTGGCTTTAACAGTGCTTTATCGCCAAAAAGCAACGCTTAAGACACGAATTTCCTTTTGATCCATTTTTTAAAACTAACACAAGATGCTTCAATCAAAAATCTATAGCTTGTCTACAACTCAAAAATCGACAGCTGTCAAATTGGGCGCAATGAAATTGGTCCGGCTTGCAATGAAATTCGTCCGCCTATGCTTAACACATTGTAATGAAATCCGTCCGAAATAATATAAAATAGTATAAATTAGGACAAATTTCATGAATCAAGTAAAAGGTTTAAACATAGAAATACATAAACTAGAATTCTTTTCTGGTTTTTCTACCGGCATTATACCTATTGTAAATCTATTTGATTCTGTATACATATAATCAGAAATTTTAAGAATATCTGCTCTAATTGTAATAGAAGTTCTAACAGTTTGAATTTTGATATACTTAAGTTTCTACCTGAACTTTTTTTAACGCGTCAACAAAATTAAAAATAGAGGGATGAGCCCGATAAAAATTCATTGTTTCATTCAATAATAGCATCTTGAAGTCATTCAATAATAACATCTTTGCCACGTTCACTAGTTATTTTTTCTAGACGGTAATCTTAGAAAACATTTTGCTACTAACTTTCTCTTAGAAAAATTCGGCATTTTTTCACTTCAATTTATTTGTATACTACTACACAATATATGTGGATATACTATATATCCACAATACTTAGAAGTAATTTACGACAACTAGCGGCATGAATAATAACAATGAAGATTACAAACAAAAAACAATGAAGATTAATTTTATATGACCAAAATAAATAAGCAAATTTAAACAAAACCTTGGTTTTTCTAATGATTTTTTAATGCATTATTTTAACAAAATGCATATTTAACAAAATTAAAATCGGACGAATTTCATGGTGGCATCGGACGAATTTCATGGTTACTTTTGAGGTCTAAAATAAATTCGGACCAATTTCATGGTGTCATAAAATGAACCGGACGAATTTCATTTCGCCGGTCAAATTTATACCCGCATATTTTGAAGGTAACGGCTAACTAAAAATCATACGGATTTAATACCAAAGGTGCCATCTATGTGTCAGACTGCGAATTTTGCATCCCACCTTATATCATCAGAAAAGTAGTCAACTACAAAAAGGAACTCTTGACGAGTAGAGATATTTTCCATACAAATGAATAATAATAATTTCAATATCAATAACATCATATTCTACCTACAGCAATCTGAATTTGTACATTATTTTTCACGGCAACTACCCGCTCTATATGTACTGCTAGTATAATATTGAATTACACAAGGGAAGTCCCGTTAAAATTATTACCCTCGACTGTGAAATTTGAGTTCACAGTTCGAATACCTCTTCTCGCATTAATCTTTTAAAGTATTTTTGCAGGCTTTTCTTTCTCTGCAGTTCTCGGATTGCATCTGAAAGCCGTCAGAGCATCGTAAATGCCAGACTGTGATAGTATCTGCCCTGGTGTACGCTCGACAATGGTCCGTGCGCATTTATTTTCTGTTGTGCTTTTTCGAAATCTGTTTGTGAAATTAAGCATTTTTCGAGCTTTCGACTTTTTAAAAACCGTAATTTAGAGGTAGAAGATGCAAAATATTGAGCCAAAGAGACATAGTTGGATCAACATTAGAAAAGGAAATAACAGGTTGAATTGCACGTACGTTGCACGTACTGTAATGAGGAAGTTTATTTTTAATAACTTTTCAACTGTACGTCATAAAAAACTGGTATGTACATACACTTTTTTATCAATGTAAACCTGTGTTCAGACTGGATACAATAGTTCGTGAATCACTTCGTTGTTGCCATAACAGATAAAAAGGTTTTATATATGCAGTGCGTCCATAAAGTAACGCATAAATTCATTATTTCGTAAACCGGTGATATTAAGGAAAAATCCCGAAACAGGTCGATTTTTATTTTTAAATTCCGATTTTTTGGTATATATATCATACTAGTGACGTCATCCATCTAGGCATGATGACGTAATCGATGATTTTTTAAATGAGAATAGGGGTCATGTGATAGCTCATTTGAAAGGGTATTTATTTCTCTATTCACTAATATAAACATTAACATATTTGGCTTGCAAATTGTAGAAGCCTCGGAGGTGTAACCAGAGAAGGTTCCCATTGTTTTCATTCTGGTGGGATATGTTGTATGCCATTAGAGTGAAAACTTAGTCTTTTGCTAGCAGTTGCCGCTAGGGCATCTATGCCATTTCGTTCGTTGCAATTCGGGACTGCACGCTGGGGTTTGTTTTGGTTGGATCAGGGAGAGCAGCATATGTGCCTCCTGATGAGAGACTAATAAGTTTCGAAACCGGTAGAGGTGCTTGCAGCACTCTCTGATTGGACTGGAATATGGTTCGGCTGTATTTTCGTTTTGCAACGAAATTGAAAATGGTTATTCATTTTTGATTTACATTTACTCTGTGTGGAGTATGAAGGGAACCAGTCTCGTTGGAACTTTACCGCGCTGAGCAGATGTGACGTGAATTGTAAATTGTAGAATTCCCTCATCTTCCTTAGTCTCAGCATCCGTATGGCTTGCAAATTGTAGAAGCCTCGGAGGTGTAACCAGAGAAGGTTCCCATTGTTTTCATTCTGGTGGGATATGTTGTATGCCATTAGAGTGAAAACTTAGTCTATTAACATATTTATTTATACGGGGTGTTCAAAAAAACATTTTTTTAATTAAAATAATTGAGACAAAAAGAAGAATGTATGTAATTTATTTAATTCAAAATACGTTTTAATGTTGTCAGAAAACATGAAAAAATGTTTATTTGACAAATAAATATTGTTTTTCGCTTAAATTCAATGTTAAAGCTGCCACCCACCTGTCTCTTGGCAGTTGAACATTTCGTTTAAACGAAAATCAATGTTTATTTGTCAAATAAAATTTTTTTTCTGTTTACTGACAGTAGTAAAATGCATTTTGAATTAAATAAATTACATATATTCTTCTTTTTGTCTCAGTTATTTTAATTAAAAAAATGTTTTTTGAACACCCTGTATAAATAATTATGTTAATGTTTATATTATTGGATAGATAATTGAATACCCTTTTAAATGAGCTATCACATGACCCCGGTTCCGATTTAAAAAAATAATCGATTACGTCATCACGCCCCGATGGATGACGTCACTAGTATGATATATATGCCAAAAAATCGTAATTTAAAAATAAAAATCGACCTGTTTCGGGATTTTTCCTTAAGGTCGCCGGTTTACGAAATAACGAATTTATGCGTTACTTTATGGACGCACTGTATATAATAATGTTCTTGAACTCCTAAGTGGAGCATAGAGCTTCAGTGAAAACGCGCCATCGGGTTCTATTTTGCGCTAGGGCCTTCACCTCATTCCAAGACTTTCCTTGACTTCTTATCTCGTCCATGATGGATCTTCTCCAAGTTTGTGCTGGGCGGCCTCTTTTTCTTTTTCGTTGGGGATTCCACTCTAGGGCAGTTTTTGCAATACTGGAACTATCTTTTCGGAGTGTGTGACCTATCCACCCTCACTTTCTGGATTTTATTTCATTTTCTACCCTCTTTTGTTGGGTCGGGTGTAGCAGATCTTCGTTTCTGATAAATGTTTTAGATAGGTATTATTTTTATCACTACCAAATGACCATCATTGAAGAAACCTGGGAAAGCTTGGACGAAGATGAAAATTTATAACTAAATTCATTTCTCAGTGTCCATAAGATTACAAGAAGTGATGAATAATAATGGAGCTATGACAAAAAAATATTAATATTTCATTAATAATAACATTTCAATGATGAGACTACGGTACGTGCATGATAATATGTCGCGACCTTTATTAGTTGTAGTATTTTATATCTTTGTCTTATTTACCAGATAAGACCTTGTCCGTTAAACAGTTTTTAGTAACTCTTTAGCGTTGTTGGCTCTTCTTAGTACTTCTTCGTTAGTTATCCTTGTCGTCCGGTATTTTCAATTTCCGTCTACGAATCCTACACATTTTTAATGCTACAATTCGGTTCATACTCGATACTTTTAGGATCCATACTTCTGTTCCATACATAAGTAGAGACCAAATATAGCACTTACAGGTTTTAATCTTATAATATTCACAGGTTTTACCTTTCATTAGATTCTTATCAATTATAAGTAGTTTCAGATTATTACTTTTGATGATTGGAAAAACGAGTCCAAAAAGATAGAATAAGCAAAACTGTGGAATTTAAGGCTTATTTGAAACTTTTCTGAGCAACTCCTAGTAGTTCATTTTTATAAAAATAATCACGTAAAATTAAGAAGTGAGTTAAAAAGAAATAAAAAATAATTCTGACAGACCCAAATTTTATTTTAACTGTTGTTTCATTGCCGAGACCCACGTAGGTCAATAAAACAGCCCCCTTACATAAACTTTAACCGTTCATCGTAAAAAGCAACCCTTTAAAATGAGTACTTCCGCCACAGTGTCCTTACACCCTTATAAACTAAGAGCCGGAATAGGTAAAATTTGTAAAATCATTTTAGGCGCCATATAAGTCTATTTAAATACATAGTATAATATAAAAGAAAGCGCATGAACACCATACCGCCAATTTTCAGTGATAGATGCGACGACAGTGCGGCTCATCAAACTTTCCACTTATGGACAGGATAAATAAATTAAAGGGTACCCCCTGTTAAGATAGGCAATCCCATAATTTAATTTTTTTTTTCATTCTATGTGATTAAAAATCAAGACGCAATTTTAACCCACCACGCCGTTCACCTGCCATCAAAAAAGTCATTTTTCGTTTTTATTTTTATTTTTAGGTGGGATGAAATAAATTTTAAAATTTCAAAAAATTCACACGCATAGTTGAGGCTTTTACAAAATATGCCTATTTCGTATAGGTTGGATAGGACCAGTAGGTTGATTGTACATAACCTCAAAAAAATTTTGATGGAAAAAGGCGTACCTATATCTTTTTTGGAGATGTACGCAAGGTCTATTTTTTATTTTGTGTACTTTATCAAACACTAAGTATATTTCCAATTGTTTTCATATTTTCCCGTAAGGTTCACCACCTTCAAAACCCCGAAAAACTGTTTTACGGGGTTTTTGGGAATTTTCCCTATTTTATAGACTTCAAAATAGACTAAATCAAGGTTTTTCATAATATATAAATTGAAGTAACTGGGTACTTTAGCTCATTCAGAAATGGGAGAAACAAGTTCAAACTCCCAAAAACCCCCTAAAAAACAGTTTTTCGGATCTTTGAAGGGAGTAAACCTTATGAAAAATCTGATAAAAATTAGAAATATAGTGTTTGATGATAAAGTACACAAAATAAAAAAAATTAGACCTGCAGCCATCTCATAAAAAGTTATACGCCTTTTTTACCCACCTAAAAAAACAAAAAAATACGCTTGTGATGGTGGGTTGCGCTGGTAAAATTGCGCTGAGTCTTATTTGTAATCACATAGAATAAACAAAATTGAATTCTATGAGTGAGTGCATTTTGCTTGTCTTAACGGGGGTATCCTTTAATTTATTTATCCCGTCCATAAGTGGAAAGTTTGATTTTCCACTGTTGACGCATGAGCCACTAAAAAGTGACGACACAATGATCATACGTTGTAATGTTACAAACGTCACATCTTTGCTATTTTATTTTTAAATAATTATTTTATTCTATCTTCTTTATTAATTCTTTAATATTAATCTTCTTCTATTTGCTTTACCTTTTTTCCCCGTTAAAAATTGGTTGGCTTTATTTATAGGCATATCTCAACATTCTTGTTCTATCTCAGCATAGAACATTCTTATTCAATCGTTCTGTGGTTCATGACCATGACAGTGATGTCGCACTGTCGTTTCTCATTTCAAATTTTAGGCCCCCACTCACGAAGTCTGTCAATGTCAAGTCAAACCATTCCTCTTTGTCTAAATGAAGAATATTTTTCTTTTAATTTTAAAATCTACTTAAGGCAATTGTCTGGCCTCATAGCCACATTTTCAAACAGACGTTCTGATTTGGGGTAAGTGTACACATTTTTCTAAGCCTATATCCGTAATATTTTTATGTTCCTATCTAACCTTACTTTCTAGTTTCACACCTCATGGTGATTTTTTTCATATTATATGTCACATTATATCTATTATTTTCATATGTATGTAGTAATCCACAACTATTTAACTACTAATCTTATTTATTGCTATTAATTTTATTTAACCTTGCCTTTCTGCAACATTTCTGGATTATTTCTTGGAATGGCAAGAATATCTTTCATTGTTTCTTGGTGTCTTATATAGTTGTATGTATTCTAGTTTTCTGGATAATCTGCAAAAAAACATGAGAACAACAAGATAACCGCAACAAGACACCGAACAACCAACACCTTCAGGCCTGATGGCCACAACATCTACATCTACAAGCCCCAGAGCCCGTTGCAGAACCAACAGCAAGAGACCAAGAACCCGCAGACAGATACCAAGTGCCATCTGCCATCTATACCTAAGTATAATCTGTGATCTGTTAAGTTTCGGCAAGGTCTTGTACATATATTTTTTTAATACATTACTTAATTATGTTTTTATGAAAAATAAACATGATTAGTTAAATATTATTGTTTTATTTGCTCCATTCTGGATTTTCATTGGACTCACAAGGTGGACTCACAACTTGGGAGATTGAGCTAGTCTAGGGTAGACAATAACTCTCGTAGTTGATTGAAATATTATTCTCGAATATTATTTCAATGATCTGGGGTAGTTTATTGCATCAACGTTTTCTTTTAGGTGCTACTATTTATATTTAAGATATAATATACTCTTACGGTGCCAAAAAGGATAGGTGCAAGTTTTAACTATCTCGGCTCTTAGTCTATTACACCCCGTGCCATCGTGCCGCCTAACGAGGAGCATATTTTCTTTGGGAAGAAAACTCGCAATGGGCAATTTCCACGGCAGCTCCCACTCGACTTACGAGATTTCACTCGAGCGGGAAAACGTAACGAATTTAAATTGGCGTGAGGGGTGTGAGGGGAGGGGTCGTTGCGAGGTGGAAACCGTAGAAAACGAGCCTCTTTTCCCGTCGAACCGTGAACGAATCCGGTCTTAATTATTTTTCCTCGCTATATTTCAGCGTGTTCTTCCATGTTTCATATGGAGATTGCTGCAGTTAGTTGACGAGTGTCGGGCATAATGAGAAATTTCAGCAGTTTTTTCTCGCTACGCGTCACTTCACTTTTAATTGTCGACGGGAAACTGGAAACACGATGATGAAGACTTAGTGGATATGATGCTTATCTCGTTTGTTTTCTCTGGATATACTCTCATCAGTTTTAACCATAACAGTCCAGAATTAACATTTTAATGAGACCGTAAATGATAAAATTGTGGGACAATATGCAGGGACACGAAAAACGAAACTAAAACAAATAATTATGATATAGTGATTTTCGTATTGTTTTTGATTCATATTTCTGTGCAAAACTTTTGAATCTTCTAAGCTCTCTACTATGGTCTAGTCTAAAGATACATATTAGACAAACAACGAAATTTACAATATATCTTTCCTTGGTAGAGCCTATTATGACTTAAGGAGCAGAAGTTTGGCAGATCATAAAAAAAGATAAAAAAATAATAGAAGTAATAGAAATGGATTATCTAAGGAGAGCGTGTAGTATATTGTTACAAAACTGCCTTTACTATTTTATTATTTATGTTTTTAGGCACTAAGTTTAATTTTAGTTGAGTTTATTTATTTTTAATAACTTACTTCTAAACAAATGAAAGACACTGAATTTATATCTTTTATTTTACAAACTACGATATCTAATTTATTTATTACACCAAAACTAATAATTTATTTACATAATTACAAATTCAAAAATATTCCGCGTCCGATACATATCAAAATACACCGACGTATTCAAATTCACAACTAACTGCTAATTTCCAAATCCCTCTTATTTATACAATGCTTAATCATCTCTAATACAAAAGAATGGGGCGTGCATGATTTGGGCGCTAAATTTAAAATTCGACGCTGAAAAATAAAATTACCTGTTTCTGCATACATGATTTGGACGCTGGGTCTAATTGAAATGTAAATGGAGAGTCAGGTAATAAAATTCTAGAGATTAAGCTTGATAAGGTTTAGTTGTCACTTTGAAATAAATACGACATACATTTTACGAAATGGTAGTTAGTTTGATACTCATGTATCCTATCTCTAACGAACATAATTTTTTTTCTACTTTTTTTTTTCACAAGCATTAGTTGTTAATTCTAAACTCTCACTCATCGGCCCACATCTCCGGCGGAAATGTTGCGTGGTCGCCAATCTAGTTGTCCAATAAGTAGTCGGAAAACTTTTAAATTTTTGCATCTTTTGGTTGAATAGCCATAAAATCATATATGAAAGATTCTTCGACTTCTGAGGGAGGTAAAAATGGCAGCCCAAAAATATATTTCAGCCATTTAGATATTTCACTGTCTGCCAATTTATATTCCCGAATTAAGCCACAACTTTACATTAGCACTGGAAGATGTTTTCAAAACAATGGAATGGACAAACATGGGAATAAACATAAATGGAAAGAAACTAAACCACCTAAGATATGCAGACGATGTAGTAGTCATAGCATCAAGTTTTGAAGAACTACAAACCATGCTAACCGAACTAGCAAATGAATCCGAACAAATAGGTCTAAAAATGAATTTTGCCAAAACAAAAACAATGACAAACACACAAGACAATAGAAACGTAATACTAAACGACACCACAATAGAAGCGGTTAATGATTATATATTTGGGACAGATTATAAAAATAAATAAGGAAAACCAAACAGCGGAGGTAAAAAGAAGGGTCAGATTAGCCTGGGCAGGATTTGGAAAATTAAAATGGGTCCTAAAGAATAAAAAAATACAACAATACTTAAAAACAAGAGTGTCTGACCAGTGCATACTCCCAATTCTCACATACGCATGCCAAACATGGACCTTGACCAAGGCAAACATGGATAAAATAATAAAGACACAAAGAGCCATGGAGAGAGCAATGTTAGGAGTAAAATTGACAGACAAAAAGCAAAACAACTGGGTCAGAAATAGAACAAAAGTCAAAGACGCAGGTCAACATATAACCAGGCTAAAATGGAGCTTCGCAGGTCATAACGCTAGACAAACGGACAATAGGTGGAATAGCACGATACAACAATGGAGACCATGGACAGGAAAGAGAGCAAGAGGACGACCCCAGATGAGATGGGGAGACGACATTAAAAAGATAGGAGGAACGCACTGGAAACAGAAAGCACTAAACAGAAGCGAATGGAGGAAACTGGGGGAAGCCTATGTTCAGAATTGGACGAATTAAAGGGCAAAAGAAGCCACAACTGCCGATATTACGATACCAAGCTTGCATAAGATGAAAACGGCACCCTTTAATGTGCACATTTGGAAATTCAAAACGCGCAGTATTGTGGATAGCAATTTCAAAATCGGAGAAAATGATTTTTGGATTGAATTTCAGACCAATTACTTCACATTTGCTTTTCAAAACATTAAATAGTTTTATATAGGTTTGTTCCGATTTGTCGGGAAGTAAACAATAACACAATGGTATATAATGTCCGTTGATAAATACATGTATGGTAAAAACGGTCGCTGTACACGACCGTTTTACGCACCTCAAATACGTTTCTCCCGATTTTAGTACTTTATCTTGAGAAAAAGTAAAACTGTTCACTTTGAGCAAAATTTTATCACGATTACTTACTAACGTTGAAATTTCCATATTCACTATTAGTTTATATTCCTGTCTAGTACATGAGTTATTGTAAATAGACACAGGTTTATGGATTACAAACAAATTACCAGTTTTTTTTTTGCGGGAAACGAAAGTAATTAGTTTCGGTAGTACCGTAAATAAATTATCAATATGTCATCAGATGTTACTATACAGAATGTCTCACCGAATAAATCCTATTCTACCTCTTACTCTACATCAGTGGAATTTATACAACCCGTTGGATGTGCATGATTTGGACGCTAAATTTAAAAGACCCAAAGGAGGAAGACCCAACCCTTCGGTCCTAACTTTACTTTCTGGCAGCGTCCAAAACACGGGTGCTTTTAAGACCCTCGGGTACTTTAGCGTCGAAAAGATGCCCGCCCAAAGAATGATCCAGAATAAACGAGTATTTACATAATAACTTAAAGCACATAAAATCGAATTTTATAGTACAATAACAAAAGAACAATTATTAGGAAAAGGTATGTAAACAAACTCGGTCGAGATCTTTCTTTAAATTAGGGTCCCTCATAAATGAATCAACCACATAAATCATTGTATAAAAAAAGGTTCTTGGTAAACACCTTCGGCGTCTGTTAGTCCGGGAGCTGAAAATAGTTGAGTGACATAAATGTGTCACAATATCCAAAAAAGATCACATCAGGAATGAAAATATTACGAGGACAATACTGTGTATTCCAGTGTAGATAGAACTGATACGAGACAACTAGTGTGGTATGGTCACGTGAAACGAATGAATGAAGATAGATGGCCAAAGAAATATTTAAATTACATACCACAACAAAGAAGACGAAGGGGAAGGCCTTCCCCAAATGGCAGAAAACGATAAAGATAGAAAACTATGGCGGTCGAAATGCGAGAAGCGGCAGAGGCTGTAGGAACCTCGCTTATAGAAAAATGGAGTGTTAAGGGTCGTTTAAACACAGCGATAAATCAAACAACTTATCAAGGTCAATCGAGTTGTTGCAACTTATCATTGTGTGTAAACGGTGCATCGCACAACTTATCAAAGTTGGAGTTGGGTTGAAGGTGGTATCGCATTGAATCGCAGCGTCTAAACATCGTTTCAACTTGTCATCACAACTAGTTGCTGTGACTTGTCGTTGTGTTTAAACGACGCTTTACACGAGAGAGAACAACTAGTTTTCATTGGTAAACAATATTTCAAAAGTAGAAAGTTTAGCGGTCACAGTCCAAAAATTTCGTACAAAATGTGGTCAGAATAATGATTTAACTTTGGCAACTGTGAGTAGAATGTACAGTAAAACCTGTGTTAACGGCCACCTGCCAACATCGGCCACCTGTCCTAACGGCCAGTTTAAAAATTTCCAAAACCAATTATATGTAGACTACAAAAATTGGCAATAGCGGCCACCTTTCACAGTTCTTTCATTTTTAGTGGCCGTTACTGACAGATTTTATTCAGGGAGGCTGAATCAATTGGTGACAAGCCGCTGAAATGTCAATATCGAAGCAGTGCGTGAGAATGTTACTGAAAGTTCGAGAACATCAGTTCGTCGTGGATAAGAATTACAAATTTCAATAAACCCTCTACACTCTACAGCTTAATATCGTATCGGGTCTCAAAGAATGTGCCTTACAGAGTAGACGTGGTTTTGCGGTGCTGCGATTAAGTATTGGAATATGTGGTAAACGTGCACGTATAATTTTGAAAATTTGTCTGTAAGTGGAAGTTATGACCACGGACGTAAATACATAGATACATAGAAATATTTTTAGCTGATTTTTAGCTGATTTGCAGTAAGTTTTTATAAAGTTTGTTTTGTTAAAATGGGTAGAGATGGTAATAGAAGTCAAAGTGGTAAGGGAGAGGATGAATTGCACTCAGTAGTTAAAGACCTTGTTGTTAAATTGTGCACAGCAGATGAGTTTATCCTCAAGCTTACCGAAACTATAACTGGGATTATCGAAGAGAAATATAACGAAAAAATTGCCAAACTCGAAGAAGAAAATCAAAGTATTGTTAGAAAACTTCAGCAGCAGGAAGAGACAATCAAATCTCTTGTTAATCACCAAAAGAAACAGGAACAAATGGGGAGAAGCACCAACCTTAGAATTTATGGAGTTCCTGAACCATCGGGTCCTGAAAATTTGTCTAAAACTATGCTTGCTATATTTACAACTACAATGCATCTGGAATTAGATGAAAGAAGTATAGAGTTCTGCTATCGACTGAACAAGAAAGAAACCCACAAAAGTAGACCAGTTTTGGTGAAATTTTCCTCAAATTATTATAAAAATGTTGTTTACAAAAATAAAAGGTCACTGAAGTCTACAAATATAATAATTCGAGAGGATTTAACGAGAGAGCAGCTAAATATTGTAACGGAGGCAGTGAAAAAAATTAATGGTTCAGGTGTGGTTTGGACAAATTATGGTCAAGTTTACGTCAAACTGAATGGTCAACAAAATGGTAGAAGAATCAGCTCACTGGAGGATGTCGCTAAACTACTTACTTAGTATATAATGTATTATTATTATTCTCTATTTAATGGCTTTTGAAATTAACAGGTAGAATCATGATGTTTGTTATTTTTATCTTTTACGAGCATAACAATGTTAAGGATTATATTTGCAGCATTTGACCAATTGAGTTGTTCCCGTTACTAGATTTTTATCTAGGTGGAACAAAAACTACAAGAACTACAATTTTTTGTTTAAGTTAGATATCGTTTGTTTTGGTATTGTTTTAATTTCGAACTCGAGCATTCAAATTGTTTAAAATAAAACAAAATGTTTAAAGTAGGTTGCTGTAATGCAAGATCATTAGTACCTTCATTGCAAAATATTAAACAAATAGTTTCGGATAATTCTTTAGATATTCTTTTAATATGTGAAACATGGTTGAAATATAGTATTGTTGATGACCAATTAAATTTTAATAATTATAAATTATACCGGGCGGATAGAAATTGCAGAGGTAAAGGAATATGTATATGTTGGAGATGGATTGCGTTGTGAACCACTTATAAGTAGGCAGGATTATATCTGGGAACAGTTATGGATTAAAATTACGGTTCATAAAAAAACATTTGGAATAGGTGTAATATATAGACCTCATGAAAAAAATTTAAATTCTTTTCTGGATGAGTTTGAAAATAGTCTAATTGATATTGGACCAACTGTAGATGAAATAATTTGTATGGGTGATTTTAATTTAGACTTGTTTGACTATGACAATAGTAGTGTTAAGAATTTTTATTCAATTTTAGAATCACTGAATTATTGTCAATTGATAGACGTTCCTACTAGAGTCACTGCTACATCTGCAACACTTCTAGATTATGTAATAGTACAAAAAGGAGCTGCAGTGGAGGGGGGTGTCATACATCATAACATCTCAGATCACTCTATTGTTTATTGTAAGGTAAATGTAGGTGGTACATCGCAACAATCTAAAATGTGTACATATAGAAGCTCTAAAAATTTTAATCAAGAATCCTTTCAGGCTGATTTGTTTAATACTTCATTTTTCAGAATATATATGACCAGGAAAATATTGATGCAAAAATATCGTACTTAGTTAATTGCTTAAATAATTTATTTGATAGACATATTCCCATAGTTACCTCTAGAGTCACTAAAGCCAGAGCACCATGGATGACATATGTCATCAAAATTATGATGAACGAGAGGGACAAAGCTTTAAGCAAATTTAAAAGGACTAGATTACAGAGACATTTAGATTTTTATAGACAAATGCGTAACTTTACTAATCGGGCTATTGAGAGAGAAAAAAAGGCATACTTTATACATCAATTCAATAATAATTCATCAAAAGAAATGTGGAAGACACTAAAGTTGAATAAATTTCTTCCCGATAAAAATAAAAATATTCCAGAGGATTTAAAAAAGCCTAACGATCTAAATAATTTTTTTATAAAATCTGTTCCTAATAAAAAACCACCCCAACATCTTTTAAATTTTTATAATAATAATAGATTACTCAATGAAAACTTTAAATTTAAGGAAATTAATGACTTGTTTGTTTTTAAGACCATATCAGATATAAAAACGAATGCGAGAGGGTGTGATGGTATAAATATTAAATTAATTAAACTTTGTTGTCCTCATATCGTACCTTACATTACACATATTATAAATTATTGTTTAACAGAGAATGTCTGTCCGGCGATGTGGAGGAGGGCAGTTGTGAGGGTATTGCCGAAGAAACAAAATCCAAAAGAAATGAAAGACCTGCGAGGTATCAGTATTTTACCTACTTTATCCAAAGTATTGGAAAGAGCTATGGAAATTCAAATAAAGGAATATATACAAAAATTCTCTCTTTTACCTGATGTTCAATCTGGATTTCGCAAAGGCTTTAGTTGCACAACTGCACTTTTGCATATTGTCGATGACATACTTACGGCTATAGATGACAGAAAATGTACTATATTGATTTTATTAGATTTTAGCAGAGCTTTTGACACTATTAACCATGAATTAATGATAAGCATTTTAAAGTATTTAGGATTTTCCTATGATGCGTTGTTACTTATAATAAGCTATTTGGAAGGGCGACAACAGCATGTTAATATAGAAGGTCAAAATTCAAACTCTTTGAATATTAATTCAGGAGTTCCACAAGGCTCAATATTGGGTCCTTTATTATTTTCTCTATATACTTCTAATCTTCTCTCTAAGCTTCAGTCATGCCAAGCTCATTTATATGCTGATGACACTCAGCTCTACTACAGTTTCCCAATCGAAAATTTAAAAAACGCTAATGATCTGATTAATGCCGATTTAAAAAGATTTGTAGAAGCTGCTTTAAACCATTGCCTATGCATCAATTCCAGTAAATCAAACATATTAATATTTGGGCCAAAAAATCAAAGGGAATTAGTTTTACCATCAATCCAAATCCAAATTCAGGATTCAATTCTTGATGTTGTTGATGTGGCAAAGAATTTGGGTGTATTAATGGATTCAGAGTTAAGATTCGAAAAACATATAAATAAATTGATACAGCGTGCCTACGCTTCAATTAAGATTATATACGGTAATCGACATTTTCTACCATTTAATGTTAAGAAAATTTTGTGTGAATCTCTTGTACTTTCAAATTTTAATTATGCTGACGCTCTTTACGGTCCTAATTTAGCCACTCACTACAAGAATAAAATTCAAAAAGTTCAAAATTCCTGTCTAAGACTCATATTTGGCATTCGCAGAAGACAAAGAGTTTCACATAAAATTAAGGAAATTGAGTGGCTGAATATGGAAAATAGAAGGGTACATCATACAGTCTGTCTTTATCATAAAATAATTCTAACAAAAAAACCGTCTTATCTTCATCGTAAAATCACGTATCGAACGGACATACACAACTTAAATATTAGATATAAAGGTTTGCTGGCAATACCGAAATTTAAAACAGAGATATTTAGAAGGTCTTTTAGGTATCAGGTATGTCATTTGTATAATTCATTACCATCAACAATAAAAGTATTAAACATTGGGCAGTTTAAATCCAAATCTAGAGACTATTTGTTTATTTCTCATCATAATTTTGGTTCTGGACGAACATAATGCTCGAGCTCGAATAAATTGGTAAATGAAACGAAATTATTGTTGTTTTTATAATGGCACTATATAGATAAGTTTTTTTTTTCTTTTTCGGGTTAAGTGGAAGAACATTTTCTGTAAATGGCGACATTTCAGAAAATGAACTTCGCCCTTTATTTCTGAAAATAATATATTATGTTTTATATAAAAATGTACATTTCTATATTGAAGAAATAATAAAGACGATATTATTATTATTATTATTATTATATACTGACGAAAGATCTGCATCTCCATGCTTACACAGTTCAACTGTCTCAAGAATTAAAGCCTAATGACCATGCACAGCGAAGAGAGATTTTTCGAACAAATTCATCCTAAATGAGGAAGCACATTTTCAACTTGATTGATTCGTTAATCGTCAAAATTGCCGCATTTGGTACTCTGAAAACCCACATGTCACTGTTTGGTGCGGATTTCGGGCTAAAAACATCATTGGAGCATACTTCTTTGAAAATGAGGCTGTTCAAGCAGAGCCTGTTACTGGTGCCCGTATCGTAACATGATAACAATGATGAGAAAGTTCTGGCTGCCTGAATTGGATGATATCGATGTGGAAGACATCTGGTTTCAACAAGACCGTGCCACATGCCATACAGGCCGTAAAATAATTTAATTACTGAATGAGATATTTCCTGAACTCTCTGTAACCTCTCGTTTCGGTGATAAGAATTGTCCCCCTAGATCGTGTGATTTGACACCATTAGATTTCTTTTCATGGGGATATAATGAAGGCAAAGGTCTATGCGAACAAGACTATAATCATCCGTTGTATTGACGGAGGAAATTCAATGCTGCTTCAATGAAATTCAGCCACACGTATGCAAAATAGACATGGAAAATGTCGACAGGTTACGTATGTGCTAGCAAAGAAGCATTTGCCCAATGTGCTTTTCCATACATAACCCTAACCGATGTAGTTACTTTGAGATTCAATAAAAAAATTACAATTACAATCAAAGGAAAAACAACAGTTCAAAGTTTTATTCCCGGAGAAATAAAACATCTAATGGGACCAAGTTTCTCGTTACGCCTATCCGTAGTTTCTATTACTTGCAAAACCAAACGAATGATGAATGAAAGAAGAGACGGGGAAGTCTAAAAGTTGCACCTCACTGCCTGTCTATTTAACATGGCCAAATTCCAACGAAAACTTAGTTCCGATAGTCAGGAGTAAGAATAATTATTTTATTTAAAATAGACCAGGGTTTTCTATTAAATTCAGATCTTTCGAAAATGTTGAGTCACCCCTTAAAAATAAACTGTGTAAGGAGAATGCGACACTCTATAATCAACTCTGAGTGAAATATCCCATTGCTAACTTTATTTTTTTTATTTACATTGATTTTTGAGCATTAAATTACTCATTTCCACAGAAACTAATTTCAATATTATTAAAACTGAATCTCTTTGTTCTCAAGTTCTGCATTTGGCAAATGTTAACACCGCATGAAACAAACTATCGAATGTATTCAATCATTATTCCATTTTCTAAAACTCCCCATCTGAAGTTGACTTCGGAAAATTACCTGTTGATGACAGTTCGTGATAGATTAAACATCAACTACCGAACAGAACTTGTTCTGATTAGCCTATAGCATAATAAAAGTATGCATATATAGTTTATTTCTGTTATAATGACTTACTATATTATTGAGATAAAAAGGTTTGTGAACTTTGGCTTACGAGATTGATAAGAGCAAACGGCAGATGCGAATGGTAGTTTATGACGTTTATCGAGATTCGAAGGAAAATTTTTAATGTAAATAATATTTATAAGTTTGGTATACAATATTATATGCACGTAAATAATGTCTAAAGTTGTGCTCACTACGGAGAGCAATGGATTGTATCCTCGCTCCGACCCTTGCTCCCTGGTATTTATATTCGTTATATTCGTGAATTCTTGCATTTAAAATAATGCATTTATTTTAAATGCGAGAATTCACGAATATAAATACCAGGGAGCAAGGGTCGGAGCGAGGATACAATCCATTGCTCTCCATAGTGAGCAAACCCTAAGTAATCTCCATCCTCTTAAAAAAGAGGAAACATTTGTACTTATTAAAGTTAAAATCATCGCTTCAATATAGGTAGCAATATTATTGTATACACGTTATTTCCCTATAAAGTCGTGACTGCTAGTTCTCTCTATTGGGACCGTGCAAGTTCGAAAGGGCGACACCTGGTTTCATAGCTCAGCAACATTTTTAGCTCTTATAATTATATTGGCCAATTATATTGGGCGCACTACTTTTCCCCAACACGACTCTACCTTATCGGCAGAGTCTACGAGAAGGGTCGCGGACGTTTCCCCAACTGTCATCAATACGACTAACTTCACGCGAAACTTTGATACGAGAATTATAAAAAAAAATATGCGTTGAAATCCAGATCCCGTAATTCGTTAAGCGTGATAAAGGGAGTAAAAAGACATACATATTTGTTTCTTTGTAATTACAACCAATTTTCAATTTACCGTACACTTCTCGTAGACTGCCGATAAGGTAGAGTCGTGTTGGGGAAAAGTCGCGCGCCCCTACGAGAAGTGTACGGTAAATTGAAGCTGTAATTACAAAGAAAGAAATATCTTTGTACTCACTTTATCAAGCTTAACGAATTACGGGATCTGGATTTCAATGCATACTTTTTTTATAATTCTCGTATCGAAGTTACGCGTGAAGTTAGTCGTATTGATGACAGTTGGGGAAACGTCCGCGACCCAATTATATTAGTCCTAGTTACTGGATAATTGTCGATGCCATAGCCCAAAAAAGAATAAGGAGAAAAAGTAAGATTTAGGTTATGTTATTAAAAGGTAACTATTGCAGGTATGTAGAAATTAAAATTATTATTAAAATGCAGTACTACAAGCAAAATACAATTAATTAAATTCACTTTAATAATTGCATATCATATCAATATTGTGGAGCAACATATAATTTTTACAATTTATAACACATCATTTGCGAAATCCCATTTTCTTCAATGACAGAAATATACGTCAGTTTGACAATATGAATTATTTAAGAAATATGTTAAGAAAGTTGCAAGACTTCTCCGTTACACGCGCACGATCGTTTCTCGTATCCCCTCCAAGTACTTGCACACAGCGAATACGATAAGCACGACCAAGGATGGTCCAACTATGAGTATCAGGTTTCATCAGCCATCTCTCTGAATCCAGATCTACGCCAAGAGTATCTATTGATTCCATAGCTTGTCGTGGTCAACAATGAACCAAGACCAAATGAAGGGGAACAACGCTGCACCAGCCATCCTTAATATATGGAACTGATATCGTTTTTTTTAAGTCTTTACTGGGCCTACTGTAGCTAATTGCTATTACATTTGTGTAACCTTCTGACTCATGCTTCTGCAACCTTAATATTGTATCGGTCTTAGATAAAGTCGAATAATTTGCGTGGTTTGGTCATATTATGGTTCATATGGATGATAATAGAATAGTGAAGCAAGTGTGGCCAGCATAGTGATGTGGGAGGGAGGGGATGCGGCATACGATGAAGTAGATGGGCTCGGTTTCTTTTTTTTAAGTCTTTACTGGCCCTACTGTAGCTAATTGCTATTACATTTGTGTAACCTTCTGACTCATGCTTCTGCAACCTTAATATTGTATCGGTCTTAGATAAAGTCGAATAATTTGCGTTGTTTGGTCATATTATGGTTCATATGGATGATAATAGAATAGTGAAGCAAGTGTGGCCAGCACAGTGATGTGGGAGGGAGGGGATGCGGCATACGATGAAGTAGATGGGCTCGGTTTCACTCGCAAAAACGCTCCATCCAATATGGCGGAACAACTCTTTGGTATATTCTGCTCTATATAAAATATATAATTATAAAATTATATTATATTATTTAAATATATAAATAATTAATAATTCTAATAACTAATTAATAACATATTCCATATTATATAACATAAAAACCTGCCCGTCGCCATATTGGATGTAGCACCAAACTGTCAAATCAAGTGGTCCCATTTAGTAAATACAAAATCATCCCTTATGTCGTATCCCCTCTCTCCCATATCACTGGGCCAGCATCATCATCACGTAGCGCTACAACCCTGGGTGGGTCTTGTCTGACTGTACAACTTTTTTTCAATTTGTTCGGTCTTCCATCAACCTAGGGTCAAATGGAATGGAATGTGAAATGGAAGAAGAAGCAGACCAGCAAGGACGTGGAATAGAAAGATTGGAAACGATCCTCGCGTTGAAGAGGCGAGGATACAGATGGAGAAAAGCGGAGTCGATAGTCAAGAACCGCAGCATTTATAGAGGCTTCAACTTCAAAACCTCGAATGCCTTACACCCATAAGGTGTAGGTATAATTGTAATCCCAATAAGCTGGTCACATAAAGTCGAAAAAAAGACACTTTTTAATCGAGTTGGGGAAGTAGTCATAAAGGATGAAGAGATTACCCAATCAGCAGTAAGCGGTGTCTCCTGAGCTGGTCCATTCATGGACCAACAGGAAAGAGATGTTACAGGTACCCGTGAAAGTCATAAAAATCAAAAATATTTGTTCCAAATACAACAAAACATTTTTGTAATGAGCACAGCCAATTATTGGGTAATCGATGTTATTAATAATTATTCTAGTTTCTGATTTCTGGTGATATTTGTGTGTATTTATAGTGTGGCATTTTGATTTTATAGATAGAAAAATAAGGTCATAGAACAGTGAATCGGCATAACTTTCATTAAGGGCGTAGGTACAAAACATCGCGCCAATATGTTTTAAATGCATTCATTTTTTCTGCGAATCCTAAGAAAACTAAGTATTTTTGATAAATTTAAACGCAGAATGAAATATTGCATTATTGCCAAGGGTCGAAAGTCCCTGAAAACTTCTATAATGTTTATTTTAATAAGTTACAGGGGTGAAAAAAAGAAGGGAAAATTTAGTGTGATTTTTAATTTCAAATATATCATAGGCTTGTGAAACGTGGATTTGCCGGAGAATTCTCAAAATTTTATGTACCTCGTATACCTCAAACGAAGAAGTTCTAGAAAGTTAGAAAAACATCATACCTAGGCCACATACTGGGAAATAGTAAGTATATACCAATATGCTCAACTAATAGTGAAAGGAAAGATCGAGGAAAAGAGAGGACAAGGAAGGAAAGAACTATCGTGACTAAGAACCATCCGACAGGACGGACAGGGCTAAATTTTGAACAGTTGAAGATAGAGAAGAGTTTGCAATTGTAGTAGCCAACCTTCATTGAGGAGAAAGCACTTTAAGAAGTAGTGTCAAACCCCATATTTTAACCCTTAAGTACTAACACCCCGTCTCTCAGACGGCATCGCTTGTTGAAAGTGGGATATTTCCCTTCCTAAAAAATTTTGAAAGTCACCCGTTTATGACTTTTCAAGTTGGGTTGTTCTTTAGTAGTATTGAATTCGGCAATTTGCGGCAGGTTGTTATTCGAAAGATATTTACACTCAAAGTGTGATTTCCGTCTAATAGACGGGGTGTTAGTGTTTGTGCCCAGTTCGTCATTACACATAATGTGCTCCAGTTTGTCAAAAAACATCAAATAAGGGAATAAAGACTATGAGGAAACTCTTTTGAAATGGTTTGATGAGGTAGAAGACGATATAACCAAAGTGGAATCAATTTGTGATGAAAATGTTGCCACTGACTACCATTCCTACACTGTACTAACTATAGTACCTCTCAGTTTTTTTGTTTTAACATTTTTTAAAAATATTTTTATTTTCATGTTTCTTGCTTTTTGTTTAACTCGATTATAAATTTTTATCAAGATTCTTGAATTTGTTTAATTTTTATCACACGTTTTTTCAGGAGTAAAAAGGCACACAAGCAATCCTTCCATTCTTGTTATAATGTTTTTTATTTTAATAAATACAGAAAAACTAGATTAATTACTGTGTTTTTTAGATAATCAATACTTTCAGTAAGTCATCGAGATATTTTTTGCATTAAAATATTCAACAAAAACAAAAATTAATACGAAATGTTAAAAACCCGTCTGTCAGGCGGTTAGTTAGTGTTTACGTCATTGATTTAAGATGTTAGTACTTAAGGGTTAAGAACAGTGACTATGAGTTTTTCAATATTCTGTACCATAATCGACCAATGTCACACTAAAAACTAACTCTGTACAAATATTACAGAAAAAACACAAGTTGCTTTGTGTTTTTTCTGTAATGGTTGGAACGGCACTATCTCTAATTATAATGTGGACGTATTTTACTTGTTTGGTTGGTATTTCTCCAAGTTTTTTTTTTCTAAACATAAAATGACGTTGGTTTCTTTTATATAACTTCACCCAGACATGTTTCGCATCCTTTTCCATTTTTGTTTTTTTCTTGGAAACACGTTTATAGCCCCTCATAAAAAGTTCTCGTTACCACCTTTGATCGGCGATATATAACAGGAATGAGTGCCAATTCTGGAGTCACACTTCAGGTGTTCCCAAAGGAATAATCTAAGGAACATTCGTGCCCTTTTTGGAGTAGGGGCGATAAGAAAAAATGATGAATAACGTCTTCTCATGTCACATTTTTTTTGGGTAAATGGATGATCATTCTTTACAGAAGTGAGTTTCAAGACGGTAATATAATAGATGTTATTGATGAGAGTGGTATATTTAGAAATTACATGAATTAGAGTTTCTGTCCAAAGACAGATAATGCTGAAAGCCTTAGTAGTAATTAAGTATTTTATTTGAGAAAGCAAATTGTAAACAAACTTTAGAATAATGGGCAACGGTTTTTACCTGTGTTCGAGCATTCTATACCTATAGGGTATTGATTATAGGTTTGTTCCAACACGACCGAGAACCGTCACGAAACGGTAACGCTTCTGCGCAGTAAACAAAATCCGTTCCAACAAAAATATGATCGTCATCGGATCGTCCTTCCCACTGTTCCAACAAGAATTGTGATCTTTCGGTGACGGTTTCGTGATGATCATTTCAGTAATCGGGCAAATGCATAATGTGCTGGTTGGACTGACTTGCGCACTAGGATTTAATTCTTTCAAGTTTTTGAGCCTTTTGATCGACTAAAAGCACACAAGCTGTCACCAACAAAAATGACAAATATATGATTACCGTCATGGGACGATAACTGGGCGATACAATTACGAACATGCGCACAACAAACGGTACAAGTAGTTTCGTGACGGTTTCTGGACCGTCCAAAAGTTCATGTTGGAACAAACCTTATGTATTTTAGAAAGGAACTACAACGTTAACAAGGTTTTATTGTTTCATACAGTCAATGGACCTCTATATTTGAAAAAACCGCGGAGTGCTACCATTTAGATTGGTGCCTTTTTGAGAAAGGGGTGAATTAGTCCCTAGGCCTTAGACACAGGGAGAATTAGGGTGAGTTCTATGCACATTTAGTGCAAACACGTCTATAGGAAAATTATTCCAGGTTAAATTTACTATCAAAATATCACATTTTAGAGTCAAAAACATGTTTTTTTACAAAAATATATCCAAAAGAAAAGCAAGAAAAAAACATGAAAGATAGCAATTTTGTTTTTTGCCCCATAACTTTTTTCCATGGGCATATAGGTATAGGCATTGCTTCACAGAAAAAAACTTCCATCCTTCCTCTTTAAAATGGCGTTTGGTAAAAGTCCCTGTGAGTTAAAATTTCCAAAATATGATTTTTAAAATTTCGACACTCACAGCGATTTTGGGATATTTTCCTTGTTACTTCGCAAACATTGTTCTGTAACTTTTTTCTACGCATTTCTAGGTATACGCAATGGTACATTTAGTAGAAAGAGAAGTCAATTACCTTTAAAATGTTCCATCGTAGAAGGCCGTATGGCTATATTTAAGCAAGATATGGTTTTTCAAAATTTTATACTTTTAATGATTTTTATATATTTTACGATTATTTTTAAATTTCTCATTATAACTTTTTTTATTGTATATTTGGGTATATGTCTTGTGTAATAAAAAGGAAAGCTCATTTTCTTTACTTTAAAATGGTGTACTGTAAAAAATTCTAGGACTATTTTTAAACAAGATATGCTTTTTCAAAATGTGACATATACACATGCAATAGTTGGAAGCATATGGAAAACTATTTTAGTATTAATTTTATGAAAAAAAGTTATTCTTTATAAAATGATCTGCCTAGCTTGAAACCTAAAATGCGATCATCAGATATAAAATTTTATTAATAGTGTACCAGGTATGTTAAAAAATATGAATTTGCTCAGGAGTAAAGTACCTTTAAATTTCACAATATCGAAAAGTGTTATTAAAAAAAAAATTATTTAGAATTAATAATTATATTATAGTATGCAATTATATTCTAATCGAAAAAAAAAATTAAAAATTTTAAATTTTTTTCAAATTACGGATACTCTTGGATATCCTACGGATATCTTGTTTAAAAATAGTCCTAGATTTTTTTGGAATACACCATTTTAAAGTAAAGAAAATATGCTGTTTTCTATTATACAATGTATATCCCTATGTACAAGAAAACAAGTCATAATGAGAAATTTAAAAAATAATCATAACAAATATCAAAAATCATTAAAAGTATGAAACCTTGAAAAAGCAGAACTTGCTTCAAAATAGTCAAGCAACCTTATACAATAGACTGTTTTAAACTCCTCTTTCTAATAAATGTACCATTGCATATACCTAGAAATGCGTAAAAAAAAGTTACAGAACAATGTTTGCGAAATATTGGGGAAAATGGTCCAAAAATTCTGTGAGCGGCGCATTTTGAAAAATCCTATTTCGGAAAATATAAATCCTAGAGGCTTCTACTAAACGTCATTTTAAAGAGAAAGAATGTAAGTTAATTTCTGCTGAAGCAATGTCTATACCTATATCCCCGTGGAAAAAAGTTATGGGGCAAAAAACAAAATTGCTTTCTTTCGTGTTGTTTTTTTGCTTTTCTTTTGAATATATTTTTGTAAATAAAAATATTTTTGACTTTAAAATGTAATATTTCGATTAGAAATTTAACCTGGAACAATTTTCCTGTAGACGTCTTTGTACCAAAAGTGCATAGCACTCACCTTAATTCACCCTATGCCTAGGGACTAATTCACCCATTTCTCAAAAACGCACCCATTTAAATGGTAGCACTCCGCGGTTTTTTCAAACTTAGACGTCCATTGATTATATGAGACAATAAAATCCCGTTAACGTTGTAGTTCCATTTAGCTCTCTTATTTTGAACATAATCAATAGCCTACTACCTGATGACCTTCACCTTAATTATTTTTAAGAGAATAGATAATAACATAAGACTTACCGCATCTTTGGATGATAAGGTTTTAAAAATAATTGAAACTTAGCACTAAATAATTGTTTATTGAAGTTTCGGATTTCAGATCCGAAAATAAATCGTAAAATAGAAAGAATTATTTATAAAGGATATTATTATAAAGAATAATTATATAGAATAGTAATCCACTGTACATTGGTAAAAAATAAGAACTTCCGAATTCCATAACATGCATACTTTCGACGAAATTTTTTACTTCAGGGGTGGAACCTACCCGAACGGTGGTTGGAAGCTTTGTATTAAGATAATCCCAAGAATGAATAGAAAAATATATGCTAGGGAAAAATGTTCAATAGAGTTTTTTGAAAAATCAATCCTACTTGTAGATGTATTCGTGATTGAAAATTTCAATTTTTCTTATGTTTTCAATCGATTTTTCACCAATAACTCAAAAACTTTAAATTTTATCAAGAACATATCATCAATGGATAAAAAATCAAAGATATTGCTTTTTTATTTTTGTTGTAAGCACAAATTTTTTAAAGTACAGTTTGAACAGTTTGAAATGAATAATTATTAAAGAAAATTGGTTAGTGATATTTTTTTTTGCATTTTTAAAAATATCTTTTTTTTTCAAAAAAAAGGGGCAAACTAGAAGATACGTAAAATTTGCTGTATCAACAAAAAGTTGGGTTTTTTTTGCAAAAAATACTCTAGATATTTCTGAAAATGTAAACATATTTTTTTCACTTCAATCACATTTTTTTTTCAAAATTATCTGTTTTAAATTATTCAAACTTTTGAACCCCATTACCAATCCTTACATAAAGTGAATTTGAAATGGGTAGATGGATAATAGATGGATAAGGTAAATGGGTATTTAATCGAAATTAGGGTAGAAATAGCAAGGGTAGTACAGTTCATCCCAAACCCTTTTTTCAGTGCGACATAGATTATCGAATTCTCTCTAACGCATTACAGTTGGAAGTGAGAGAAAAAAACGTACGTCCGTTATTATTATACATTGAACTTGTAATCGATCGTGACAGTATTTTCACAATATCATCGGGTAAAATGACAATTGTAATTTCTAGGTTAATATTTTCAGCGACGTAAATATAAATATTTTATGCCATTATATTCTGACATTGTATAGTGAAATTTGATTTTATATTTATTTATTTTTACATTAAAATATTTAAATACATATTAATATTCTGGCAAATGTTTGTATAAATATTGATGTGTAAATATAAATATTCTGACAACTGTCAGATTTAACTAAAATGTCATGTAATGCTTTGCAACATTCTTAAAATTCTTAAAATCCTCTATGACGTCAAAATTAATGACGCACTGCAAAAAGCGTTTGGGATGAACTTGTACGTTTGTTTTTTCTCACGAAAAAAAAAATAGGAATCGAGCATCATTGAAGCTTCATTTTATTACTTAAAATTTTTTTGATAAAAAGTAAAGTTTTTAATTTTATCGTGACAAATAGTTTAAACATAAGAAAAATCAAAATTTTCAATCACGAATAAGTCTACAAATATTAATGTTTCGAAAACACTATAAATTTGTTGGTTAGAATATACGTTTATATTGATTCTTGAGGGTGTTTTCAATAAAAATGTTCCCCCCCCCCCCCTCCCCCCCAGTTGGGATTGATTCAATAGCAATGTAGAAGCACACTTCGGCATAAGGTAGATTTTGTTTGTTAACGTATTCTCCAGTTACTATTAAATATTTTAAAAACATCGATATAGGTATGTTGGTGGAATTCGGAATCTTAGTATACTCGCACTATAATTTTAAAGATTTACAGATATAGTTCAGAGAAATAAGGAAAAAAAATATCCTGTTAGAGACACACCCCCTTCAAGCCGAAACCAAATTTTTTGAGTAGTATGGACATCTATAATAATAACCCATATGTTTCCTGCAGCCGATTTTTATGATATACATAGTTATAAACAAATGAGGATCAAAAAACGGTATCTAATTTTTTGCTTTTTTCGTCTATTACCAAAAAGTTAAGCATTTTAAACAAATTTGAGAGTAAGAAACTCATAAATCGTATAAAAAACTTCAATATGGCGTCCGCGGAATATGTCTATCCTTATTGGTTGCTTAGAAAATTGCAAAATAAATCATAAATTTTGTGTTTTTATAAATATTCATAACTTAGGTAAAAATTAACTTAGAACCTTCTTGTAACACTGAATAGTGAGACTTCTGGTGCTTAAATTATACCCAAAATTTCAAAGCAATTGGCCAAATAGTTTAAAAGTTATTTAATTTGTTTATCCCAAATTAATTTTTTTTGCAACACTATCAGTCAGAAAATGATGAAGTTACAGTAATACTTCGGACAGTTTATGAAAGATTTACACTATTAATTTAATTAAAAGAACATGACAAAAAATAATTCTAAATATTGCAAAATTATTTTGCAAGATCATGTGAATTAAAAAAGGGGGCTAACTTCGTCCCTAATTGTCCTAGAACAATTGTTTTTCTTTGTAAATGTGTATAAAAATTCAGTCTTTCTAAATATGAAAAAATAATTTTTCTACGGGTACCGGTTAAAAAGTTATTTTAATTGTTTATAAGTAAGCAAAAAATCGACATGTTTTTGCAAAATAATTTTACACTGTTTAAAATAACTTTTGGCTTTTTTTAATTAAGTTAATAGTACATATAAATGTTCTTCTTTCAGAAACTGTCCGAAGTATTACTGTAACCTCATAATTTTCTGACTTATAGTGTTGCAAAAAAATTAATTTGGGATAAACAAATTAAATAACTTTTAAACTATTTGATCAATTGCTTTGAAATTTAAAATATACATAATTTAAGCACAAGAAGTTTCAGCATTCCGTGTAATAAGAAGGTTCTAACTTAATTTAAACATAAGTTATGAACATTTATAAAATCTCAAAATTTATGATTTATTTTACAATTTTTTAAGCAACAAATAAGGATAGACATATTCAGCGAACGCCATATTGAAGTTTTTTATATGATTTATGAGGTTCTTATTCTCAAATTTGTTTATAATGCTTCACTTTTTAGTAATAAACGAAAAAAGCGAAAATTTACCGCTTTTTGATCTTTATTTGTTTATAACTATGTATGTCATCAAAATCGACTGCTAGGGGAGTGCATTTAGATTTTCACTTCGGAAAAAATCAAACAAGATAAAACTTTTTGTAATTTCATTAAGAAATGTTTAATAAACAACATATCAAAAAGTTCTACTCGAGAAGTGGGTGCTTCATTTTTTATTAAACAAATGAACAGCGAAGTTAGATGTTTTTTTAAATAACTCCAAAAATATAATTTTTAGAAAAAAACTGACTTGACCATTGAAAAATTCAGAAAATTTTACAAAAAAAACCTTATATAAAGATTTTTCTAAAATTAAATCTCTAGCTTCTGTAATTTTTTATTTATAACGCTAAAGTCACCCTTCTCACACACATTGGCGCAATGTAAACTAACGTTGGAAGAAGTGCACGGTTGAGTTTTTTTAATGTAATTCTTTAACTAATGGATCTAAAGAAATTTTACAAATTGGACATGAAAGAAGATAAAATAAGCTATCTTATGGTTGTAATAAAAAGAAATAAAACGTATGGACATAAGTACGGTGTGGGCGGAAAGTGAGACTTACATGAATTTTGTTTAAAAATGATTTAAAAATGTGTAACTAATACAATTTTACTTACAAAGCTCTAAAATTTGCACAACTTACCTCTCAATCATCTTACTAAACGATGTTTTATTAAAAAAAAATCTCAAAAATTTAATTCAAATAATACGCTGTCTCAAAAAATGTAATTTTTGAAAACTTCGTAGTTCTACAGAATTCCCACCACTTTAAGACGGTATTACTCAAGTTTGAATAAATCTAATACAATTTTTTTAATATTTTTTTAAAGCCTAGGATGTAATCTTTAAAAAACACTGAATTATTTTAGATTAAAAATGAAATAAACAATTTCTTTTTGAGAAAACTAAGAAAGATAACAAAAATGTAATACAAAAACCGAAAATTACCAGCTGAAAAAATGTATATACAGAGTGATCAAAACTTTTTTCTGTAAAACTTACCTAAAATTAATTTAATAATAAGCTTCAAAAATAATAAATGTTCAACAAAATTTTTTTTTAGCTCTTATACAGTATGTCTGCGTAACTTGGAACCTATTGATAACTTTTTTAATATCAGTTTTACGAAAAAAAGTTATTCTTTATAAAATACTCTGCATCGTATATAACATAAGATGCAACCATCACATATCAAATTTTGTTAATTTTGTACGAGGTATGTCAAAAAATATGAATTTCACTCAAGAGTAAAGTACCTTTATATTTCACAATATCGAAAATTTTTATAAAGAAAAGTTGTTTGGAATTAAAAACTATGTTCCAATATGTAATTATATCCTTCTAATCGAAAATTTGTTTTTTTTAAATATTGTTTCAAATTAATTATACCAAACATCATTAAATTTTCACTTATTATTTATGATAACTGATTTATTATTAATTTTATGAAGAAAGTTATTCGTCATAAATAGCTGTGCATGGTCTAACACTTAATATGCAAATATAAAATATTATATTTTATCAATATTATACGAGGTATTATGTAAAAAAATTGCATAAAAGTGTAATTGCATATTGACACATCGTTTTTAATTCTGAACAACTTTCCATAATAACAATTTTCAGTATTATGAAAAATATATGTATTTTACTCCTAACTGAAATTTTTATTTATTGACATATCTTGTACAAAATTGATAAAAATTGATATTTTATGATTGCATTTAAAGTTTTAGAATATGCAGAGTTTTTTACTAAGAATAACTTTTTATTTATGATTCCATTGCAACAATTTTTTGAATATTGAAGAGATAGATTTTGAATAATTGGTTCTTTCTTTCTAAAGCGTCGTTTAAACACAACGATAAGTCACAGCAACTAGTTGTGATGACAAGTTGAAACGCTGTTTAGACGCTGCGATTCAATGCGATACCACCTTCAACCCAACTCCAACTTTGATAAGTTGTGCGATGCACCGTTTACACACAATGATAAGTTGCAACAACTCGATTGACCTTGATAAGTTGTTTGATTTATCGCTGTGTTTAAACGATCCTTAATACATTTTAATGTTTAATATTTTTGTGAAAATTATTTGTTTATCTTTTTTTTTTAAGAATGAAATTCCATATTTGTTTGATTGGATTCTACTTGTTTTTCATTTAAATATCCGCCATTTTGAAATTTAAATTTTTAATCTTTAATTCAGATTCAACAACCTGTTAAAAATAAAGACAATAAATGTTTTAGAAAAATGTTCTTTTTTATGTTCTTTTTAGAAAATCCGAATTTTGGATCCGCCATTTTATAGTTTATAATGTTAACATTTAAGTTAGGTTTATCAAAGCTCTCAAAAATAAATATATGTAGAAATAAATACCTACATTTTGTAAAGAAATTATGATTTTACAACTGTTTTTTAAGTTATCCGCCATTTTGGATCTGCCATTTTATAATTTAAATTATCAAAATTTGATTCAGGTTCAGCTCTCAAAAATATCCACATATATGTAAACAAACACGTTTTATAAAAAAAATTCGGATTTTACAACTGCTTTTTAAGGAATTTTAGGAAAAAATCCGCCATTTTGAATCCGCCATTTTGAATTTGCAAATTGTAATGTCAGATTCGGGTTCAGCATAATCAAAACTAAAATAAAAACATTTTTTATCAAAATAAAATGTTGAATTCACTCATATTCTTAACATTATTCATACAAAACAATTGTTATTGTTTAAACAATTAATAAACAATTAGCGGCGAAATTTGTGAGTAGAACTTTTTACTTTAACACATTTATAAACTAACAAAAAAAGTTTTAGAAAAATATAACCTTGTTTGATTTTTTCCGAAACATTGTATCTTCTCGTTCTAATTGCACTCCCCTATGCAGGAAATATATAGGTTATTAATATAGATGTCTATACTACCAGTTGTGTCATGGTACGGGAACGCCGTTCCGGCACTGGTTAAGAAAAGAAAAAAAAATAATAGAGAATTTAAGTTTTGTAAACAAAATTTAGCAGTGCGTTCCGGCACTGCTAATTTTGCCATGACACCACTGTAACTACTTAAAAAATTTGGTTTCGGCCTGGAGGAGGATATGTCACGAGAAAAATCTTATTTCTCTGGACTAATAGTTCAGAAATTTCATTTCCAATCAATGAATTTTACAAACCAATCTGACATGATCATGTATCAATACGAATATATTGTATCGCACTTGAAAATGAGTAATATTACATTACATCTTAATCGCAATATTCGACTATCGGCAGCAAAATACGATTTAATTACATTCTCGAACGTAGTGTTACAAAACGAGCCTAAAGGGAAAGATGAAAGAGAGCCACTTCCTCTCAATATAGGATCCAATATCCGCCGATTTCTATTTCTAATTAAATTTCGTGTGTACGCCCTAGCAACATTATAATCGACGCCCAAAGTTGGGTGTTTCATTAAGACCTGTCACCGGAAAATCATTATGGTAAGTCAAAAACAATGTGACGACGACGGTAAAAAACCTGACGAGGTGTTTCCCGTAATGAGATTTTATAAATTAAGTTTGGGTTTTACCAAAGGCGTGAAAGGGTATAAGAACGAGCGAAGACAAACGTGAAATGTTTTCTGACTTTTTCACGGAGAAATTAGTTTAATACCGGCAAAAATTTTTGTTTAGTTTCTTTAACTGAATTAAATAATATTTGTTCCGTAATACATTTTGCGAAATAGTAGTTTTTTTTTACTTAGATTATTAACCTTTCGCCTATCGAAAAAAAAAAGAGTGTGTGCTTTGTACCCACGTAAGAAGTTATACACACACCCAAACTTATATGGAATCATCTGATATTTCTTACTATTTCGTGTGAATTTAAAAAAACGAACACACGAAGTCAGACAATATTGATTTATTTCAATGTAAAACGAATAATGTTTAAATTGTTTTTATTTATTTTTTTTTGTATTTTGTGGTAGTCAGTGTTATCACCTCTAGTCCTTATGCAAGCTTCAGTTTGCTTGAGCACGCTCCTAATCAAATTATCAACATTTTGTTGTGGTAGGTTGCTGCATCCTTTAATAGACGGAGAGCTAGAGCCAAAAAATCATCGTCATAAGTATTATGGAGTTTTTCCTGTGAAATGTGTCCATTGTATATTGACAATTATGACCCCTTTCAGGCTGACACCTCAGTGGATACAGGAAGTAGCAATAAGGGATGAAAGGGGAAAGTTAGTGCAGTCATTAAAGGTTTTCACCTCCTGTTTTGTTAAACCTCCATCGATTTGCATGAAAATTGGTGACTAGTTAGAGCATACCTCAAGAAACAATACTGATTTGGTGCCACTTGCACTTTTACCCTGGTGGTGAATACTACCCCTTCCCGCGGGTGAAAACTATTTTATTGAAAATAACCCCACAAGTCGATAGAGGGACAAATTTTAAGTAAAATTTGTTATATCATGTTATTAAAATAAATCAATACTTTTTGAGTTATTAAAGATCAAAGATTTGTCTATTTAAGAGCATATGCGTGAAGTTACGGATGATAAAAAGAACAGTTAATTAATTGTATGTTAGTAAAATATTATTTTTATATTATTTCGATATTTAATTGAATTTTTTTTTTCATTATAAACTGAATATGTCCAGAAACTGGGGGTGTCCAATAATGGGTACATTTGACATATTCGAATACACTTTTGCTAAATTTATAATATCGAAATAATATAAAAATAATATTTTAGTAACATACAATTAATTAATATTTTCTAATTTTATCATCCGTAACTTCACGCATGTGCTCTTAAACAGACAAATATTTGATCTTTAGTAACTCAAAAAGTATTGATTTATTTTAATAACATGATATAACAAATTTTACTTATAATTTGTCCATCTATCGATTTGTGGGGTTATTTTTAATAAAATCGTTTTCACCCCCGAGAAGGGGTGGTATCCACCCCCAGGGTAAAAGTGCAAGTTGGCACCAAATCATTTTTATTTCCTGAGGTATGTTCTAACTAGTCACCAATTTTCATGCAAATCGATGGAGGTTTAACAAAATAGGACGTGAAAACCTTTAAAGACTACACTAACTTTCCCCTTTCATCCCTTATTGCTACTTCCTGTATCCACTGAGGTATCAGCCTGAAAGGGGTCATAATTATCAATATACAATAGACACATTTCACATGCCAAACTCCATATTACTTATGACGATGATTTATCGGCTCTAGCTCTTAGACTATAAGAGCAGCTTGTACTAGCCGTGCGGTGTTCTGTGTATTATCCCGGCGAGCTCTAATTTTTCTTTTAAGCATATCCCACAAATACTCTGTAGGATTAAGCTCGGGTGAGCAAGCAGGCCACTCCAAACAAGTGATACCTTCTGCTCCAATGTTGTTTGTAGTCACTCTAATGGTATGTAGAGGTCCATTATCATGCAATAAAATTAAATTTTCTCCTGTTACCCCTCTCCAGAGCCTGACTACAGGTTATCAACATACCTGTGAGCAGTTAAAATTGATTGGATGAAAATTAAAGGAGTTTTCTTACGGATCACAATTCTTCTCCAGAACATTACACTTCCCCTTGTATATTTGTGAACAGATCTGACAGTTTTCGTTGTTGCTTGTCTTCCTCGACCTCTAAGTATACGATTTCGTGGGTCATCTGATTTTGCACAAATCCTGACTTTTTTTGAAAATAGCACATTTTCTCAATTCCCAATGTACCAGTTTTGGTGGTGAAGACACCAATTTAGGCGATCAATCTGTGCTGCCTGGATAACTCAGGAACCCATAACTGTCTCCTGCTGTATACCTTTTTGGTACGAACTCTTCTTCTTATCGTTTCAACTGAAACAGTTACACCTGTAGCTTCCAAAAGCTCCCTTTTGGAGCTGCAGGTGAGAAATGGTTGGGTCTCTTCCAGCTGATTTTGGACAATTAAACGATCGTGGAGAGCCGTTATTACTTTTGACGACTTTCCCTTGCTTTATTTTTGAGCTTTCCTAGTTCCTGTTACCTAGCATAAATTTTGGACAGAACGCCCTGTATTACGCCTAGCTCTACAGCTATGTCCCTCTGAGAACATTGTTTTCTCCACAAGACCAATAATCCTTCCTCGTTGTAAGTTCTATTAACCCCACATGAGGCATATTTTCGTTTTTGGACGCAAAAGTTAGTTTTCTACAAGCTACCATGAAAATATTTATAGATGAGAAACCCAAAGCTATACCAATCAACAGAGTAGTTCGCCAGAAAGACGATATTTCACCAAACCAAAACTATTCACACTGGGACTTGAAGACGTGTTCAAAGACATTAACTGGGTAGATAAAGGAATAAATGTTAATGGAAGAAAACTGAGTCACTTGAGATATGCTAACGACATTGCAATATTCGCTAAAAGTTTCGAAGAATGATGAAGCAACTATTTCAAGCTTCGATGAACTTCGATGAGCTTTCAAGCATCGATGAACTTGGAAAAAACAAAAGTAATGATGAATACACCGAACATTAGAAAAATAACGCTGAATGACATAAATTTAGAAACAGTAAGCGAATACATCTACCTGGGACAGATAATGAAAGTTAACAAAGAAAATCAAACTGCCGAAATTACCAGAAGAATAAGGTTAGCGTGGGCAGGATTTGGAAAACGGAGTTGGTTGGATCTTGAAAAACACTAAAATAGAACAATATTTGAGAACCAGAGTTTACGATCAGTGTATCCTCTCTATATTTACGTATGGTTCACAGACGTGGACACTCACCAAGGCCAATATGGATAAAATAGTAAAGCCACAATTAGCGATGGAAAGATCAATGCTCGGGGTGAGGCTTATAGACAAAAAAACAAATAAATGGATTAGAAGAAAAAACCAAAGTAAAAGACGTACGAGAACATGCTGCAAAATTAAAATGGAGCTTCGCAGGACACAATGCCCGACTGAACGATAAAAGATGGAATCACGAAATACAACAATGGAGACCGTGGTTAGAAAGAAGAAGCAGAGGAAGGCCACAAATGAGATGGGCCGATGACATAAAGAAGGTGGTAGGACACAACTGGAAACAGGTGGCGCAAAATAGACAACACTGGATTGAATTGGGGGAGGCCTATGTCCAAAGTTGGATTACTGAAGGGCGAAGAAGAAGAAGAAATAAGCCACAAAATTAGCTTATTTTGCATACTAAAATAGATAGGGACAGGTAGACCGCATACTATAGTAGCACCGATAAAGGACGAGCTATTTGCACAGAGGAAATATAGCTAAGTTGGTAGGGACATTAATAAAGAACGACGACGACAGACAAGTGAAACGGATGTCGCAAACGAGGATAGAAACAAGAGAGGAAGACGAAGGGACACAGAACAAGGTAGAAGAAACACTGCAAGCGAAATAGTTTTTTAAAGAAGTAAAATGAAAACAAAAATTGACAAGAAAAAGTACGGATAAGTACCGGAAAAAAGAATAAACTAATTAGTTTTCATCAATGCTTTTTGTAGAATTTCTTATATCTCATATTATGCTCCTTTGTTTTACACATAATTTAAAAGGTCAATTTTTGAAGAAGTATAAGAGTATGATATCGTCACAAAGTTTGAAGTAAATGACAGTGTATAATGAAGTAGCTTCGGTAACTGAGAGAAAATTTATTCCTAATAGAATTTGTAAATTTCCTTTTACATAAAAATAAACTCGAATCTTCAAGAACACGAGTGGCACTTAAGTCTCTTTGGACTGAATTACTCTTCACCGAATTGGAATAAGGCGTCTTATTAAAATTTGAACGGATACGTAGATTTTCCGAGAAGTGAATCTAATATAAGAGAAGAGAATAGAGATAGTAGTTCCTAAGTGTTCGCTTTCTGCCACTTTCTTTTATTTTATGGTAAAGATCTGTCCTCAGAAAAGAGATGGTTCGTTTTTTAGAATATATGCGTTTAGTCCTGTCGCCAAGGGGGTACGACAGCTTCTTTTATTCGGATGGACTTACCCAAGTTTTTGTCATGTATTTTGACCCGTAGAACACAAATTTTGCCAAAATTGCTAACTATTTAGTAATTATTTTTTTTGCCAATTTGAATAAATTGGCAAAATTACTGACTAGAATCACTAACCAGTTGTGCCCGAGTTTAGCGAACTGACTATAACAGTTGATCCGGATGTCGATAAGATTGTTATAAACAAAGAACTTGAGAAATTACATAACAGCGATTTTCCGCAAAACAAAATATTTTTTTGTATTTCTTGGGTCATTCTAAACAAGCAATGTTCTTACAAGTTTTTTCGTAGGATGCACAGTTTTCGAGATAAACGCAGTTGAACTTAAAAAAAATTGCAATTTTTGAACCCGAATAACTTTTGACTAAAAAATAAAATAGCATCTGCTTACCGCATTTGAAAGTTCAAGTCAAATTATACCGGTTTTGATTATTTGCATTGCTAAAAATTAATTTTTTTATTGTCAAAAAAAGCTATAAACAAATAGTGTTTCCCGTGCCCAATGCATGCGTTGGTAATGCATGCTATATACGTAGAAATTGCCTGTTTGTAGGCTCGCCTACTAGTTCGATTTTAAATGAGAAATGCATTTAAAACATCACTCAAGCACTATGTGTTTGTAGCTTAATGTTTAGTGTTTAACAATAAAAAATTAATTTTTAGCAATGCAAATAATCAAAACAGATAGAATTTGACTTGAACTTTGAAATGCGGTAAGAAGAATTGCTATTTTATTTTTTAATCAAAAGTTATTCGCTTTCAAAAATTCCAGTTTTTGGATTTTTTGAAGTTTAACCGCGTTTATCTCGAAAACTATGCATCCTACGAAAAAACTTGTAAGACGTTTTGCTTAAAATGACATAAAAAATACAAAAAATGTTTTGTTTTGCGAAAAATCGCTGTTATGTAATTCCTCAAGTTCTTTGTTTATAACAATCTTATCGACATACGGATCAACCGTTACAAAAAATTCGTGTTCTATGGGTCAAAATACATGAAAAAAGTCTGACTTGCTTCCATGCAGCCATGATGTGAACAAGTCAAGGTACCTCGAGCATGAAACATTGGATATTTTAAACATCCATGTTTAAATTCACATCATTTTTCTATGTTCCTGTGACGGATTAATTGTAAAGGGTTTTTACCCAAATATTTTTTACTTTGGTGGTTAGCATGTTAGATTCAAGCAAACACTGATGATGATCGGTCAACCGATTGAAAACGAGTTCTGTTTTGTGATGTAGCCCTGTATAGGGATTTTAACAAATATACCTTTTATAAAGGATTTTATGGTTTTTTGTAATATATGGTATACAGCCAACTACAGAAAGTTTTTCCTCGTGGATTTTTGAATAAAATCATTTTTTTAGTAAAATTGTGGCTTATTTCCCATCAAAACTAGTTAATTGCAAAAATGTTTAAAACAAGGACAGAAATAATTTTATTCCATAAGTTCCAGAAGTGCCTTTTTATATATATATACCCTATTCCACGAACATACGCCTGTTTTGGATTACTTCGACAACGAATATTTTACTGTGCAAAATAAGAAGAACGAAAGTAAATTGCAAATTACATTGTTGTTTATTGGAATAATTATTAGCGCCATTTACTTTCGTACTTCTTATGTTGCACGGTAAAATATTCGTTGTCGAAGTAATCCAAAACAGGCGTATGTTCGTGGAATGGCCCATACAAGGTGTTTCAGAAAAAGGTAACACGATCTCTAGGATAGGTGAAAAATTGAAAAATAATTGGGGTTTGCTTACTAAATAATTTTTGTAACGGCATGCGTTTTCACGATACAGGGCGTTAAATAACAAAAAGTTTTACACATTTGTTTTACTATTTTTCCGAAACTACTGGCAACATCGTAAAATTTTTACTAAGCAAAATAAAATGTTGGAATAATAAATATGTTATTTTATTTTAAGCTTTTATTAAAAAAGATAAAATAGAAGAATGCATAAGAAGAACAATAATAATCCGGTCAACTTAGACATCAAAATGCTTGGCAAATAACAAAAATTGCCGGAGAGCCAAATTTTGGTGGAGAGCTAGGGTATACCATAACAAATAAAGTTTAAAAAGTCCCCATCGATCCCATGTGTGCGTCAAAAGTTATTCGGGGTCATAGGTCAAAATTTGAGAGATTTTGGATTTTTTTCGAAAACGGTAAGTTTTATCAAAAAAAAAACCTCAAACCAAAGTTATAGATCTTAACATTCTGTACAAAAATTGTCCTTACAATTTTTTTCCTAAGAGTTACCATTCCTGAGATATGGCGATTTTAAAAGTTTCTTTATACATTAAATGCACATATTATAAGCCACGTATATACATATGTGGCCCTTAAGACAAGTATAAATGCCTATTTGTGTCTCTTTTATATAGTATATTATACTATTCTGAAAATATTTCTTCAAAAGGTAATCAGACTAATTAGTCCCAAACTGAATTTCCTCTATCCACGTGGCCTTGAAAAACATTTGGCTATACCATTGCTTAAAAAAGAACAGATTGTCTATTATAGGCAATGGCTACAGTATTGTCCGTAGATCTGGTTCATAATATTATCTGTTTTTTTTAGTGATAAAGGTTCAGTTCAAGTGAATATAAGTACTTATTACAAGCGTCTACCATTTAGTACCGTTACCAGTGGTGTCATGGTGTGGGAACGCGTGGGAACGCCGTTCCCACACTGGTTAAGAAAAGAAAATAAAATAAATAGAGAATTTAGGTTTTGTAAACAAAAATTAGCAGTGCGTTCCTGCACTGATAATTTTGCCATGACACCACTGACCGTTACCGTTATTTGTACAATTTTATAGTTTTAAAAATGTCTCAGTTTTGCTTTATTTGCAATAAACTTTTAAGTGAAACTAAAACAGATGTGGTTGATCGTGGAATGCCAAATTTAATCGAGGCTAGTGTCGAGAGAGGTGATGAGTTTATTGAGTATTTAAGAACTCAAAAATCCGTTATTACAATACACGTGAATTGCAGAAAATCGTACATTCGGAAAACTTCAATCGCTGCAGTGAAAAGACAACGTGAGGAGGAACAGGCTAGTACTTCAAAAGTAAGTCCACCTCATACTAGAACGCGAGTAAATAAATCACATTTTTGTTTTAAAAAATACTGTTTATTTTGTGGCAATGAAGCCAATGAAGAATCTGAGATAAAGAAAGCACAGCATCTTCGAAAAATAATTCGTAACGTGACTACACTAAAATTCAAAGAATCCCTGTTGAAATTAGCTAAAGATCGTTCTGATGATTTTTCGAAGGCTGTTCTTGAACGTATTAATTTTGAGTATGATTTAGTCGCTGCTGATGCAAAATACCATTACAGTTGTTACAAATCTTTCTTAAAACCTAATACTGGTCGTAAAATTGGTCTTCCACAAGATAAAACTGTAAACTCTGCGATGGAGAAAATGTTTCAATTCATAGAAACGAGTGATGATTGCCAGTTTTCGTTGGATGAATTAAGGAATGTTTGTCAAGATGTAGTTTTAGATGACAGAACTATAAAAATACGATTGAAATTGAAGTGTGGTAGTAGAATTATTATTACAGAAAAACCTGGAACCTTCCTCCAACATCAGCATCTGCTTTTCAACATTTGTATCGAGTATATTATCAAGTTCAAACATGGCTAGGCAATGAACTGAATCCAGAAGACTGGGGTTGGAAATTAATAGATAATACTCTGGAACCGATTAAAACCTTACTCCCACCTGCTCCAGAAAAACTCCTTAACATTATTTTTTGCAATTGCAAAAAAGGTTGTAGTGCCAAATGTGGATGTAAAAAAGTCGGGTTGCTGTGTTCTCTAGTGTGTACCAACTGCCAAGGTCAGTTTTGCTCAAATGTCCAGTTTAGTAAAACAGAGGAAGACTCCTGTGATTTTAATGAAGAGACTAATGACTCAGTCACATTTGAACAATTTTTGAACATCCAGCAAGAGGAAGAGGAAGAAGATGAAATCGAAGAAGACTTGACTGTTGAAGTAGACTTTCAAGAATATGAATCTGATTAAAATATCTAAAGAAATCAAAACAATAATTAACCTAATAATCAATATCAATAATAAGGTAATATCTAGAACTTGACCGGTATTGTTTCCTTAAATTATCCTAAAATTGTCAAAGCAGTTAGTGGAGTAGGCCTACAGAGGAAACCACGGTAAAAAAAACGAGCCGAGTACGCTCCTCACAGGTGTGGAAACGTGTGCATATCATGTATAATGTGACTCTTTGAATCGCGATATCTCAGGAATGGCAACTCTTAGTAAAAAAATAGTAAGGACTATTTTTGTAGAGAATTTTAAGATCTACAACTTTGGTTTAAGGTTTTTTTTTATAAAACTTAACGTTTTCGAAAAAAATCCAAAAAATCTCAAATTTTGACCTTTGACCCCGAATAACTTTTGAGGCACACATGGGATCGATGGGGATTTTTTAAACTTTATTTGTTATGGTATACCCTAGCTCTGCACCAAAATTTGGCTCTCCGGCAATTTTTGTTATTTGAAATGTTTATATAGACCGGGTTATAAAGGATATTTAAAATTAGTAATAAAAGATATTATCATTGTAAGTTTTGGACATATTTCATGTCATGGGACATGAAATTACGATTGGCAGGGATAACCAGACACATGAACTGAATAGAAGAATCGTTTGAAACTTTTAAAAGTGAGTTGCCCACATGCCTAAAGAGAAAGGTATTTATTTGATCAGTGCGTCCTCCCAATCTTGACGTACGGATCAGAAACACTTACCTTAAATAAAGCTTCGACTACCAAACTAAGAGAACGCAGAGAAGAATGGAGCGGTCAATGTTAGGAATAACTCTGCAAGACAAAATCAAAAACTAAGAAATCAGGAGAAGAACAAAGGTGACTGACGTCATCGAAAGGATAGCCAGGTTGAAGTGGAGATGGGCAAGACACATAGGAAGAATGACAGATCGGCGATGAACCAAAGGTTATTGGAATGGAGATCAAGAGAAGACAAGAGAAGCGTCGGCCGACCGCCTACAAGATGGACTGACGACGTAAGAAAGCTAAATAAAAACTGGATGAGAGCGGTGCAGGATAGACGTGGTTGGAAACGAAGGGAGGAGGCCTATGTTCACCAGTGGACATTTGAGGTTGGATGATGATTGTAAGTTTTTATTATTACCGCAAATGCGATTAAAATAATAACAAAGTTATTTTACCGAGTTTCCGGTACTTTTCGCAACCTAGTTTTCCATTTAGGTTCAAATAGTCACTTGGGTGTTACGTAACGTTTAGGTAGGGGGAGGGAGGTACAGAAAAACGTTACTATGCGTTACATGAGGGGGAGGGGGTCAAAAATCTTCAAAAATTGCGTTACGTAATACTTGAACGCTCCCTAAGTTAATATCCTTTTTTATAAATAACAATGATTATATTTGTTGTTAATAACATTTGTCAGCAGGATTTTTCTTCGTGAAATGTCTTTTCAAAACAGCAAGTGTTTTGGGCTTTTTCATATGATTTGATAACTCTCCATTTGATGTTTACATTGTGGTTTGAGTGATGATTTTAATATCGGTTGGTGTGGATTGGATTTCTGTAAACTTTGGTTGCAGATTCTGTATCATCTTTTGTGATTAACACATCCTGAAAATGAAATAAATTGTTGTTTCCTTTTTAGACTTGATTGATTCTTACATACCTACTCCATTATACTCAGTGGCTGAACTAGAAATTGTTTTGGGGGGGGGGGGTCATGGGTCTTTTGGACGATTTAATTACTATTCTCAGATGGAAGGTCACTTAGTCTTACCAAGTCTAGGATAAGTGGGTTTACAATTATGGGCGGGGGGGGGGGGGGGGGCATGACCCACGTGACACCCCCCTGGATCCGCCAGTGATTATACTATTGGATGGAATAGGGACAGGATATCAGGAATTTGTGATGGTACTCAGAATATTTGGTAATAAAGCAGTCAATAAGGACTCATTACCACATATAAAAACCATTAATATTGATGTAAAATAATATTTCCTATATATAAAATTGGTAGTTTCATTAAAATTGATAGGTTTTAATTTTCTTTTAGTGGCCAATGTACTAATATTGTCCATGTTATCAACGACATTGAATTAAAAACTGCATAAACTTTTCGAAATTTTATAAAGAGAATATTTTAGGCTCCAGTATTCGAATATGTATTATGTATAATATAAAAGATCAGATAACAACTCACCAAATTCATGATACGGCTCTTCTCCCAAGTTTACAAAACAAACCAACCATACACACACCACTACGGAATTTTACCAGAAAACGGGATACATTTCTAGTACTTTCTCTTAATGATACGTACACAACACCGTATGTTTCGAAACAATATAGTCACAATATGACACAAAAACTTTCTGTACAGTATTTACACAACAAAAATAAACTTACAGACAACAACTATCATACACTATTTACAAAAAGAAGTTTGTTCATATGGAGCGTCCGGGCTCAACAATCGTCTTTACAAAACTAAAATGGCCTAGACACTGTACAGGGATGCCATATTTCGTTGACTGAAAATATTAGATTTGTCAAGTTTTTTCGTGGATAGAAAAGACCTGGAAAGTCGTGGAATATCGCGATGAAAAACAAAGTATCTGACCTCTGGTGGAATAAATTTAAACTACTATCAGTGGTATAAACAAACCAGAAAATTGTTAATTTGAATGGAATTTGGTCACCATCAAGAAATTTTTAGTAAATTTAAGCATGATGAGTACATTAAAATATTTGAAATCAAATCGGTATTGTTCTGTTCCTCAATTGAATGTTTGTTTATACCATTTATATCGGCCATTTTCCTGCATTCGACCTGCCCTCTATATTCCGTTTCAATCGCGAATACTGATTGCTTTAGATGCTTTTCGATAAATATTACATTGTGTTCACCGTCATCTCAATGAGGCCCATGCCCTAATAATTATTGCTGGAGTATACGTCAAAACTTTTGTATTTGATGTCTCGATTGAAAACTTGAAAATCATTCTCAGAAGTTAGAAATCGGATTCAAAAAATACCAAATATTTATTATTAAAATTATTGTTTATTCTCATGAAATATAGTAATTATTAATATCAAAAATGCCATAATTTCAGAAGCATACCCGGAAGTTTTTATCTATTATACTTAGTTCAGAATCTTGCAATCTTCAGAATATTGGAAGAAAATTAAATCAAACTCTGAAAAAGTAGGGACAAAAATATGTAAAGCTAGAAGGAGACTCATAATAACGGGAAACCAAGTTCAACTACCTAGGAGTAATAATACTAAAGCAGCAAAGAGAATTCAAAAGGGTAGTAAAGCTTTTGCAAGGAACGAGCAATTACTCAAATCCAAAAACATCAGCAGACAAACAAAAATCACAATGTATATGACACTGATCAGACCAGTTATCACGTATGCAACGGAAACCTCGAAGCTGACAAAACAAAGATGAAGAAGATCTAAGAATAGTAGAAAGAAATTTAATGAGATCAATATTGGGACCAAAAAGAACAAGCGACGGAGAAACAAAAATGAAGACCAATAAAGAAATTCAACAATAAATCGGAGGAGAGAACATACAAAGATACGTAAAAGCAAGACGACTAGAATGAGCAGGCCACGTACTGAGAAGGACACCCACAGAAATTATAAAAAGAATCTCGAACTGGACACCCCTGGGACCAAGAAAAAGAGGAAGACCCAGGTTAAGATGGTGGAACCAGATAGAGGAAGGCATAAAAATAAAGAAAATAAAAGACAAAGACTGGAAGACAAGATGCAGAAACAGAAAAGATTGGAAATACATAACCAACGCTGCAAAAACAGGTATAGATCTATACGAAATAAACCAAACAAGAATAAAACATTAAAAGGGTAAACCCTGTTGGTTGTTAACCTCTCACCTGATCACAACCTTGTGCTAATTCCGAGCAAGGATGACATACATCCACATGTGATACATTTTTAATCTTAAGACATCGACTTATTGTCGATTACTATACAGCTCATAATGTAGCAATAATGTTATTTTGAGGTTTTACACCTATTCAAGTGGCTAGTTTCAATTACTTGTACACTGGACGTTTACACTGAGGATGGTCAGTTTGACCGAAAACGTTTTGTACAACCACTCCCTTGTGGATGAATTTTAAAAATTTTTTAATAAATTTATAATATACCTATATACAACAGAAGTGTTTACTTCATTCTACGTTGTCAAACAAGAATAATCCACCTAAAAAAAAAGGATAACTTTAATATGCCCCGGCATTACCATAATCCACTTGGATTCAACGGCTGTAATGATGATGATGAAGAAAACTGAAATAATAAGAAACTGATACTGGGAACTATGGTGTTTTATGTTGCATTGCAGTACCAAGAAGCATTGTGACGTGCGTAAGAATTGATTTTAAATCTTCCATTATATCGATCTTTTAATATAGACTTAATTAGCGATATTGAAAAAATGGCTGATAATGAATTCCACAAAAAAAACCGTGTAAAATGAGGTAGAATCAGACAAAACATTTTTTTTGTAAGTTTAGTTAAAATGATTTATCGGTAGATTTACCGATAAATCAGCAGCTTTGGCAGCAGTGCACCCTGTCACGGCCATGGCGTTGTTTAAGGGACCTTTGCCTACAAACTCACCCCACCCCACGCCCGACGGTCTTTAATCTCACTCTGGTGAGGGACGAAAATATTTTTGTAATGCTTACGGCACAGGCACATATCGAATATTAAGGGAGGTTGCGTAGCTTCTTTAGCTCGTGTTACAAAAAAAGGGACGGAATGGGGTAAGAAAATGTGTTGGGGTTGAAGAGATTGTTTTAAATTAAAGACAGCTGAATATTTTAGACACCTATTGTAGTGTCTAATCGTGTTTTTGTAAAGAAACTCCTTAGTCATTCATTTGAAAACTGAATTGGAACATGGAATGGCTCCAATAGAGCTTTCCATGTTCCAATTGTCATTATTTCATTACCACAAATCCGGAGATTCTTCATAACTCTGCTTCACTTAAAAAGCGCCGAGACATTGTTAATGCAGTATAGTTTCTTCTTGCTTTCTGCATCCTGATGCCGTTGGACATATTGGTTCTTCTTTCCTCAAGGACAACAAATTCCTCTTACCTAAGAAGCTGTCGGTGGACATTAGGAGGACCATTTACACTGACGGTCATTCGGCATATGGTTATCCTCACTTAATTTATCCTGCTGGGGGTATGACACGTGGAGTCCTAAGTGAGAGTTGGGTGTCTTATGAGGACCATACTCACAAAAAAAATTTAAGAGAAAATATTGAAAAATAAGACTACGGTGGCAAATTTTTGCAGACGCCTTAAAAAAATGGATTTTGCGGTGGACAACAGAACTCGTGATTGGATAATGTGAAACAAAAATTCAAAAAGATTTTATTAGCTTATCATATCCGCTTATCAATGTAGCGCTGTCGAGTATTTTTAGTCTTACTGATTTTTGAATTTTTGGTATCACTCGAGAAGTCAAAATAACGATTTTTTTTTTTTTGTAAAAAGAGGGTGAGAATCAACTTATTTATTATTATTAAACAAAAAATAAGCATAAAACAAAAAATATCTCGACAGCGTTACCTCACTAAATGTATAAAGAAATCTATGCAAACTTTCAGGCAGATCTGTCAAGTAGTTTTTGAGTTACAAAGTTACAATGTCCACCGCTTTTGAAAAAAAAAAACAGTTTTGAGAAAAACGCGTTTACAGTTTTGACAACTTTATTTTCAATTTGTTTTTTGTCTGTCACGTCGTAAAGTGATGCACACCGGAATGTTTTTGAATCGCGGAGTAATTTACAAAAGAGAAGGGGAACATATGTTGAACGTTTCTCAGTACGTTCAAGCTCGCTGGCGCGAAGCTGCTGCAAAGCGAGTCAAAGGTAGGGATTAGGGATATTCAACATGCTATATTACAGGTAATTTTGCTTCGATCAATCTGAAATTTTCAAAGAGTATTCTTGACGTTATGTTCATTTGAAATAATAAACAAATCTAAAATTTTCAATTTAATTAAAGATTAAGAAACAAGTGTGGCTCAATCCCATGAAAACAATACTGAAATGGTAAACACTGTCTTAATGTCTTGTAACAAAGTGAACTTTTCGAGATATTAACGAGATAATATAGACTATATTTTAAGCTAAACACACAGCTTATTTTTTCAGTATTACTCCCATAAATACGAAAGTAAGACGTACAAAACCGATTCCACAAATTTTGGGGACAAATCTCGTTGATTATTCAAGAATAGCCGAGCTTTTTCTCGTATAAAAATTGTTTTTGTCATTCCACGTTTTATCATTTCAATATTCTTATCGGCCATTATCTCTGCTGAGGCACTTTTTTATCGTCATCATCCTCCGTACCGGACCGATATATCACGTCTTTGAGGACCACTTCGGTAATAACGACAAGGGAAAAAACGTTGGAAGAAGAGAGGGATATATCTGGATGATAAATCAACCTCGGTAAGCATTACCAGCCGGATATCAGGGAGAAAAGTCCGCTATGTCATGTCTCGAGTGACCAGATTTGGCGGTTTATCATTTCTGATGAAAAGTTGAACCGAAAACATGTGTTTATGGGGCTATTGGAATAAACCTATTCAATGTTGCGAAGCATACAAGCTTATTTTGATTATATATCGAGCTTTACAAGTTAAAGTACAGTGCAGTACGAAAGATACACAATAAATGGTAAAAGTTAGCAATTTAAGATTAAATTGACTATAGCCACCTCCATTTGTTACGCGCTGGAAATAATGAGCCCAAGATACAGAATAGACCTGGATCCCGCGTACCAAAAAAAGTTGATTAATAGCAAGCTGAAAATTTGTTAATACCTTAACGGTATCTAGTCGGACAAACTTTGATGTATGGGAATACTGGATCAGGGGAAGTTTTAATTGTGGAACAGGTTAAAAATTTGGAACGTCAGACTACGAAAACGTTCCATGTATTTTGTCGGACAGAACTTCCTATTGATTTGTTACCATTTCATTAAACTCTGATGCAAAAATCAGACTGGTGTTTATTACCAACTGGGCATTTTAATGAGTGGAACACGAAGAATATGTCAAATGACAGGAATCATGTTGGTTAGTAATATAGCCGTCTGATATAGCCGTTTCAAATTTTTAAACTGTTCCACAATTAAAACTTCCCCTGTTCCCGTGCATCAAAGTTTGTCCGACTAGACACCGTTAAGCTATTAATAAATTTTCAGCTTGCTATTAATCAACTTTCTTTTGCTACGCGGGATCCAAGTCTACAACTTATTATGAAATAGTCATCCGTCCAACTGAATAACTTCTAACCAATTTTCACCAACTTTCATTAAACAGTTTCTATTTAAGTAGTTTCATTTAGGTTTATCTGCTATTGGCCCATATACTTAGTTAACATTAAATAGGCTACATTTTAGTTGGACCACTAGTATACGGTCTGAGTATAGGATAAAATTATGGGCTACATTTTAGTTGGACCACTAGTATACGGTCTGAGTATAGGATAAAATTATGGGCTACATTTTAGTTGGACCACTAGTATACGGTCTGAGTATAGGATAAAATTGATAACAGCTTTTTCATATCTTCCTTTAAGGGGAAACTTTTTATTTATTCTAATAGACTTTCGGCCCTCGGTAATAAAGTAATCTTTCATTCTGCGTTAAAATTTTTCAAAAATACTTATTAGTTTTCTCAGGATTCGAAAAAAAAAATGATTACAATTAAAATACATTGAAAATTTTGACTGGCGTCAAAATTTTGCATTTTGTTCCTTTCCCCTTAATATGAGTCTGCCATATAAGATCCTGTTGCTCGTTCTTTGCAAACTTCTTACATTCTTCATTAATCGTTTTTATCTTTCACCTTTATTCTACCCACATAACCCAAAATCATGAAATTGAGCTGCTTGTCCGACCATAATTACATCAAGCAAAGACAGACAATATGATGAAGGGCGGTGGTTAATGCAGGAAATTTCGAGTTTTGACAATTTGAAACGAACAGCCTTCTCGTGTAAACACCTATTTAATTGTAGTGTTACTTAAATTCTAAGTCTGGGTGCCGTGAAGTTATAATATTTTTCGATAATTATAATCACCAACCACCTTAGTGTTTGATTCCTTGGTAACAGTACTTTATAAGTTAAAAACAGGAATAATATCCTAATTCTCACTTGGAAAGTATACTTTGACTTCAATAAAAAATACTGTAAGTTTTCTCAGGATTCGAAAAAAAATGAATGCATTTAAATAGTATTGGACTAAGATTTTGCGCCAACCCCCTTAAACGTTTTGTTTTAATTCGTATAAATTACATAATGGTAGGTACATTTGCAAGGACCCACCGAACCGATTATAGCGCCGGCCTGGAAGAAGAATGACGTAACTGCAAAAATTAAATTAAGATAATGAAATTCGAACCAATACGGATGAAAATAAAAGCCATTACTGTCATACCTATCCTTCTGGACGATTACTCTTCATTTAATCACTATTTTAAATATTTAAAAAAGTTAAGATTAACAATGACGCAACTGTAGATGAAAATGGGGGATTAAATTAAGATAATGAAATTAAATCCAATAGGGATAAAAATAAAAACCATCGTTGTAAGAATAAATGCCTTACCGATGCTCTTGGACGATTATGATTCATTTAATCCCTATTTTAAATATGTATTTAAAAATTGTTTTTCTGCTCTCCTGAAGAAATTTGCTTTTTGCAGTTACGTCATTCTTTTTCCAGACCGGCGAATGTCATTACAACCTAACCTGTTGTAGGAACTCAAATTGGGGAGATAATATGGATGAATCGATGCCATGAAGAAATGTTAAAAAGTTGTTTTTAGTGTGGGAAAGAGATTGACAATTGAAACCAATTATAAAAAGTTTTATTTGTTTGACGATAAATACTATTTACCATTTTATTTGTAGTTACTGTTGAGAAGTTGAACAAGTTAATGTACTTTTAAAAGCACATAATTTTATCGACAGTTCACAAGTAGAAAAAGTGTAGTCGCATAACTATGCGGTTTAGCGTGCAGCTCGCAATGCCAGTGTGTCGTAGTGCAGAGTGCAGGTGACGGCAAAAGCGCGCTAAAGCGTTGAGAAAATCGACGGCGGCGGCGAGGACACCAGAGCCACCGCCCCCTAAACTGGAGGCGGCGAACGGCGGTCGGCACCGGCGTTGGTTAGGGTATAGCGGGCAATAGCGGCAGTGAATGGAGCAAAACCGTGGCAAAACAATGAGGTTGTTTTTATAGAAAGTTTTCAAATTTGTTTTAGGGTCTTACTAGAATGAAACGAGGTTAATAGACACTACTGCGGATATAGAACGAGTCTTCTAATCGTTTAATTTTTGCTGGTTTTAAAAACCAGAAAACAGCGATGATAATATTCCGGCTTAATAATGCTGGGGCCACAGTAACGTCTAATGCCGTTAACTAACGCATTATTTGCCATCTCTGTAATGCAAATAATGCGTTAATTAACAGCATTAGACGTTATTGTGGCCCCAGCATTGCATTACAGAGATGGCAAATAATGCGTTAATTAACGGCATTAGACGTTACTGTGGCCCCAGCAGAAGAATTCTTTCTCACCTTTGGTTTATTCCCAATACTGATATCTCTGATCTTTTAAAACGGCATATTCGTAGAGAGCATCAAGATCAGAACTGAATATCAATATTGATATATCTAACTATACCGGGATAGACCAATCACATGTTATCATTTTTTTTCTCACCTAAAAGTGAACTTTGATTTCACGGTTATATTCCTCGAAGTATTGGACACTGCTTATACACTTTGTGAACGGATCGGCAATTCAGGCAGTTTATTTTTTAACAGTCGCTTCATAATGGTGCTAGAATCTTTTGATAGAAGAATCATATCCAAAGGAAGATGACAAGTCCATTTAAAATTAAATTAATTTTATGGCCTCATGAATATATCTGTCTGTGACTGTATGAAAGGAGCTCTGCACTGAAAAGATGAAAATTCACCGTAATTAAATTCTGCATAGAGGTGTGTTTTTCCCGGTTTACTTCAACGAAAATTTTCCCCGAAAAATAAGGGTTTTTCCAACAAAATCTTTAATTTTCAACTAACATTTTAGATAAGTAATTGTTTATCAATAATTAAATAACTTAGTAATATAAAAGCTCTTCTAGACTAAGAGCCGCTATAGGTGAAATTTCTTAATCATTTTAGGCACGATGGGACCCTATAACTTAAATAGTAGAACCTAAAAGAAAACGTTTGAACACTGTGCCGTCACTTTTCAGTGGCACATGCGTCGACAGTGGCGCATCAAACTTTCCACTTATGGACGGGATACATAAATTAAAAAATACCCTCCCTATTACCAGAATTCAATTATTTTCATTTTTTTAAGTTCTATGTGATTAAGACATAAGATTCATCGTAATTTTAACCCACCACCCCCTTCTCCCTGCCCCCACCACCAAAAACTTTATTTTTCGATTTTATTTTTTTTTGGAGGGATGCAATCAATTTTAAAATTTCAAAAAATTCACGCGCATAGTTAAGGCTTTTATAAAACACGTATATTTTTTATAGACCTGTAAGTTGAGTGTACATTCCAGAAGCCGGTGGAAATTGAATGAACAGTTTAGCAACAATTGAATTGTTAATTAAAAATTTACGGTCGCTATAATAACCACAATAATTATGGTACATAAGAATAAGTATGATTTTTGTATAAAAAGACACTGTACCTATCTAATGTACTTTACAGAATTGAAACTGAACTATTTAAGCGGCCTCAGGAATATTTTAAAATTATAAACAATTTTTTGGCTTATAAACAAATAGGAAAATTCTCGGGAAATATTAAATTAAATTAAATCATGAAAACGGTATTGGAAAAAAAGCGGCAGGGTGCTTAAAATAAAAAACGTTTAATGGTGATGCGTGGTTCCTGAGATACAATCGGTCAAAGTTGACCGGCATTTACGGCAAAGATATAAACAATAGGATCATAATTGTCGAAGAATCACCTTTTTATTTTTGTCCTCTTTCTCCACACCAATTTTTATATCTTTAAAATACTCATAACATAGATTATTATAATAAAAACTATCGATATTACTAGTGAAAATTGCCAAAAATAGCAAAATTCCAATCAAAAATTAGGTTGGAGAAAATGTAGTCTCAAAGTTCAAAATCGGTATACGTTAAAAAAATGCATTTTCTCGGCTTCCCATGGAGCAATTTTCTTCATTCTTTTTTTGTTCCCAAGTAACTCGACTAGAGCCATCTAACTAACACATTAATCAATGTCAAAGTTGCTTTTGTTTTGTTATAATCGATTGATTTATTTATAAGAAAAGAAAACTACATATTTTTTCCAGTTGTAGACTTCTTTTAGATAAACTTACTACAAGTGTACCTTTTAACGTTAAAAACACAAATATTCTCATTTGAAAGCTGTATAATTGTTTAAACAATCTTTATATAAACAAATTAAAAATTTTTGTTATAATTAATAAATTAATTTATTATAACAAAACAAAAGCAACTTTGACATTTATTAATGCGTTAGTTAGATGGCTCTACTCGAGTTACTTGGGAACAAAAAAAGAATGAAGAAAATTTCTCCATGGGAAGCCGAGAAAATGCATTTTTTTTAACGTATACCGATTTTGAACTTTGAGATTACATTTTCTCCAACCTAATTTTTGATTGGAATTTTGCCATTTTTGGCAATTTTCACTATATTACACTCGTAATATCGATAGTTTTTATTATAATACTATATGTTATCAGTATTTTAAATATATGAAAATTGGTGTGGAGAGAGAGGACAAAAATAAAAAGGTGATTGTTTGAAAATTATGATCCTATTTTTATATCTTTGCCGTAAATTACGGTCAACTTTGACCGATTGTATCTCAGGAACCACGCATCACAAACGTTTTTTCTTTTAAAAGAAGCGGTCTGCCACTGTTTTTCCAATACCGTTTCATGATTTAATTTAATTTAATATTTCCGGAGATATTCTATTTGTTTAGAAGCCAAAAAATGGGCTTTTTAAAATATTCCTGAGGCCGCTTAGATAGTCCAATTTCAATTCTGTAAAGTATATTAGATAGGTACAGTGTCTTTTTATACAAAAATCATAGTTATTCTTATGTATCATAATTATTGTGGTTATTATAGCGACCGCGGAATAACTCTCCTAAATACAGCATACAAGATATTGTCAAACATTTTGCACGAGAGATTGAAGCCTTATACCGAAACGTTTCTAGGAGAATATCAGGCAGGATTCAGGCGTGGACGTTCAAATATTAACCAGATCTTTACACTACAACAGATCCTGGAAAAAGCGCAAGAGTTTAACATAGATATGTACCATATTTTTGTCGATTTTAAAGCTGCATTTGACAGTGTCTTAAGACCAAGTCGCCAATATAGATAGCAGGGGAACAATATTCAATAGATCTGTCCAAATTCTAGCATATGCAGACGACGTTGACATTATAACAAGAACCAGAGCGAGAACTGCGGAAATCCTAACCGAGCTAGTAGCAGCAGCAGAACAAATGGGGTTACATATAAATCTAAATAAAACCAAATTCATGGCGACTAACACAAACACAAGAGCTGGAAATGTTGACTCAGATCTAATCATCAATGACCAAAACTTCGAAGCGGTCAAAGAGTTCATATATCTAGGGACATCGGTTAACCCCAATAATAACACGTCAGGGGAAATAAAAAGAAGAATAATAATTGCAAACAGGTGTTACCATAGTCTATCAAAGTACTTAGCTAACATACGTCTGTCTCAAAAAACTCGAATAAGGCTGTATAGAACATTGATAGTCCCCGTTCTCACATATGGATCAGAGGCATGGACGCTAACTAAAACAGATGAATCCGCTCTATCGATTTAGGAAAAAAGGTGCTACGTAAGATATTCGGAGCGGTCTGTGAGAACGGAATATGGAGGCGTGGGTATAACTTTGAACTGCAGAATATCTACAAGCATACCTTTGGTGGAAAATATATTATCACTATAATTAAGCGAAACCGCCTGCAATGGGCAGGACATGTAGCCCGGGCCCCTGAATCGAACATGATAAAAAAGATTCTAACAGCGCAACCCGTGGGAATGAGAAGACGGGGTAGACCAAAGCTGAGGTGGATGGACGGGGTAACACAAGATGCCGAGAAGATCGGAGTCGGCAACTGGAAAATGCAAAGCAAGGGACATAACAGAATGGCGTAGAAAGCTTGAGAAGGTCGAGGCCCTCTAAGGGCCGTAGCACCAAGATGATAATGATGATGATTATAGCGACCGTAAATTTTTAATTACCAATTCAATTATTGTTAAACTGTACATTAAATTTCCACCGGTTTCTGGAATTATAATCTATACGAGAAGAGCTTTTATATTAAGTTATTTAATTATTGATAAACAATTACTTATCTAAAATTTTAGTTGAAAATTAAAGATTTTGTTGGAAAAACTCGCGTTTTCCGAGGAAAATTTTCGTCGAAGTAAATCGGGAAAAACACGTCTCTATGCAGAATTTAATTACGGTGAATTTTTATTTGAGTGTTTTGGTGTAAAGATAAAATCATTTGGCGTTATAGAGCAAAAATTGAAAAAAAACAACACGATTTTCAGGCGCCATTTTGTTTATAAAAAAAGTAGCACACTATCTGCGGACTTTGCATACCTATATTATTAATATATTATACAATCATAAGATTCGATTCCAGCAATAAAATTGCTAGTAAATAACTTTTCCCAAAAATGGCCTATTCTCCGATAATCTGCGCAGACTATATATGAAAGACTCTCCCAATATCTTAAAGGGATATATTGGATAGGTATCAATAAGATATAACCGTTGAAACAAATACAAGAGGAAAAATGTTACTTAAACGATATTGCAGAAAGCTGGCGAACTCTTTGGGATAGGAATTTAATGAAAAATCCTTTGTAAATGGTATAATTTCTTTTTATTAAAATCCCTTTAAGGGCTACATCTCAGAACGTTTTCTACATTTAAAAATATCATCATCAGTGTTTAGAACTGGTTGATCACAAGCTGAGCCACCAAAGAAATACCAGGGTACTCGTCTACTCCGTATAGAGCATCGTTAAAAATTCTCTCATAGAGTACTCATAGAGTACATATTAAATATCAACGGCGATAGGATACATCCCTGCCTAACTCCCCGTAGTATTTTTATGTGATCTGTTTCTTCTCCGTTATTTTTCACATACTTATGCGGTCTGATTCCAGTAGAGTTCTGAAATTATTCTGAGGTCTTTGCCACCCAAGTTTGCTTCTTTTAAAATGTTGATCATCTTTTGGTGTTGAACTCTGTCAAATGCCTTTTCATAGTCGATCAATCACGCGTATACGTCGCAATTAACGTCCCTGCAGCTTTGAATCAGAACCTGTGCTCCGGAAAGTGCCTCTCTGGCCCTTTGGCGGAAAGTACTCACTCACTCACTGCATTAATGTATCCGAACTGCCTGTCCGATATTTGTTCCTCGCACTGCTTATAACATCAGGTCTCCGAATATAAAGTATGAGCCATTTAAAGAAGAAAAATATTTGCGAATGTCATTACGCTGAGATATTATTTTATTGATTTTATCTTATAATGTTACAAGAAAGACATCTTAAAATTTGGAAAATACAAACTTCCGGATATTTTCTAGACGCACTATGGAATAATTCTAGGATTACTAAACTGAAAAAAGTTTTAGTACATTATTACACTGTCAGAAGTAGCTCATAATTTTTGTACTTCACTATGAACTCAGATACTGGAACAGTTTTGACAATCATACACAACTTTAAATATTCATTCTCCCCACGAATCCACGCTTTGACGCAACATCTCCCCGTATATTACACAAAGCGGTAGAACGCGCTAAAAGGGGGTATCGACCAGAAGAGAGAGCAGTGACGCTCCTACCGGTCCATTTCCCGATACTCCAACAGGAACACAGAGGTCTAGGCCAAAGACCTGCAGGTCGTGACCCTTTCTAGGGCCTGCTACTGCTACTGCTTATTGAGAGCTGGTTGGTCAGCTATAAACGGATTTGTTGTTCTCTGCTTTTCTGGACTATTTGAAATTAGAACGATAGATTGAGTAAGGATAAAGTTTCCACACATTTTCAAAACGTGCAATTAGTTGATTTGATAGATGAATGACAATTAATTTTGTAAATAAAACTTTTCGGAATATTAGAACGGGGTATTTATTAATTCGACTTGTGCCATTCGTTCAGAAGTATTAATAATCTTTGTTTTTCGCCAAATTTGTTTAAAACTATATAGTAAGGGAGGAAACTATACTAAAGTTGCAGTTACTCGAGCGTTATGGGGACCTATTGGGTTGTGAAGATGTACGATGTAGGTCCTAAAACCAAAAAAGTTAAGTTTTCCATAAAGTGGGGGACTTTCCAATTTTTAATTTAATTCTCCATTTCCAACAATCGTTTTTTCCGATTATAGCGCCATCTATCCATAATTGGAAAAAATTTCTCGAATAAAAGTTGCTTATTTTTACGTAAAGAATCCAAATCTGCAATAAAAATTGGGGGCTCCTATTTAATATTTTAAAGTAACCCCCATCCCACCTCCGTGGTGGGTGGTGTTTGGTATCATTCGATAGATTTTTGAAAAATATTGAAAACATATTTTTTAATTTTTCGATCTAACGTTCATTTCGCGAAATATTATTACCCTTATCATAATTATGGTAGGGTGGCGAAACTATAGGGTGGCATAACTATATGGTGGCGAAAAAGGAAGCGAAAGTAGCAGTAGCAAAAGCCAAAGCAGAAGCGTATTCAAACCTATATGATCAACTTGATACCAGGGAAGGCGAAACGAAGATATATAAAATAGCCAAACAGAGAGCAAGGAAAGCAAAAGATTTTAATCAGATTAGATGTATCCGAGATGAAAATAATAAAATACTAGTTCACGAAAGGGAAGTCAAAAAGAGATGGAGAAAGTACTTTGACAGCTTATTAAATGAAGAATTTGACAGACAGCCTGTAGAGTCAACGGAGACAGTAGCAGCAATGGTCACCAAAATAACCAACGAGGAAGTGGCTCAAGCGCTTCAAAAAATAAAGAAAGGAAAAGCGGTAGGACCAGATGATATTCCTGGGGAAGTATGGAGAGCATTGGGAGAGACAGGAACAAGGTGGCTAGCAGGTCTATTTAATAGAATTATGGAAGTCGGACAAATGCCAGACGAATGGAGAAGCAGTATACTGGTACCTGTTTACAAAAACAAGGGAGATATACAACAATGTACAAACTACAGGGCTATAAAACTGCTTAGCCACACCATGAAAATATGGGAAAGAGTAATTGACAGACGGATACGTGAAGAGACCGAAATATCCGAGAATCAATTTGGCTTTATGCAGGGTAGATCAACAACAGATGCAATTTTCATTATAAGGCAGTTGATGGAAAAATACAGGAGTAAAGAAACAAACGCTCATATGGTATTCATTGATCTTGAGAAAGCATATGATAGAGTTCCTCGAGAGATTCTGTGGTGGGCACTCAATAAGAAAGGAGTCCCTGGTGAATATGTAAAGATTGTGAGGGATATGTATGAGGGAGTAACGACTAGTGTTAGGACAGGTGTGGGAGAGACTGATAAATTTCATGTGAAAGTAGGATTGCACCAAGGCTCTGTGCTTAGTCCGTATTTATTCTCATTAGTTTTGGACCAGATAACAGCGAAACTACAGGGTAACATTCCATGGTGCTTAATGTATGCTGATGATGTCGTGTTAGTAGGAAATAGTGAAAGAGACTTAGAACAAAAACTGGAACAGTGGAGACAAGCTCTGGAGGAAAAAGGTTTAAAACTTAGTAGGACAAAAACAGAGTATTTGGAATGTTCATTTAAAGATGGAGCTACTACAAATAAAATGGTATCTTTGGATGGTGAAATGATTGTGAAAAGCAATAGTTTTAAGTACCTAGGATCGGTATTACAGAGTAATGGAGAAATAGATGGAGATGCATGCAGTAGAATTAGGGCTGGATGGATGAAGTGGAAAGAAGCGAGTGGTGTGTTGTGTGACAGAAAAATTCCAATGAAGCTGAAGGGAAAATTCTATAAAACAGCCATAAGACCGGCTATGATGTACGGAACTGAATGTTGGGCAGTGAAAAAGAAAGAGGAACAACGAATGCATGTGGCGGAAATGAGAATGCTTAGATGGATGAGTGGAGTGACAAAGAAGGATAAAATTAGAAATGAGTATATTAGGGGAAGTCTAGGTGTGGCACCAATTGATGCCAAAATGAGAGAGCATAGGTTAAGATGGTTCGGTCATGTTCAACGTCGAGACGTTAATCACCCAATACGAAGAATAGCTGAAGTGCAGATTCCTGGAAGGAGTAGGAGAGGAAGACCAAAGAAGACCTGGGGGGAGGCGATAAGGCAGGACATGTTGGTAAAGGGGATTAACATTGATATGACCCAAGACAGAATTGTGTGGAGAAATGCAATTAGGGAAGCCGACCCCGCATAGGGATAAGGCAAAGAGAATTATGATGATCATAATTATGGTAGGGGTGGTGTATATTATATTGGCTCTTAATACAGGGGAGTTAGTTAACGGATATTATATTGGCTCTTAATACAGGGGAGTTAGTTAACGGAGTCCGGAAAAAAATGTACACTTAGAAAAACTCGAATTCGTCAGATTAAAAATAAATAAATAAATAGTTTATTTACGGCCAAAAATACCATTTACAAAAATACCACATATCACAATAGGTATAGGTAGTATCACAATCATAAATACATATTAAAATATAGAACAATATCACTATATAAAGACTGAAAAATCAAAAATATGTATATATATATATACAGCGTGTCTACTTGAGTTGGAAACATATGGGAAACTTTTTTATTATTAATTTTACGAAAAAAAGTTATTCCTTATAAAAAGGTCTGCATGCCCCAAAACCTAAGATTCAATCATCAGATATCAAATTTTCTGAATATTATACGAGGTATGTCAAAAAATATGAACTTCGTTCAAGAGTAAAGTACCTTTATTTCTCTCAATATCGAAAATGCTTATTCTGAAAAGTTGTTTGGAAATAAAAACTAAGCTCAAATATGCAATTACATGCTTCTAATTGGAAAAAAATATTTTCCAAATTTTTCTCAAATTTATTGATATACTACATTCGCTCTCGCGAGATTTTTTTTGACACATTCGGAATAGGAAACGTACAACACAAAAATTCCTACCTCACACTATTAACTGCTAAAATCAACTCAAATCAACTTAATCTTTCATTAAAAAAAGAAGAATTATTAGAAATAGTGGGAGTGTCTACTAATCTCATAAAATTTTGTGAAGTTTATTTCTACAAAATATTTTTATTTTGTACAATAAATAATTTTCTCATTTGCTATCAATACATTATAATTGTTTAAATAAATAAATATTGATTGGCGTAAGGTTTATGTTATTTTTATGTCTGTTTACTATTAATAATATTGGATATGAGTAGGTGCGTTGGTTTTGTAGTAATTTCCAGTCACTTCTGACAACTGAATTTTTCAAAAAAGAAATTACTAACGTCAGTGTCAAAAAAAATCTCGCGAGAGCGAATGTAGTATACTAACTTCGTTTTGATTCATTACACATACGATAACTCTTTTATTATTACTTTTACGAAAAAAAGGTATTCTTTATAAAAAGCTCTGTAGGTCATAAGGCCGAAGATGCAACCAACAGATATCACATTTTATTAATTTTATACGAGTTATGTCAAAAAATATGAATTTCACTCAAGAGTAAAGTACCTTTATTTTTCACAATATTGAAAACAGTTATTAAAAAAGTTGTTTAGAACTAAAAACTATGTGTCAATATGCAATTACATCCTTCTAATTGAAATACTGTGAAATATAAAGGTGCTATAATATTGAGCGAATTTCATATTTTTTGACACACCTCGTATAAAATTAATAAAAGTTGATATATCATGGTTGTGTCTTAGATTTTAGACCATGCAAAGCTTTTTACGAAGAATAACTTTTTTTCGTAAAATGAATAATAAACGAGTTATCATATTTGTAATAATTAAAAACAATGTTGGGTATCCTTAAATTTGAGAAAATTTTTTTTTTCAATAAGAAGCATGTAATTGCATATTTGATCTTAGTTTTTAATTCCAAACAACTTTTTATCATAAGAATTTTCGATATTGAGAGAAATAAAGGTACTTTACCCTTGACCGAAATTCATATTTTTTTATATACCTCGTATAATATTCAGAAAATTTGATATCTGATGATTGAATCTTAGGTTTTGGGGCATGCAGAACTTTTTATAAAGAATAACTTTTTTTCGTAAAATTAATAATAAAAAAGTTTCCCATATGTTTCCAACTCAAGTAGACACGCTGTATATTAAATACAATTTAGCATTTTTTTTTCAATTTTTTCTTAAAACTAGGCAATGAACAGTCAAAAAAGTAAATATCGATATTATTGGCCCCCTTAGACATTCTTCCAATTGCTTTGTTCTGTGCATAATTGGTGCAATGAAAGTCTACAAAAAATAGTTCTTTACTACGAGTATTACATTGAGGAACTCTATATTTTATCTTCTCAAGAAGTGTTGAGCAATCAACCAATCCATTAGCAATCTTATATAAGAAAACTAAATCAAGAAATGATCTTCTATTTTCCAGTGATGATAAATCTAATAAGTTGAGAATTTCACTATAATTGATGTTTTCAGATGGTATATTTAGTTTATATGCAATGAATCTTGAAAATTTTTTTTGGACTTTCTCTATATTATCGATGTGGCATCTGCAGTAGGGTGTCCATATGCAGCTTGAATATTCTAATATTGATCTAACTAATGCACAATAGACAGATTTAAGACAATTTATATTATTAAAATCAGAAAGACTACGTTTTACAAAACCAAGCATCTTCAAAGCTCTATTAACAACAAACTCAAAGTGCTTAGTAAAACTCAAAGATGAGTCAAAAATAATACCTAAATCTTTAATGGATGTTAAAATTTCTAAGTTTCTGTTGTCAATAGAATAGTTAAAGAGTGTAGGTTGTAAGATTTTGTGATATCTCATTATTTTACATTTGTCAATATTTAAATTCAGTTTATTGTCACAATACCACCTGAAAAAACTATCAAGATTCTCTTGTATTAGAAGACAGTCATTTACATCTTTAACTACCCTAAATATCTTTAAATCATCAGCCTACAGTAATATTTTACAATCGGAAAAACAGCTTAAAACATCGTTGACAAAACAATTAAAAAGCATTGGAGAGAGATGACTTCCTTGAGGAACTCCTGATAAGACTTTAATTTATGATGATAAGCAATCATGAATTTTGACAAATTGTCTTCTATTCGTTAAGTAACTTTCAAGCCATGATAATAATGATCCATGAATTCCTAATGCAGATAATTTTTTAACTAATATATCCTTATTCACTCTGTCAAATGCCTTGGAGAAATCGGTGTAGATCACATCAACCTGCCACCGGCTCTCCAAGGCCTCTAAAATGAATTCCTATTAAGATAAGGTAAGTTAAGTACATGCAGAACAGTGTATATTTTCAAAAATCTGACGATTTAAGCGGAGCATAAGGAAATGGGCGAGTCACAAAATTTTACAAAAAAACCGAATATTTCGCGAAATGAACATCATCAGATCGAAAAACTAAAAACGACGTGTTCAATATTTTTCAAAAATCTATCGAATGATACCAAACACGATCCTCCACGGAGAGGGGTAGGAGGTAAAGTTAAAAATAGGAACCCCTCTATATTTCGCGAAATCAACATCACATCGAAAAACTGAAAAATACACGTATTCACTATTTTTGAAAAATCTATCGAATCACACCAAACACACCCCCCACGGAGGTAAGGTGGGGATCTTATTTAAAATCTTAAATAAGAGCCCCCATTTTTATTGCAGATTTGGATTCCTTAAGTACAAATAAGTAACTTTTATTCGAGACATTTTTTTGGAATTATGGATAGATGACGTTATAATCGGAAAAAACAATTGTTAGAAATGGAAAATTAAAATAAAAAATGGAAACTCCCCACTAAAATGGAAAACTTAACTTTTTTTGGTTTTAGGACCTAATCTTCACAACCCAGTAAGTCCCCATAACGTTTTAGTAACTGCAAATTTAGCATCCTTGTCTCCGCTACTAATATTAACAACGTTGAACCAGAAAACAACGAACTGCTCTCTGGTTGAACTAGCAATACTAATGGTACAGTCCACTTTAGAACAATTCGACGCTTGAAAGGTAAAACTGCTAATACTCCATTTACGAATTTTACAGGAGAACCGTTTAAAGTTTGAAATTTTATAAAAAAAATTATAATTTTTGTTGTAAGCTTACTATCTTGACAAATCTTAGGAATATAAATGTTTTATAGTAGAATGCTTTCATGGTATAAATTTCTAAAATAAATATTATCTAGTTTTAAAATTAATGGCGCATTATACAAAGTGATTCTTGAATGCCATCAGGAGAAATGTATTATAAGCATAATGCTTTCTATAACTTTACCTAAAAATGATTTTATTAACGTTTCGACGCCCAAGTCGGGTGTCGTTGTCAAAATACAAAATAATACTAAATAAACAAAAATGTTGTTGCTTAGTAAAAAATTCTTCTAATAATTTATTTAATCTGACTCATAGAGTTCAGTGGAGAGATTCAAGTATAGTCCTAAAAGAAGCAGATAGTAAAAAGAGAAAAATCAAAGAAGCGGCTCTAACTTTTCCCAAAAATGGCCTATTCTCCGATAATCTGCGCAGACTATATATGAAAGACTCTCCCAATATCTTAAAGGGATATATTGGATAGGTATCAATAAGATATAACCGTTGAAACAAATACAAGAGGAAAAATGACGGAAATACCCTAAATATCTTTAAATCATCAGCCTACAGTAATATTTTACAATCGGAAAAACAGCTTAAAACATCGTTGACAAAACAATTAAAAAGCATTGGAGAGAGATGACTTCCTTGAGGAACTCCTGATAAGACTTTAATTTATGATGATAAGCAATCATGAATTTTGACAAATTGTCTTCTATTTGTTAAGTAACTTTCAAGCCATGATAATAATGATCCATGAATTCCTAATGCAGATAATTTTTTAACTAATATATCCTTATTCACTCTGTCAAATGCCTTGGAGAAATCGGTGTAGATCACATCAACCTGCCACCGGCTCTCCAAGGCCTCTAAAATGAATTCCTATTAAGATAAGGTAAGTTAAGTACATGCAGAACAGTGTATATTTTCAAAAATCTGACGATTTAAGCGGAGCATAAGGAAATGGGCGAGTCACAAAATTTTACAAAAAAACCGAATATTTCGCGAAATGAACATCATCAGATCGAAAAACTAAAAACGAGGTGTTCAATATTTTTCAAAAATCTATCGAATGATACCAAATACGATCCTCCACGGAGAGGGGTAGGAGGTAAAGTTAAAATTTTAAATAGGAACCCCACTATATTTCGCGAAATCAACATCACATCGAAAAACTGAAAAATACACGTATTCACTATTTTTGAAAAATCTATCGAATCACACCAAACACACCCCCCACGGAGGTAAGGTGGGGATCTTATTTAAAATCTTAAATAAGAGCCCCCATTTTTATTGCAGATTTGGATTCCTTAAGTACAAATAAGTAACTTTTATTCGAGACATTTTTTTGGAATTATGGATAGATGACGTTATAATCGGAAAAAACAATTGTTAGAAATGGAAAATTAAAATAAAAAATGGAAAGTCCCCACTAAAATGGAAAACTTAACTTTTTTTGGTTTTAGGACCTAATCTTCACAACCCAGTAAGTCCCCATAACGTTTTAGTAACTGCAAATTTAGCATCCTTGTCTCCGCTACTAATATTAACAACGTTGAACCAGAAAACAACGAACTGCTCTCTGGTTGAACTAGCAATACTAATGGTACAGTCCACTTTAGAACAATTCGACGCTTGAAAGGTAAAACTGCTAATACTCCATTTACGAATTTTACAGGAGAACCGTTTAAAGTTTGAAATTTTATAAAAAAAATTATAATTTTTGTTGTAAGCTTACTATCTTGACAAATCTTAGGAATATAAATGTTTTATAGTAGAATGCTTTCATGGTATAAATTTCTAAAATAAATATTATCTAGTTTTAAAATTAATGGCGCATTATACAAATTGATTCTTGAATGCCATCAGGAGAAATGTATTATAAGCATAATGCTTTATATAACTTTACCTAAAAATGATTTTATTAACGTTTCGACGCCCAAGTGGGGTGTCGTTGTCAAAATACAAAATAATACTAAATAAACAAAAATGTTGTTGCTTAGTAAAAAATTCTTCTAATAATTTATTTAATCTGACTCATAGAGTTCAGTGGAGAGATTCAAGTATAGTCCTAAAAGAAGCAGATAGTAAAAAGAGAAAAATCAAAGAAGCGGCTCTAACTATGCTAAATGAAACCAATTGTGTCGCAAATTCCTCGGTAGAATGCAGTAGGATGTGGTTACCCATATTAAAGGAGGAAGTCAATAGAAAGAAAATACCACAATTAGTAAATCAGTAACATATCGAGTTAGTACATATTTAGTATTTTATTATTATTTAAAATTGAAAATATCAAGTCAGAATTTGGTATTAGTTTTGAGAGTAAACTAAATGTAAACCCAAATACTTACGATGTCGGGATAGTATCACGAGGTTTTTTCCTGGTTTTCCCTCGTGATTTACTACGGAATCTCTAACGCGAGAATTTCAGTGCCACCGTTGCATTTGGTTGTCTTTTTAAAGACAGATCACATGCTATGATTTTTTGTGGCGGATATTCTTGAGTTGGGATTGATTTCATGTAATCGAATGAACTATCTTTTAGTAAAGTCGTCCCAGGAACGCAACTCATCAATATTGGCAATATCATTTTAAAGTCGTCTACTTTAAAATGTATAATACGTGTCTGAATTGCCGATATAAATGAGTCAGATTAAATAAATTATTAGAAGAATTTTTTACTAAGCAACAACATTTTTGTTTATTTAGTATTATTTTGTATTTTGACAACGACACCCGACTTGGGCGTCGAAACGTTAATAAAATCATTTTTAGGTAAAATTGTGGCTTATTTCCCATTTGAATATACTTGATTATAAAAATGCCACAAGAAAATAGCTTCAGAACAGCTTTATATAACCAGGTAACTGAAAACGGCTAATTCCAAATATGAGTAATTTTATGAGAAGGTGAAATGTTTTATAATATATTTATCTTATGCAAGCTATTAGAAGTGTCTTTTGGGAAAATTACAAGAATATAAGTCATTCTCGGTTTAAATTCTAATATTATTTTATTATATTTATTGCATAATTATTAGATATTCTAGACATTTTACATTAAAAAACAAAAAGAAATAGAAACAGAAAGAAATAAAAACAGAAAGAAATAAAAAACAAGTTACTAGAAAATACTTCATTTCTACGAAAAAAATAAGTGAGGTTCGTGACAAAACAATAAAAAACACATCAGCAATATTAAAGTTGAACTCAATCTTCTTCGTCTGTCTCTGAAAGGACATCATTTACACTATGACCTCTAGGTAGATTTGAATATTCATTATGATATTGCAAGTGTACATTCAAACAAAACTTTCACTAAAAAAAATTTCAGCGAAAACCGCATATTTCTATCTTAAGCCGTTTAAAAGTTATAGGCAGTAAAAATGGGGGAAAATGTAAGTGGACACCTGGTAGGTATATCAATTACTATTTCACTACCTGTATCATAATTCATAATGAACTTCATTATGATACAGATTTTCATTACGATACAGATTTGTAACCAATAGAATCGCGATATGGCATTCGCTATGAAGGTGGCACTCGCGCAGTTACCAATGGCGAGTCAAATACATACTTTGATGGCTTTGACACATTTGACAGTTCTCAATATGTAAACAAACTGACAAATTATCGCTTCATAATGACCATCATTAAATGCTCTTTGCATAATATACTATTATGACACTCTCTAATTTTTGTGTTGTAAATCTTTCAATATTTTAAACTTTTAGTTTATTATGAGAATACTATGTGTATAAAAATTAAATGTTTTATTGCCAAAACTGAAATTCTCTCAAGCACCAACTTTTATCAGGAAGAAATATTTCCAAGAGATTTATAATAAAACATTTCTCATTTGCTGCGAACATTTTGGCTCACACTGTACATGTACATAATATACCTACCATAAAATCGAGTTTCTGTAAGTGAAGTCAGAATTAAAAAAAAAAATGTTATTTACTTATCAGACATGTCATTTATATTTTTATGAGTGTTTTTCGCAAAATATTAATAAACCATGTCTTTACTTCTGTGTTGATGTTATGTTTGAAATTTTGTTTGGAAATAGTTTCTATCTTTGGAAAGACCGTCTTCGAAGTTGATAATGTAGCACGCTTGATATTATTTTAAACAGATAAAATGTATAATACGCCACCTGTACCCGTAACTGCTGTAAACAAAACTGTTTTAAGCACCACTATGCAAAAATAGTCTGCCATATGAAATGACTAACACGGCTTAAGGCTCTAATACCTGAAAGTAAAATTGACTTATTTGCTAGAATCAAACGTGGTGGGTGTATTATACGACTGATAACATATTTTTGTATTAAAATTTGGCGCATAAGACATAGCTGCTTTCAAAACCACCCCAAAAATAAAATGTTTAATACGCCAAAAAAGTAGTTCAAACAGCCTAAATGCCCTTTATACATACGTAGAAAAATTTATTGAATCTAATGGTATATAAAGTCTATTTTACCAAAAATGGCGTATTATACATTTTACCTTTCAAGCGTCGAATTTAAGCAACAATTACAAACAAAATTCATATTCACATTTCATTAAATTTCACCTTTGTCGTCAATCTGTCGTATGGTATATACTGATGTGGTACTGATTTTTGTTATAAGGATATTAAAAACGATGTTTTTACTACTTCTGCGTATTCCAATAAAAGATAAATGAGGGGAAAATATCCATAGTATCCTCCGTATTTAAAAAGGGCAATAGAAAAAGCCCAAATTGCAATAGGGGTTGACTGTAAGAAGCCATTCAGACGACATTGGGAACAACTAATCCAAAATATATTAAGGACTAAAATGGAAGAAGATAAAAAGAAATCAAGATTTACATATAACTTTTATTGACTAAAAAAGGCCTATGACAATGTACCTAGAAATAAACTATTACAGACTTTAAAGATTATTAAATGTCATAGAATGTCATGTAGACCATTTTCAGAGCAGACCTCCGCCGAGGAGATGAAGATGACACTTGAAGAAGATTTTGAACGAAAAGTTCAGCGTAAACACAAAAGACGAATACCCGACTTAAAAACCTACGACCCTGGTTTGCAACATCCACCTCATGACTGCTCACAAAAAAAAAATAAATTATCATTGTCAGAATGATTGCCAACATCCGATAACGGAATTACAATGGAAGAAGAACAAGGTGTTGTTTTTAAATCTCCCTGAATATAATACGTAAATGGAAATTTATGAATTATATACCCACCTTCCACTCGAAAAAGTGTTACCACATTAAAATACCACTCACACCCCATGTTGTTTATACATTGTGAAAGGGAAAACGACAACCCTATCCTTGAATAAGAGGAGCTGAGAAAACATTCACGTTCCGCATGTATAATTGCGAAAATGTAACATTGTAGCGAATTTTGACGGCATAATACTGGAAAAGAGGATTACGTTTAGACGCACACCACAAGAGGATGTTCCAGATTAATGGAGAACACGATGTTTTCATTCAAACGAAACAGTGTCGTCGGAGATAACGCTAGTTAATTATAGCTCTGGCATTTATTAATGTTTTTTTGGGCTTGTAATGCAATTCTTAACGCTTATCTTATTCTGAAATTATTTTCTTGTTCAATTTTCACATGCGACAAATAATCTTATAATTTCGCTGTAATATTTCACTAATTTTCACCCTCAATCTTAAACTATTACTTCATCCAACCCTTATTAATGATACCTACTACTGACTCCACCCCCTCCCTATCAGGTATTCTTAAGGCGCATTCTCACGGTTCGATTTTAATTGATCAACTATAGTGGATCAACTAAAATCGAATGATAAATGGCTGTGAGAACATGTTTCAATTTTAATCGGTCAACTATTATTGTCGATTCAACAAAAGATTGATCGAGTCAAGCTTTATCGTTCAACTTGACATTTTTCAGACAAGTTGAATCACTTTTAAAGCGTATGAACATTTTTGTTGGCCGACTTGATTCACTAATATTTCGTCAGTCTATCCTTCAAATCAACAAAATAAGTTTAAAGTGGTCAGAGTGTTATGTTCAGATTTTTATATCCTATTTTCTCTATCTTCCAAATCAAGTTCTTTTAGCAAAGTTTTTTATGTTCTTTATCCCGTCTTAACATAATTTTGGTGAGTTGCTGAATCACTAATAATATTTATACTTTTACGTATAACTACTGTTACAAAATTGACTTTTCTATGATCTTTTAGGCACTAATGTTTAATTTTAGTTGACTTTATTTATTTTTAATAACTTACATCTAAACAAATGAAAAATACTGAATTTGTATATTTTATTTTAAAAACTACGATATCTAATTTATTTATTACACTAAATCTAATAATTTATCTAATTACAAATTCAAAAATATACCGCGCCCGTTACATATCAAAGTACACCGACGTTTTCAAATTCACAACTGCCCTGCTAATTACAAAAACCTACCATTTATACAACATTCAATGTTCTAGAAATAAATAACATCTCGAATAGTATTTACAAGAAACAAGAAAGAATTTACTCCAAAAGTCGAGAAGGAATAGAACATCATAAATCATAAAAAGGTTACTTGGTAAACAACTCGGGTCTGTTAGACTGGGAGCTGAAAACAGTCTGTGACATAATTATGTCACACTACACTTGGCGCCATTTTATTAAAACTAATCCACTAAAGTTGATCAACTAAAATCGAACCGTGAGAATGCGTCTTAAGATATTGTAAAACGAAAAACTACCCCTATGCGTTGGACGTCAAAGGCTAAAGACATCTCTTTTGTTAACCGTCGAAGGCGCGTTTTTTTCAGTGCGCGGGCCTTTCTCTGGGCTCAACTATCGCTGAACAAACGATTTTTGTCCCTGTGCTATATATAAGACGCTAATCCGATATAGATAAACCGGTAATAACAATTACGAGAAGGAACCACATGTGAAACCGGCATACGTGACGTTCATACATATGCGAGTGAACAGTACATTGGGAAAGATTTTTCACAAATTTACAATATTGTCTGTATCATCATAACCCCACTTTTAAATCTCACTTGAACCAAAAACCTAAGACAGTCCAAACAACTCTGAAATTAAATTAATAATCTCACATATTATGTACATGCCTCTATTGTACACTTGTTGACATCTGCAATTTACTATTTTTGTTGGGAATAAAAAATAGAAAAAGTCGTTCCAGAAACGCAACTCAAAAAATGGCAATATTATTTTGAATTCATCTACTTTAAAATGTATAGTAATGTCTGAATTGTCAACATGAATGAGCTAGATAAAATTTAATTAATGGCAGAAGTTTATGACAACCAAGAAAAACAAAATTTATTTAAAAATTCATACAGAAGTAAAAACTTCCAAGTTGTGTATTGGTATAAAATCGTTTATTAAAAAACTTCATAAAATGTCATCCAAATGGATTGCAAAACGTTTTCCTTCTAAATTAGAACATCTTCAGTGCATTCTGCTGAGTAATTGGAACTAGCACACTATTTAAAGTGGTAACCTTATAATATATGGTCTACACAATGTCTACATCGTATTGTTGAATAAAATATGGTGACTAGGAAGCGATGTTATTAGATTAAATTATATACATGCTCAAAGGGCAACATGTTTCCCTGCTCGAAAAAATGCTAGGTACTTGCCAGTTCAATGGGCACAGACCAACCACAGTTGTTGGCTCAGTTATTGGCTCAGTAATTGTTAGTAATAATTGTAGAAAAATAAAATTTTCAAGTTCATTTTTTCCGCTATACCGAGCCGCGTGTATGTTCGATCCAGACCACTCAGGCACCATTTGAAAGCTGAACTCAAGCGTTACTGATTTGGCGTATTTGAGGTTTTCCTGTCTCTCTTTGAACCTGAGATACAATTACCCAAACATATGCCATGTTGTACCTACCCCCACCTATTCATATAGCTAGCTTATGGGTGGTCAAAAGTCACAAACTACACCGGCTTCTGAAGCGGAATGACATTCGGGTGATACAATTCATTGGGGCGAGGAGGATTAACTCCCGTAAGCAGGAATCACTCCACCCCGCTTCAATGCTCCAGACCATCCACTTACCCCCCGATAGCACTCTGATGCGCTATAGGGGCTCTCAATCAGCAAAGTGCTTATCATATGGGAGTCTTGGGTACATGGACTCCCATATGAAATCCTACCCCGATCAATGCAGGCCAGCGTGAGGCGCTCTATTCCCGCTATCTCTAGTGACTTATCTTCGATCTGTTTTGCTTGCTCGGGCGCCGAGTCCCCGCTCTGGGCTATGTCCAGTTCGGCGACTCGGCGCTCGAGGATGTGGGCCCCTCATGCCCGTTTTTTGGGTTTTGTTACTAATATTTTTTTGTGGCTTTCGCCTATTGTTAATATTTTATTGATTTGTTTAGTGGCTGAAGCCGTTTTGAAGTTTTTTGTATATTTTTTTTGAGGGATGTCTGAAAATTATAAAAATCAACATTAATAAATATAATGAGATGCCAAAGGTGAGCAAGTTGTCTTCTTTTGATAGAGCTACGATTATCTAGCCTTTATTATATATTTACTAATATTTGTTGTTTGGGTCTCCTATGTTTCCATCTATGGTACACATCATACCTTAATATCTCTTGCAAGATTCGGTTTGGGTGGTCTTCTAGCTCAGCAAATTTTGTTCTGGCTTTTTCTTCCATAATATCCAGTACTCTTATTTGTTTTAGGTCTCTAAATAAGAACCGTTCGGCGACGTATCTGGGCACGTTTGCAGCTTCTTCTGAAGCGGCCCTGACCGCCTTTTAAAACACAGAAAAAAAATTTCAGATCAGTGTATCGTTTCCATTCACATACATACCTACATACATCTACTTGTTAAATAGAAATTTAGTCAAATTTCTGAGCTCTGTAACTTTTGAATGGTATAACCCATTTTCAAAATTAGACATGCGGATTAGAAACTGCAGAGTACGGACTTAAATTTTCGAAATTTTTGGGAGTTTTAGGGACGAGACGGAAAAACAGACCCCAAATGGGAAGGTCGTAAAACCCACATTCTTGGATCAAAATGGATGGTTGACATATGGTTAACATAGGTTGACAATTCAGTCAATGTGACAAAATCGAAAACTTCGCGTATATAAAGTGTCGCATGTAGGCAGATTGCACGCCACTGGCGAGAACTGCCGTTCTCTAGGATAGATGTAATTTTTTTCCAATTATTGTATCCACCCAAAATATATTCCTCACCAATCGAAGATACAGTCACGCAACAGCGGCATTCTGATCTATCTTTATTATAAATTATTACGTGTATTATCTAGATAATCGATTCTCTAGGGCGTCATTCTTTTTGAACGTTTCCATTATTAGATACATCATATAAAATAAAAAAGGTTGGTATTCATGCGAATAGGAAAAGCGCGGCAAGGGAATTTCCTGTGTCTATGGTACACGCGACATGCCAACTAATACGAAGGTTGTAATAAAAATAACATTATATGTTTTATTTGTTATTCAATAACGGAACAAACAACTGGTTACATAAAGAAAGAAAATAGGTTCATGGTCCTCAAAGTATGTAGATAATCCGTTAAAGTGAGACTAAATCAAATCAGCAAGATTCTGAAACTGTTTTCTTATAGCATGTCTAATTTAAATCTTATGTTTATATGGGATTTAGTTAAATATTGGTGTAATGAAAAATACATTTCTAATTAACTAATGTTTTGATTTCCACCTCGGAAATCGCTCTCAAAAATAACCAAGAAATTATTCTGAAAAATTCAGGGAAGACTTTATAACCTAATTATTTTAGGTTATGTATTTCTTTTCAAATAATGAAAAATGTTTTTTGGGTCTCGATCTTGTGGACTATAGCAATATGTTTGAAAATTATGTTATTGCCCTAGGACACAAGTCCAAGTAATAATAAGTCATTAATAGGGAGAAAAGCTCTTCTAGCTACCCCTAAAATCAGGTGGCTTAACCAGATGAAGTAATACAGAGGATGTCCCATTACTCAGGGCATCCAAAGTAACATTAACTACAACGCCTCCCCCTTCGGTATATCCTCCGATGGGGAGGGAAGGTGGTATAGCTTGGGGGGTCAAATAGGTACCACTCCATTATGGAGTGTGACTGGTTTGATCTTCGGACATGTGGGTCCCACATTTCCATTGGAACACACATGTCCCTCGGGGCTGGGGTGGTAGGAGTATGTGTGTGCCTTAGGGGTATCAAATTCTGACTGTTTTTGTGTTAGTTTGTTTGTGTAATTACTGTTTCACTGTAAAAACTGTTTCATTGTTACATTTACTGTTGATTATTTCCCACTATCTGTCCAATGTGTGCTGATTTTTTAGACTTTACTGATGTCAAGATTCTGTTTTTTTGTTCTGGATTTCTTTTATTAGTACTAATTTTTTGATTTTCTTTTTTTTGATTTGTATGTTAGTCTGGGCTGATTATCGGAGAATAGGCCATTTTTGGGAAAAGTTATTTACCAGCAATTTTATTGCTGGAATCGAATTATAAGATCCTATATATTAATAATATAGGTATGCAAAGTCCTCAGATAGTGTGCTACTTTTTTTATAAACAAAATGGCGCACTAAAATCGTGTTTTTTTCAATTATTGCTCTATAACTCCGAAGTTTATAACTTTACAACAAAAACACCCAAATAAAAATTCACCGTGATTAAATTCTGCATAGAGACGCGTTTTTCCCAATCTGCTCCGACGAAAATTTTCCTCGGATAATGCGGGATTTCCCAACAAAATCTTTAATTTTCAAATAAAGTTTTAGATAAGTAATTATCTACCAATAATTAAATAATTTGGTGACTTAAAAGCCTTTTTGGTTTAGATTATAGTTCCAGAAGCTGATGAAAATTAAACGAATATTTTAGCAACAATTCAATTGTTAATTAATAATTTACGGTCGCAATAATAACCAAAATAATTATGCTACACTGATCAAGCTTTGAAATCTTATAAAGATGAGATGTCTATTTAATATTTTGTCGACAAAATATGAATTTTTTATTTTTTTGCATAATCTTTAAATGTTTAAAAAAATAGTTATAAACAAATTAACGTTTCTCAGAAAGCTTTTATTATATTATAATTTTAAAAAATAGCTAAAATGCGCATTTTAAATATCTTTAAAATGAATGCTTTAAAACTTTTTTGCAACCATTTGTAAAAAAGTTATGAAACAGCAAAGTAAACATACGATTACTACTGTGTTTATAATTTTTTTTAATTCTTTCAAAGCGTAGAAGTGAGTTTAAAGTACAAGCTAATTATTTACAAAAAAATATCGATTATCAGTTTAATGATTATATTTTAATTAAAGATTAAAAATATATTTTTTTGTAATTTACACGCGCGAAAGTAGAGTAACGCAGTACTGTAGCTAAAATTTTCACTCGGAGCGACGACCGGCCGCGTGATGTACACTTTTAATAAATAATGCATGCTGCGTGTCAGTCGCTTCGAGTGAACATTTTAGCTCCGACTCTGTATCAGGCCTACGTTTGCGCTAAAAATTACAAAAAAAAGTATTTTTAATCTTTGATTAAAATATAACCATTGCACTAATTTTTGACATTTTTTGTGAGTAATTAGGTTGTACCATAGACTCACTTTTAAGCTTTGAAACAATTAAAACAAATTATAAATAACGGAGATTTCGTATATTTACTTTGCTGTTTCATAACTTTTTTGCAAATGGTTGGAAATTTTTTTTAAAGCATTCATTTTCAAGACCTATGAAATATGCATTTTAAGTATTTTTTTAAATTAGAATATAATAAACAATTTCTGAGAAATGTTAATTTGTTTATAACAATTTTTTTAAACATTTAAAGATTATGCAAAAAAATAAAAAATTTATATTTTGTCGGCAAAATATTAAATAGGCATCACACCTTTATAATCTTTCTAAGTTTGATCAATGTCTCATGATTATTTTGGTTGTTATTGCGACTGTAAATTGTTAATTAACAATTGACTTGTTGCTAAAATATTCGTTTCATTTTCACCGGCTTCTGAATTTATAATCTATGATAAGAAAGCTTTTATTTCACCAAGCTATATAATTATTGATAAATAATTACTGGCCCAAAAAATTTATTTGAAAATTCGAGATTTTGTTAAGAAAACCCACATTTTCCGAGGAAAATTTTCGTCGGAGCAAATCGGGAAAAACATGCCTCTATGCAGAATTAAATTGGGGTGAATTTTTATTTGAGTGTTTTTGGTGTGAAGTTAAAATCTTCGGAGTTATACAGCAATAATTGAAAAAAATACGATTTGTCGGCGCCATTTTGTTTTTAAAAAAAGTAGCACACTATATGCGGACTTTGCATACCTATATTAATAATAAATAGGATCTTATAATTCGATTCCAGCAATAAAATTGCTGGTAAATAACCTTTCTTTGTACTTTACAAATTAGACCAGCGTATTATAACTATTTTTTTTTCAAAATTTAAAGATTATGCAAAAAAGAGAAAAATTTATATTTTGTCGATAAAATATTAAATAAGCATCTCATCTTTATAATCTTTATAAGTTTGATCAATGTATCATGATTATTTTGGTTATTATTGCGATCGTAATTTGTTAATTAACAATTGAATTGTTTCTAAAATATTCGTTTAATTTTCACCGGCTTCTAGAATTACAATCTATACCAAGAAAGTTTTGATGTCACTAAGTTATTTAATTATTGATTAATAATTACTTACCTAAAACTTTATTTGAAAATAAGAGTTTTTGTTAGGAAAACCCGCATTTTCCGAGGAAAATTTTCGTCGGAGCAAATCGTGAAAAACATATCTCTATGCAGAATTTAATTGCGGTGAATTTTTATTAAGGTGTTTTGGTTGTAAAGTTAAAATCTTCGGAGTTATAGAGCAATAATTGAAAAAAATACGATTTGTCGGCGCCATTTTGTTTATAAAAAAAGTAGCACACTATCTGCGGACTTTGCATACCTATATTATTAATACATAGGATCTTATAATTCGATTCCAGCAATAAAATTGCTGGTAAATAACTTTTCCATGAATTTTGCTAATTAGCCCAGAGTATGTATGTTTTTTTAGTCGATTCTTAACTATAAATAAAATACAGATCTACGATAAGAAATGCTTTCCAGGAAAATTAGCAAACAAGGAATCTGAGATGAGCAGAATGATATACCATATAGCTTCGCAATTTAAGATGGCCTGACCCGGGAAAACAAAAAACATAAGAAAGTTACTTCTACATTATTTATTAATCCGAAGGTATCAATCCAGCATGTCAGTATTGACCAGTCATGCTAGTTTCGAAAAGAATAGCAGTCAGTTACATACTGTATCCGTGTCAACAATAGAATAGCATAATGAAACTACCAGCACTCATAGAAACCTAAACACAATCCAGCCCTATGCTCCAACAAGCGACAAATAGGATTAAGATATCAAAAAGAGCAAACACCTTTTTTAAATAACATTTCAGAATGGTATATTCATGGGAGTTCACCTACATACACACAAAGTTCGAAGAATCGTCAGGAATGAAATTGAAATTAGAATGAAGATAAACAAACCAAGATACTTGAATGTTACGAGGAGTACTCCTGAATCATGATTTACAGTGCTCCTTGTAACCTTCAACGTGACTTGTTTTATTTATTTCTAGTGCTAGTCCTGTCGCCAGGGGGGGTACAACGGCCTCGTTAATTCAGATGAACTTACTCAAGTTTTTTTTATGTATTTTGACCCGTAGAACACGAATTTTTTGGGTAACAGTTGATCCGGATGTCGATAAGATTGTTATAGACCAAGAACTTGAGGAATCAAATAACAGCGATTTTTGGCAAAACAAAACAATATTTTGTATTTTTTGGGCCATTTTAAGTAAAAAATATTTCTACAAGTTTTTTCGTAGGATGCACAGTTTTCGAGATAAACGCGGTTGAACTTTAAAAAAATCGAAAAATTGCAATTTTTGAACCCGAATAACTTTTGATTAAAAAATAAAATAGCAAGTCTGCTTACCGCATTTGAAAGTTTAAGTCAAATTATATCGGTTTTGATTATTTGCATTGGTAAAAATTTATTTTTTTATTGTTTAACAAAGCTATAAACACGTAGGGTTTCCCGTGCTTTTACATGCGTTTTAACGCATGTAACGTAGAAATAGTCTTGATTGCACTAGTACCTATTCTACCTACTCGTTCGATTTTAAATGAGAAATCATAGAAACATCACTCACGCACTAGTTGTTTGTAGCTTTGTTTAACAGTAACACAATAAATTTTTAGCAATGCAAATAATCAAAACCGACATAATTTGACTTGAACTTTCAAAGGCGCTAAGCAGAATTGCTGTTTTACTTTTTAATCAAAAGTTATTCGGGTTTAAAAATTGCAGTTTTTCGATTTTTTGAAAGTTCAACCGCGTTTATCTCGAAAACTGTGCATCCTACTAAAAAACTTGTAGAAATATTTTTTGCTTAAAATGACCCAAAAAATACAAAATATTGTTTTGTTTTGCCAAAAATCGCTGTTATTTGATTCCTCAAGTTCTTGGTCTATAACAATCTTATCGACATCCGGATCAACTGTTACCCAAAAAATTCGTGTTCTACGGGTCAAAATACATAAAAAAAACTTGGGTAAGTCCATCTGAATTAACGAGGCCGTTGTACCCCCCCTGGCGACAGGACTATGCAACTTGATTGTGATTTTAGTATAGACTGAAAAAGGTTTCTGAAAGCAAAAGAGAAAAATCGGCAAGGAAAATAGATATTGCACAACTCAAAGAGATAAGTCTCAAGGTCGAGAAGAAATATATTGAAGAAAGTAGGAATGTTTTATAAATAAAAATAACCAAGATCCAAGAAAAAGACATCGCGAATTCACAAAGTCAGATTTTCATATCTTTAAATTCCACCTTATCAAACATATCAGAACAACAAGGATTCAGGACCGGTCTTTCTGGTTCTGAAAAAACCCAGTACCTTCTGCTCTACTACAAAGGTATATAGGTAAGATATCAACAAAACAAGCCAAACATATAACAAATAAAGGAATAACACCAGCTTTCAGAACAAACAACAACTTAACCAAATACAATAAGAACAATAAGATCCAAAAGAAAAAGAAATTACAGCTAGACCGGGAAGTATCGTCGCCCCCGCTAGCGCAATTATTCCGATTCGATTTTTTTGCACAAACTTACTCAAAAAGAGGTCCTTATAACATATCCACAGGGTGACGGGCGGTGCCGTGGTCGAAAAATTTTTTAAACAATTTTTTTTTAAACAAATTCACAAAAATAATTTTATTTCCAACAATTTTTTTTTTAGATAATTTGGGTCATTCTGAGCAAAAAAGGTCTCTTGTCATTTTTCTCTAAAATTGACTGTTGTCGAGTTATACGCGATTAAAAATTTGAAAAATGTGAAAATGGCCATTTTCAAGGCTTCATAACTCCATTAAAGATGATTATTATGAAATTCCAAAAGTGACAAAATCAAGATTCAAATACCTTCTTCAACGTCCTGAAGAGATTTTTGTCACTATTTTATTACAAAGCTGTTATTTTTAGTTATTAACAATTAGCGGTATAGTTAGTGTGACCAACTCCAATTCAGTTGAATTCGGGACAAGACTGAAAAAAATACTTGAAATCCGGGACTTTTCAATGAAAATCGGGCCATTTTTTATTTTTTAAATATAGGACTTTAATATCATCATTTTATTGATTATTTAACATTTTTATGTTGACAATGATATTTTTAATGGATTAAGCCACAATTGGTTATATGTAATAATAATTATATTTTTGTTAGTTTTTGACGTCTCGACTACCAGTCATTCTCAAAAAAGAAAAAAATTAGAAAATAAAGTGATGTTGCATTTCCATGTAAATATAACCTTAGGTTAAAAATATAATTGCCAAACAGGCCACAAGAAAACAGCTTCAAAACATTTAAAAACCAATCCATTCATATTTTAAGTTGACCTCAACAAACAAAATATATAATGTATTCTTGCAATGTAATTCTTTACATTGCTTATTTTTTAAAATCATAATTATTGTCGATTTTTTTTGTCCCAAAAATTGAATTTGATGTGTATTCTTAAAAGAATAACGAAAAAAATTGAATTTTACCAAAAAGTTGAAAATTCGGATGGCCCAGAAACCTTTTCCGGGACGCCGGGATACGACTTCGTAATTCGGGCCATGTCCCGGATTTTTCGGGCTAGTTGGTCACACTAGGTATAGTCCAACTGTATCGTCGCCCCCGTTAGCGGAACTATTTCGATTCGATTTTTTTGCACAAACTTACTCAAAAAGAGGTCTTTATAACATATCCACAGGGTGCCGGGCGGTGCCGTGGTCGAAAAATTTTTTAAACAATTTTTTTAAACAAATTCACAAAAATAATTTTTTTATATTTTTTTTAGATAATTTGGGTCATTCTGAGCAAAAAAGGTCTCTTTTCATTTTTCTCTAAAATTGACTGTTGTCGAGTTATACGCGATTAAAAATTTGAAAAATGCGAAAATGGCCATTTTCAAGGCTTCATAACTCCATTAAAAATGATTATTATGAAATTCAAAAAGTGACAAAATCAAGATTCAAATACCTTCTTTAACGTCCTGAAGAGATTTTTGTCACTATTTTATTACAAAGCTGTTATTTTTAGTTATTAACAATTAGCGGTATAGTCCAACTGTATCGTCGCCACCGTTAGCGGAACTATTTCGATTCGATTTTTTTGCACAAACTTACTCAAAAAGAGGTCTTTATAACATATCCAAAATGTGCCGGGCGGTGCCGTGGTCGAAAAATTTTTTAAACAATTTTCCACAATTTTTTTTAGATAATTTGGATCATTGTGAGTAAAAAAGGTCTTTGGTCATTTTTCTCTAAACTTGGACTGTTGTCGAGTTATACGCGATTGAAAATTTGAAAAATGGAAATGGAAATTTTCGCATTTTTTAAATTTTAAATCGCGTATAACTCGACAACAATCAATTTGAGACGAAAACTACAAGAGACCTTTTTTGCTTAGAATGACCCAAATTATCTAAAAAAATTGTTGGAAATGAAAAAATTATTTTTGTGAATTTGTTTAAAAAAATTGTTTAAACAATTTTTCGACCACCGGCCGGCACTCTGTGGATATGTTATAAGGACCTATTTTTGAGTAAGTTTGTGCAAAAAAATCGAATCGAAATAGTTCCGCTAACGGGGGCGACGATACAGTTGGACTATACCGCTAATTGTTAATAACTAAAAATAACAGCTTTGTAATAAAATAATGACAAAAATCTCTTTTAGTCCTGTCGCCAGGGGGGGTACAACGGCCTCGTTAATTCAGATGGACTTACCCAAGTTTTTTTTATGTATTTTGACCCGTAGAACACGAATTTTTTGGGTAACAGTTGATCCGGATGTCGATAAGATTGTTATAGACCAAGAACTTGAGGAATCAAATAACAGCGATTTTTGGCAAAACAAAACAATATTTTGTATTTTTTGGGTCATTTTAAGCAAAAAATATTTCTACAAGTTTTTTAGTAGGATGCACAGTTTTCGAGATAAACGCGGTTGAACTTTCAAAAAATCGAAAAACTGCAATTTTTAAACCCGAATAACTTTTGATTAAAAAATAAAATAGCAATTCTGCTTAGCGCCTTTGAAAGTTCAAGTCAAATTATGTCGGTTTTGATTATTTGCATTGCTAAAAATTTATTGTGTTATTGTTAAACAAAGCTACAAACAACTAGTGCGTGAGTGATGTTTCTATGATTTCTCATTTAAAATCGAACGAGTAGGTAGAATAGGTACTAGTGCAATCAAGACTATTTCTACGTTACATGCGTTAAAACACATGTAAAAGCACGGGAAACCCTACGTGTTTATAGCTTTGTTAAACAATAAAAAAATAAATTTTTACCAATGGAAATAATCAAAACCGATATAATTTGACTTAAACTTTTAAATGCGGTAAGCAGACTTGCTATTTTATTTTTTAATCAAAAGTTATTCGGGTTCAAAAATTGCAATTTTTCGATTTTTTTAAAGTTCAACCGCGTTTATCTCGAAAACTGTGCATCCTACGAAAAAACTTGTAGAAATATTTTTTACTTAAAATGGCCCAAAAAATACAAAATAGTGTTTTGTTTTGCCAAAAATCGCTGTTATTTGATTCCTCAAGTTCTTGGTCTATAACAATCTTATCGACATCCGGATCAACTGTTACCCAAAAAATTCGTGTTCTACGGGTCAAAATACATAAAAAAAACTTGAGTAAGTCCATCTGAATTAACGAGGCCGTTGTACCCCCCCTGGCGACAGGACTATTTAGGACGCTGAAGAAGGTATTTCAATCTTGATTTTGTCACTTTTTGAATTTCATAATAATAATTTTTGATCGAGTTATGAAGCCTTGAAAATGGCCATTTTCGCATTTTTCAAATTTTTAATCGCGTATAACTCGACAACAGTCAACTTTAGAGAAAAATGACAAGAGACCTTTTTTGCTCAGAATGACCCAAATTATCTAAAAAAAATTGTTGGAAATAAAAAAAATATTTTTGTGAATTTGTTTAAAAAAAATGTTTAAAAAATTTTTCGACCACGGCACCGCCCGGCACCAGGTGGATATGTTATCAGGACCTATTTTTGAGTAAGTTTGTGCAAAAAAATCGAATCGGAATAATTGCGCTAGCGGGGGCGACGATACTGCCCGGTCTACGCGTGGTTTATACCAACTGATATATGTGGCAACTGTCCAAAAACTTACATCGGTCAAACCAGCAGAACCTTTAACAAACGTATAGCAGAACACAAAAGAGCTTTCAATAATAGAAAAACAGATTCTACCTACGCACTTCACATTCTAGATCATAATCATTCTTTTAATGAACAGTTTGAAATTCTCCATATTCAAAATAAAGGCCTTAAACTATCTCTATTAAAATCTATGGAAATTAATCTAATTATGACAAACTTAAGGCAAACAGCTCCTCACTCCTCAAGCTATTCAGTTAAAGACATTGTAAACACACTGTAAAACACATCACTTGAGAAAGGCACTTTGCGAAACAGCGGTAGTGACACTAACTTGTAATAAATTTATTCAAAACAAACATTTTTTGGGGTTCTATTCTTTTGCGTTTTGTCCAATTCTCCAATGGCACAATTGAGGCCCTGAGAGCCAGCCAGAGTGGCCTAACTGATTTTAACGTTACTTTACAATCAAAGAAAATGATCAAAAGCTATCAATGTCCGATTGTTTTAGTAATTGTATGTTGACCAATAACGATTCTTGGTCAACATAAAACTACTAAAACAATCGGACATGGTTAACTTCTAATAGACGGAGAGGCAGCGCTGAAAAATCTATGTGAATTTACTAAAGCTAGATTTTTCACAGTTGATTACTGTGAGTGTGTAGAGCAGTGGTCGGCAAAGTGCGGCTCCGGAGCCGCATGTGGCTCTTTGGCTCCTTAGGTGCGGCTCTGGCACAAATATCTACGAAAAGCGCAATCATATTTTTGTTAAAAAAAACTTGGTAGGAAAAACATTACCTACATCTTATTCTGATAAATTAATTTTTAACAAACTCACAAACTTTAGCATTTGTCAAAAATCCTCTTGATGCTACGTAATCGAGTTGAAATTTTCTCCTTTTGAAATTGGCATTAATAGCTTTGAAATACAATTTCTGGATTTAAGAACAAGGAGGTATGGCGCTCTAAATTTCAACGTCTCTGTGTTGAATTAGAAATATTGGAGAAGAAAAAAATGTTCACAACACAAGTGGTCTGTTTTGAATGACCTGGAGAAGGAAGGCATGATCATTTTTAACGCTTGGAATAGTATTCCTGATTCTTATGATCAGCTGAAAAAGCTCATGTTTGCGCTGTTTTGTCACTTTTCGGTTCTTCACAACATTAAAAAAAAAATGGATTTTGCGCCAAAAAATTTGTAAAAAATACAGTGTTGTAGGAAATAAAACCTTACAAAACGAAAGAAATTCCTACGATGATTATAAACGAAGATATCGCCAAAAAACGAAAAACATTTTAATTTTTTAGGAGGTTATGGATGGGTTTAAAAATTGTTTTGGTCGAATACTTTTTGATGTAGAACATGTGGTTTTTTATTTTTGGAATATCGCTGGGAGCATTTTTGACTACCTTAACCGACTAGGCACTTTAGTTTTTTAGTGCAATAAAAGTTTGCTAAACAAGCAGATTTGGCTCCCAATTTTTTTTTAAATTGTTGTAATGATCATATTTGGCTCTTTGGCTAAAAAGTTTGCCGACCACTGGTGTAGAGAAACATACTGCGGTCGGTCAAGCGAAACGTAGAACAGGGGTTACTGAGAGGGTATCAAAGTTGCTTTCCTATGAAGGTAATTATTTCCATTTGCTAAGGCTGAAAATCAGTACACACATTCTAAATTAAATATAAATAAAAGTTATTATAGTCGGTCAGCTGTATGACGCGACAGAGCAGGTCGGTCAGCCCCAATAGTCGATTGAGGAAATGAAGCATTTTGGCTCGTAATTTTTTCGTCCAGCATGGATTTACTTGAAATTTTCACAGAAGGTAGGGAATAGTCCAAGGATAGTTTTCTACATCATGCCGCTATCATACGCTAAAACCTTGGGGGTGGTTGCCACCCCATCTCGGGGGTGGGAATTTTTTATTACATTTTAACCATATAATTCGATGGAAAAAGTGATTCTAAGAAAAAAATGTTTTTTACATTTTCTTCGTAAAGTTAATATTTTTCGAGTTATTCGCGCTTGAAAATAACAGTTTTTCGACGAAAAAATCGACTTTTTTAGAGGGTTTTTTGAGAATACCTCGAAAAATATGCATTTAATAAAAAAAACTGTAGATATCAAAATTGTATCCTTTAGTAACACAAACCAAATTCTTTTCCAATAATATCTTTAAGACCAATACAAACCGAGATACGGCATGTTAAAGGTTAGCTTTTTTCGTCAAATGCATAATTTGAAATATTCAAAGTCAAACATTGGGAAAAATTTGCGTTTTTCGAGGAAAACTTAAATAATCTTTTTTCAAGTATACAATTAGACCTTACAAAAAAAAAATAATAATAAAAAGTTTCTAGCATGAAAATTAAGTGACTTTAATCAAAAAAATGTCGGTACCTGCTTTTCTCTACGAAAAAATCAGTGAAAACAACCCCCTAACTACCTTCCTAATTCAAAATTGGTCTTCACCTTTCTGTAGTTCCTTTTATATTTATATTATCAATACACTCAAGGAGTTTGACCTATTTAAAATGCCTAATTTTGGAAAAATATTATATCTCACTGTGTACTGATTTTCAGCCTGTAAATGGATTTAATTGCCATCGTAGGAAAGCAACTTTGATACCCTCTCAGTAATGAGACCCCTCAAAAATGATTTTGTAGGATTTTTAAAGAACTATAAGACTGCGTAAATTAAATTCCGTAAGATGCCTTAGATTTTAATTGGGGCGGGTTTAAAGGGCTCGAATAAGGGGGTGTTTGCTGGTAAATAGAGGTTTTAAACAGCTATATCTGGCTAATTATTCACTGTAATGAAAATCTATGCACAGGGTAATTTTAGTCATTAAAAAAGCTACAATTTAGTAGTATATAATTTTTTTCATATCTTCAGTATTTTCGGAGATATTTTGAAGTAAAAGGTGAAAAATACCAAATTGCAAAAAATCAATTTTTCTTTAAACTCCAATTTTTCCAAAATTAGGCATTTTAAATAGGTCAAACTCCTTGAGTGTATTGATAATATAAATATAAAAGGAACTACAGAAAGGTGAAGACCAATTTTGAATTAGGAAGGTAGTTAGGGGGTTGTTTTCACTGATTTTTTCGTAGAGAAAAGCAGGTACCGACATTTTTTTGTAAGTCGCTTAATTTTCATGCTAGAAACTCTTTATTTTTTTAAAGGTCTAATTGTATGCTTGAAAAAAGATTATTTAAGTTTTCCTCGAAAAATGCAAATTTTTCCCATTATTTGGCTTTGAATATTTCAAATTGTGCATTTGACGAAAAAAGCTAACCTTTAACATGCCGTATCTCGGTTTGTATTGGTCTTAAAGATATTATAGGAAAAGAATTTGGTTTGTGTTACTAAAAGATACAATACCCCCAAGGTTTTAGCGTATGATAGCGGAATGATATATAAAACGATCCTTGGACTATTCCCTACCTTCTGTGAAAATTTCAAGTAAATCCATGCTGGACGAAAAAATTGCGAGCCAAAATGCTTCATTTCCTCAATCGACTATTGGGGCCGACCGACCGGCTCTGTCCCGTCATGCAGCTGACCGACTATAATAACTTTTATTTATATTTAATATATAATGTGTGTACTGATTTTCAGCCTTAGTAAATGGATTTAATTACCTTCGTAGGAAAGTAACTTTGATACCCTCTCAGTAACTCCTGTTCTACGTTTCGCTTGACCGACCGCTGTTGTTTCTCTACGGGCTCACAGTAATCAACTGTGAAAAATCTAGCTTTAGTAAATTCAAAGATATTTTTCAGCGCTGCCTCTTGGTCTATAATCATTTTCTTTGATTGTAAAGTAACGTTAAAATCAGTTAGGCCAGTCTGGCTGGCTCAATTGTGCCATTGGAGAATTGGACAAAACGCAAAACAATAGAACCCCTAAAAATGTTTGTTTTTAATAAATTTATTACAAGTTAATGGAAAATAACGTTAAAATCAGTTAGGCCACTTTGACTCTCATGGCCTCAATTATCTGATGCTGGTAAAAACGTTCGGCGACCTCTTAAAATGAAACTACCTTTAAGGAAAGACTTCGTCTTTCGTTTTAGCTCACTTACATCATCCATTAACCCACCTCGCGTAAGACGTAAGACGTAAGACGTAGGAAGGCTGGTGTCGGATGTGATCAGATATAATTTTCAATATTGTTATGCAGAAGTTTCTTCGAAATCAGTACAGTGCGAGTAACAAATTATAGGAATTTGTTTTAGGAGTCGTGCTGTGAAAGTCAGATCAGAAGTATTGATATTATTTAACGGCTGTCTGTAAATTGATTTTGTCAGTAAAATACTTCAAACAATTATAATCTTCACAACGGGCCAGGGCCAACCGGCTGTAGGAAAAAAGAAGCCAAAAGAAAGTAGGTTTTATTAATGTCTTGATATCGAAACAACCATGTTGATTGTCTACGTTGTTCTCATTATAAAAATTTTTTGATACAATAAAAATGCACGAGTTTGTGATGTTTTTAAAACGAAAATACCAACTTGAACAAGTTAGCGAACAAAAAAAAACAGCGACGATGTATCATGCATAATATAGAGTGTAACAAAAAAGCAGGTCATAAATTAAGCCAAATTGAAACGTTAAAAACGTCACATCTTTGTTAATTTATATTTAAATAATTACTTTATTCCAATTTCTTTATAATTTATTAATTACTTAACCTTCAGCTTCTTTTTGCTATGTTTTCTTTAAAAAATAGTTGGCGCCCTCCGTCTTTTTTTCTGTAGGCTAAATATGAACAGCTAGTTCAATCATAGACATATTATGTTATATGCTTCGATATCACACTTTATTTCGATGACAACCCCTTCCAATAATTCTGTCAGCCAGTCTCCCTTCTCAAGCATGGCATAATGGAAAATTTTTTAGTAATTCTTGGCATAGAAATTTCAAGCTTATTCTAGTAATTTACTTTATTTTCGACAACAATCTCTTGGGGTAAAATACTTTCATTTTATTTAACGTTTAACCTATGTTCACAATTCTTAAAGCATTTTTTTCGTCATACCCCCACTTCTTTCCAAAACCACGTTTTCGATTTTATAATTTTAATAGGTACTCATGCATGTAGGAATCTTTCTAGGGGCCGTCCATTAATCACGTGATGTTTTTTTTGGCATTTTTTAACCCCTCCTCCCCCTTGGTGATACATGGTGAGGTTTAAAACTAACCCCCCCTACTCCTATATCACGTGTATTTTTTAGTATCTACAAAAAATATATTTTTTAAATAATTGTAAAATACACATCATCTAATTTTATTATAAAAAATTAAAGACCACAATAATAACGTTTAGAGGTAGACAGAAAGGTTGCAGTTTGTTTTTGACTGACATAAAATAATGAAAGAAATGCGAGAAACTTTTTGTACTAAATTAGTATTATATTACTAAATGTAGGTATTATACATAATATGTAATTATCATGCAAATAAGTTAATGATATTATCATCCCCAGCAATTTTATTTAATATAATATTAAAATAAAGAATTCAAAATGGCACGAATTAAAAGATATGTTTTGAATTTAAGTAATATTTAAGGTACACTTCAGTCCACGAGTCTTTACCCGTGCGTTATTAATACCTGGCGAGATAAAACACATATTTTTGATAACTCAAATTGTAACCCGTCATAGGATAAGTAGCTACTTACTGTCACTTGCTATTGCGTTTAGTAAATTTCAATTTCCGACTTCTTCATCGAATTATTTCGTATGGTTTAAATGATGAAACACGGGTAAAGACTCGTGGACTCAACTGTAGGTATGTACGCTATGCATATTTTATTTGTAAAGTTTTTATAACATTTATTTTATCAATGTTATAAAAAATGTAAGATTTAACAATAACATAATATGTACTGCAAATAAAACTACATAGGTGAATTCTTAGTATTAGAACAATGTCCATAAAAATATATAGGCACATACAAATTTTAACTTATCTTTTTAGTAGAAGAATAATAAAAGAGAATATTGGAAGACCTGTTTGCTTGGTTCTTTCGGCGGTAATCTAGTAAAAGATCATTGGCCCACTTCATAAATTCTTCCTTTGTATATTTTTGTTCCCGTTAACCCACAATTCATTAAATTCTTTTTGAGCGACACCAAGATTTTTTCCTTTCTTATACTCTGTAAATAGTTGTATATACAGATCACCTAGACATTGTGACGAAAAAAATACGAAATGAAAAACAGTTTAAACGCATGTATTCAGTGACAAAACAACGATATAAAACTGACAGGATTTTGAGAATTTCCAATTCATCAGATAGTAGGTAAAACACATGTAAGACTAAAGGCTCATAAATAAAAAGTCGAAAACGGCGACAGAGTCCCGGTCAGTATTCCTATTTAGTGGAAACATATGCTACATTCACAACAAAACGATTTAAAATGGGTCGCTTCTTATCATAACATTCAAGATAATTTGGGTGGAACCAATTTGCTGGGTTGTGTATATTATGAAAGAGAAATGGATTTTTTTAAATATTAGTCACAGCAATGCCGCTTTCGATTTTTGTACGCATTTGACAAAAAAGTAAATACACGTAACGGGTTGAGTATCGGGCATTTTCCGAAAAAAAATACACGTGATATATTACTGCACCCCCCCTACCCCCTTGTGATGTTTCGTGATTTTTTATGGACCCCTCCCCCCTTTCGAGCATCACGTGATTAATGGACAGCCCCCTAGCTTTTGGGAATAAATGTTTGAATTTCCGTTTTCCCCTTTCGGGGTGACTTCTTGAAGGCTCCTTCACTTCTACATCGTCGACGATGCCATTCATCGTGGGATGAATAAATTCACCCACAAACAGCTACGATAGAGGCCCGATGGCCAACATCTAAGGCCCGGCGCAAATTGAACCTAAGCGAGATACAACCTGCGCCGGCGGGACGGGTGACCCGTGCAGTTATTTTTCTAGCGCACCGCATATTGATCACAACCCAACCCAACCGTTGGCTGTCGCTGTAACGAATAGAGACGGGCAAAATCAGTGCGGAGATGTAACGGTTACTTTTGATACCGGTTCTCAGTGGTACTGAGTACAAATACTGATTACAAAATGTAATATATCTGATCCTTGTTCTGAATTGAGTAGGCAACTTAAAATCGGTATTTCCGTACTTTTAACTAGTAACATTTTAAAAATATCTTACACGTCCCTAGCAGTCGTAGCGGTATGACTCTTGAAAACATCGAATTTGATCATAAGCGAGTGCATAAAAAGATATCTTACACTGAGTATTTTATTTCTGCACATAATACCTACATATTTAAAATAATCTCTCCCCTACTGCTCGGTCATAACTCATTTTCCTCAATTTACTGCTCGGATCACAATCATTTACAATTACTGCAGGATTGCAATCATTTACAATTACTGCAGGTCATAATAATTCATAATCCCTCCGCTACTGATCGGTCATAAAAAAATAACACTATCTGCAATAAACAATCCACAGAGAACGGCAGTTCTCACCAGTGGCGCACAACACCCCTACAAGCGACACTATATATACACGAAATTTTCGATTTTCTAAACCTGACTGAACTGAAAGTTGGGCCAAATCCCATATTAAAGTTTAGGAAAAGACTCGTCCATCCATATGTTACTTCTCCATTTTGGTCCAAGGGTGTGGATTTTACGGCCCTTCCCATTTTAAGCCTGTTTTTCGTTCTCGTCCTCAAAACTCCCAAAAATTTCAAAAATTTAAGCCCGACCTTTGCGGCTTCTAATAGCATAGATCATTACCTTTCCAACGCATGTTTAATTTTGAAAATCGGTTATACCATTCAAAAGTTATCGAGCTCAGAAATATGACTCAATTTTTATTTAAAAAATGGAAAATGTTTGTGGATATGTATGTATGTATGTATGTATGTATGTATGTGTGTGGAAAAGTTAAACCGATCTAAATTTTTTTTTCTGTGTTTCAAGAGGGTGTGAGGGCCGATTCAGAACCGGTCTAATTTTTGACTTCTGACTACCCGTAAGTTAGCTAGAGGACTAGGTAAATACAAAATAGCATATTTTTTGGGCGTATATATCTTAGGTTCAAGGAAAGACAGGAAAACCGCAAATACACCAAATCAATAGGGTTGAGTTAAGCTTTCAAATGGCGTTCAAGCCATCAAGCTGAGACATATGCAGTGCTCACCATAGCCAAAAAACTGAAAAATTAAACTTTAAAAATTTTGGTTTTTCGACAATTACTCAAAATTTCAACCTACGAATTTCGCCAATAACTGAGCGTTTGTAGAAGAACTCAGGACGCGTCTAACGGTGTATACCTTATATCTGGGAAAATTCGAATTTTTAAGTTATAGGCGTCATAAGTATGATCAAATCTATTTCTTATGGGAAAAAAACGGTTTTTCAAGCTCAATAATTCCTGTAATACGTTCAGTTATCATAGTCGATCGTGGATGCATCAGATACTACTTGTCAATACGTTTCAAATTCATGTTTAGTGATCAACATCAGGTAAGCCGTTCAGAAGTTATAGAGCTCCAAAAGTAGAATTAGTCCAGGAACTGAAATTTTTCACTTCGCAGTTTTTACAAAATGGATCGATTTGCTTAAAAATTTGACAATAAGTAGTGGATAGTCCAAGGATCAAAATCTATATGATGCCGAAAGACGCTTTTACCATGGGGTGGTTGCCACCTCATCTCGAGAGTGGAATTTTTTTTTTATATTTTGACCACAAATGCTGGTAAAAATATTAATTATAAGCAAAAAATGTTCATGATAAATTTTTTGATAAAATTAATAGTTTTCGATTTATTAGTTATCGAAGCTGTTAGTTTTATATCGGAAAGATTACCAGATAACGGCAGTTCTCGCCAGTGGCGCAGAAATACACCCCCCTACACGCGACACTATTATATATACGAAATCTTCAAGTTCAAAAAAAGACTCATCCATTCATATGTCAACCATCCATTTTGGTCCAAGGGTTTCGATTTTACGGCCCTTCCTATTTAGGGTCTGTTTTTCGTTCTGGTCCCCAAAACTTCGAAAATTTAAGTCCGACTTTTGCGGCTTCTAACAGTACTGATCATTACCTTTCCAACGCATGTCTAATTTTGAACATTACCAGAGAACGGCAGTTCTCGCCAGTGGCGCACACCCACACCACCCTACACGCGACACTATACAGAGAAGACGAGAAAATTTCGGATCATACACGATACATGTATTTAGGCTCAACTCTGCTCTAGGTTGTTGACCAACAAAAGGTTTTCAAATAATTATATTATAATTTATCATACAATAGTCCATCGGGCTACTGGATTCTGAACTCATTCAAAACAAGTCAAAATTTAACTCCACCCAAATAGTTGCTAAGGCTCCGCCCATTACGTACAAAAATTGAAAGTCGCACTTGTGGCGAAAACTAGACTAACCTCTAACTTGACTAACTTGCTAAAATTGCTTTTGCATGTCCGCACAGCCCAAGAATTATAACCGAACCGACTACAAGCACAAGCCAATTGCAGATCCTAGCTTTCTACGCATACGCGGTACGAATGGACTACATATTATGGATATGTACTTAAAACATATAATTTCACATAAAATACATGTTTTAATAATTTTTTCTACAATCACTTGATAAAGAAGACTTTTTCGCTTGTCAATGGCAACGAAAAGTTGACGTTTAGTGAGTACCGTCACTTTATCGTTCTAGTGCGTTAAAGTTTGAAAAACGCGCGTCGTCCGTATAGCAACCATACAAACAGTCCGTATAGCAACAAACAAATTGAAAATTCATATTCATAAATGCGCGTCGTCCGCATCAACCATAAATCCATACAATACAAACAAATTGAATATTCAAATTCGTAAAGTTAATGATTTAACAATAGTTTCATTTTATTAAATGATTGTAGAAAAAATGTTGTATGTATTACAAGCATAAAGTGACATTATTGCTTTCGAGAAATTAACGCGCTCCGCTACACGTCGCGTGGTAACTATTACTCTCAAGCCATAATGTATCACTTTTCGCGCTTAATACATAAATAACTATTACCTATAGGGTGTCCCAAAATTAGCGGAACGGTCGAAACTTGGCAAAATAAACATCGTATCGAAAAACTGAAAAATACGTGTTTAATAATTTTCAAAAATATATCCAATGACAGTAAACACGACCCCCACTCCACCCACTAGAGGTGGGTGGAGTGGGGGTTTAAAATCTTAAATGGAAACTTTAAAATCTTAAATGGAAACCCCCAGTTTTTATTGCAGATTTGGATTTCTTACATAAAAGTAAGCAACTTTTATTCGAGACATTTTTTTTAACTGTGGATAGGTGGCGCTATAATTGGAGAAACAATTTATCCTGATACCATAGGTAAAATATAGAAATTGGTCTAATATCTCGAGAAATACACTTCCAAGTGACAACTCAAAAAACACGTGTTTTATATTTTTCAAAAACTTATCGAATGAGACCAACCACGACCCCCCACTCCACACCCTGGAGGTGGGGTGGGGGTAACTCTAAAATCTAAAATAGGAACCCCCATTTTTTATTGCAGCTTTGGATTCCTCATGAAACAATAAGTAACATTTATTCGAAACATTTTTTAGAATTGTAGATGGCGCTAATAAATCGTATTTTTATAGCGCATCTATCAACAATTCTAAAAAATGTTTCGAATAAATGTTGCTTAGTTTTTCATGACGAATCCAAATCTGTAATAAAAAATAGGGGTTCCTATTTAAGATTTTAATGTTACCCCCCCCCCTCCCTCTATCTTCAGGGGATGGGGTAGACGGTCATCTTTGGTGTTATTCGATAGGTTATTAAAAAATATTAAATATGAATTGTTTGGTTTATCATTTGGAGGTGTATTTCTCGAGATATTAAACCATTTCTATAATTTACCTATGTTATCACGATAAATATTTTTCCCGAATCTATCCAACATTCGGAAAAATGTCTCGAATAAAAGTTGCTTACTTTTACGTACGGAATCCAAATCTGCAATAAAAACTGGGGGTTTCTTTAAGATTTTAAAGTTACCCCCACTCCAGTTCTAGGGTGTGGAGTGGGGGATCTTGTTTAATGTCATTGGAAAGATTTTTGAAAATGATTTAACACGTATTTTTCAGTTTTTAGATCCAATGTTTATTTCGCGAAATATTCGACCGTTCCGCTACTTTTGGGACACCCTGTATATAATCAGTCATAATCATTGCAGATCTTTAAGTACCTACATAATTATATGAAACTTCGTAAAAAGTCATGTAATAGGTAAATTGAAATCTTTACCTTACCATTTATAAAAACAACTTATTATTTACATGAAATCTTGATTAATACTGACAACTAACATTTTATAAAAATATTCATTCATTCATTTTAGAGAAAAACTTTTAAATAGAAAGTTGTAGTAAATTTAAAAAGCCACAATTTGAGCTATGGCAAGTTTAATTTCGTTAATTTGTTGTTGCAAACGAGCCCGCGAAATGTCCAAAATGGCTGTTTTTGCCATTGCATTATTTATTGTAAAAATAACTCTTTTATTCTTTAAGGCCTTAAGCCTCTATTTAAAAGTTTTTCTCTAAAATGAATGAATAGTTTTATAAAAAATTAGTTGTCGGTATTAATCAATATTTCATGTAAATAATAAGTTGCTTTTATAAATAAATAGAAAAAGACTATGCTTTTATAAAGGGTAAAGATTTCAATCTAATGACTTTTTACGAAGTTTCATATAATTATGTAAAGATCTGCGATGATTATGACTGAAGGAGTTAATGTACATACTTACCTATATTATATAGATATATAGAATTATTAAATTTTGATGTATTTTAGGTAAAATTATGTTTTAAGTACATATCCATAATCTATTCTTACTGTGTATGCGTAGAAAGTTAGAGAGTATGAATATGCAACCGGCTTGTGGTTGTTATCAGTTTGGTTATAATCCTTGGGGCTCTGCCGACATGCAAGTGTCCTAGACAAGCTATTTCCTTTTCTAAGCAGTAAGACGTTTGGACAGTGTTTTCAATTGCATTTCTCTAGATATTTCTCTCAAACAAGGTATAACGTTTAACCATAAAATATTTACATGAAAGACAGGAAATAACTACAAACCATTAAGCATTAAGTTTATTTTTGTTATTAGTCTGTTGTAGTAGATTGGTATTTACACTGAAAAATATAGGCAAATGAAATATCCAATTTATTCGAAGACACGAAGCAGATATAACTTTGAAAAATATCCACAAATCGGATTATTCTAGGTCACTTGGCAACATTGACTTTGGGCGGCGCTATGGGCTATAATAGCACCTCCTCAAAGGAGACAGATAGTTGAACTATATTTTATACAATGTCTATCAACGTGGTATGTATTTCTCTGTGTCGAAGTTTTATATTGATCCACTATGTTAAATGCAGTTCAACTGTTCATATCGTAAATGCAATGTTCCGAAATTTTGTCGCTGAAACTGTATATACACAAAATTTTCGATTTTCTAAATCTGACTGAATTGAAAATTGGGCCAACTCCCATCTTAATGTTCAGAAAAGACTCACCCATTTATATGTCAACCATCGATTTTGGTCCAAGGGTGTAGATTTTACGGCCCTTCCTATTTAGGGCCTCTTTTTCGTTCTCGTCACCAAAACTCCCAAAAAGTTTAAAAATTTGTCCAGCCTTTACGGCTTCTAATAGAACTGATCATTACCTTTCCAATGCATGTCTAATTTTGAAAATCGGTTATACCATTCAAAAGTTATAGAGCTTAGAAATGTGACTCAATTTTTATTTAAAAAAGGGAAAATGTTTGTGGATATGTATGTATGTGTGTTTGAAAGTTAAACCGATTTGATATTTTTCTCTATGTTTAAAGAGGGGGTCAGGACCGATTTAGAACCGGTGTAGTTTGTTACTTTTGACGACCCATAAGCCAGCTATAGGACTTGGTAAGTACAAAACGGCATATTTTTGGGGGTATATATATGCGGATCACGAAGAGGCAGGAGAACCGCAAATACATCAAATCAGTAGCGTTGACTTAAGCTTTCAAATGGTGTCTAAGCCGTCAGGATCAGACATATACACGGCTCAGTATAGCCGAAAAACTGAAAAACTAAACTTTGAAAATTTTTTTTTTTCGACAATTACTCAACATTTCAACGTACGAATTGCTCCAATAACTTAAGTTTTGTAGAAGGACTCAAGACGAATCTAACGATGTATACCTCATATCCGGGAAAATTCGAATTTTTAGGTTATAGGCTTCATAAATATGATAAAATCTATTTCCTGTGGGAAAAACGGTTTCGAAAGCTCAATAATTCCTGTACCTAATAGCTTCAGTTATCATACTTGACCTTAGATCCATCAGATACTACTGGTTAATACGTTTCAAACTCATGTTTACTGATCAAAATTGGTTAAGCCGTTTAGAAGTTATTAAGATACAAAAGTATAATCCAATTAACGATTATTCCCCAAATGGTTTATGTAGTTGTAGTGGTTACGACGCTAAATTTGATCTGGCAACGGGCAATCCGACTTCATTTACCGGCCATCTCAATATTTTTTTTTTCAGTCTATTTCGAATAGAAAAAAATCTAGTGTACATTCGATTGACACTAGATCATTTGGGAGATAATGCAACAAAGGTGACAATTTATAAAGCTTGACGTGTAATAGAGGAACATTGCATTCAACTTCATACATTTAATTTATAAATACCTTTGAAAAACTCCTGATACAAGAATAAAAAACCGCTAAACGCCGTAAAAATGAGTGGCGCATAAAATATTCCAGCTACAAAAGATCTGATATGAATGTTACGTGGCGCGAAAATGGATTTTCATTTGATGCAAAACAAAATTTTAGTTTTATTTTAAAATATTTTTCCATAATATTTGCTAAATTTGAAGTAAACGCGCCACAAAAGAGTTTCAAAATTCAAACTGTACCAAAGTTACTCTTTTGTGGCGCGTTTACTTCAAATTTAGCAAATATTATGGAAAAATATTTTAAAATAAAACTAAAATTTTGTTTTGCATCAAATGAAAATCCATTTTCGCGCCACGTAACATTCATATCAGATCTTTTGTAGCTGGAATATTTTATGCGCCACTCATTTTTACGGCGTTTAGCGGTTTTTTATTCTTGTAATGTAATATGCCGACAAGCTGAATTTGAGGGTAATACGATATTTTTATTGATCACGGTTTTAAGTAACATGAATATTTTCTAATATGTAATGTGTTTTTGTAAAGGCAAAACTTTGATTATTAATTTCGTCTACCAACATTATTTAGTATTTAGCCTAGTAGTTATTCAACCTATAATAAGCTTATTTAGTCTACCAAAAGTTATCAGAATTTAATGATGAAGACAAAGCAGTTTTCACTCGTGGTTTTGACTATGCTAATATTTTTATTTATCACAATAAATAAGGTAATACCATCCGTTATTTCAGATATGTCCATCTCGCAAACAAAAACAAATAAAAATAAACATCTGGCAGTGAGTCACGCGTCCCACGACCGAAGAAAACTGTACACCGATGACAAACGTTCCCAAGCTTGACCTGCGAACGAATGAACTGATAGTAGGATGCGCAGAACTGTCTACGCAGTTCGCCGGCGCAGGTTGTGTCTGGCTTAGGTTCAATTTGCGCCGGGCCTAAGGCTCGATGCACATTTGCGTGTTTTCAAGCTGCGAGTAAGCAGCTTGTTTTCAAACCAAGTTTCCCGCCAATACACATTTGAGCGGTTTCTCGGGGTCAATACACGCCAGAAATAAAGAGATCTGTATCTACGTTGAAATCGATCGGGCGGTCAGCGTAGCGTGTACTGACTGAATGATTTCCCAGCACAGACTGCCAATCCTCCTGCCTTGTTTTCAAGCCTCATGCACGTGGCGGCGTAGCAGAAACTGGCGTGCTCTCAGTGTACGCGGCTTGCAAGCGGCGTGCACGCTGCGGGTCAGCTCAAGTGTGCAGTGAATAAATTTAACTCACGTACTGCTGAACCGCCAGCGATCGCACGTAGCACAGAGCCTAAGGCATGGTCTGAAGCCCATTAACCACACCATCTACGTCCAACAAACGATATAACTTCAACTACCAACAGAAGAAAGTAATCCATCAATGCCATAACTAAGTGTCATTTATATTTTGTAAAGCTGTAGGCAGGATTTGCTTATTAAATATCATCACTCTGTTATATTTTTTAAGATAAATAAATATGATTGGTTATTTTAGTGTTTTATTTGTCCTAATTTGAATCTTCATTGTTCATATTTTTGATTAAGACAAGATTGACTTAATCACCTGAGAGACTCAGCTAGGCGAGGCATAGACGGTAGGCTCTCATAGTTAATAAAAGTATTATTGTACAATATCATTTAAATTCTCTGTGGCAGTCTTATAGCTACACATTGACACCAAAAACCTGTTTACAGGTTGTATGAGGTCAAATCCCTATAAAATATTCTGGAGTCCCAAAAATAGGTCGAGTGAACGTCAACATTTGGGATTTAGGGTGTCGCAACCGCTATGAAAACTTAGGGTGCACATATTTCGTTATAACTTTTTGTAATAGGTCTACTTGTCTTAGAATTTCACCATGCCACCTTATTCATAGCAGGAACTCGGTCTCCAAATGAACATTTTAGATACTAAGTTTTACAAGATTTATAGATAGATAGTTTTATATAGATTTTAGATGCTACGTTTTCAACATTTTTCTATTCAGGATCCAGCCTACAGAATCTATTCTCTTGTTAGATCTAATTCCTTTTTAGTATTTTTACTAACACCATCTCATAAGCATATATTACACACCAACATAATAGGTTACCTTGAAAATTTCCTTGTTCAGAATATCGAGTAGCAAATATGTACCTTATAATTAATAATTAACAATATTACCTTTATGTATTATTTATTACACCAAGACAACTTGAAGCTTCTGTACGATACAATCTAAGTATTTTCTATTAATACTGTACTTCCTTGCAACAGAAAATGATCGATAATATTAACTGCGGTACAAACGCTAATGATTAATAAAAGCATTCGTTTATTTTTTTAGTAATACCATCTGTCATCGGTAATTGAATATATGATGCATCGAATGTGGTTAATAGCGTAGAAAAAATTTAATTAATAAAGTACTATAATATTGTGGGTGCTTCATCTCAACAGGGTGTATTTTATCATCTCAACAGAATGAATGTTTTATAAAATTCATAAAAAGGAAAATATGAATGAGTCGCGACTTCCGAAAACAGAGAAATTCTTCTTGTTTCTATAGGAAACAAGAGGAGAGGAACAAATACGTAGAAGACCCATTGATGACATTCAATAATATTTTTATTAATATTGCCGTAGTCGATGTTAACGTACAAATTATTTTATTTATAAAGTTTGGATTTTATTGCGAAACCATTATTAACGTAACAAGACAATCATAAAAAAAAAAACAAAAACTCTACTTAAAAATGCTCTCCACGACTTAACCTTGATACATGAACTCCTTGAAACTTTTGAAGTTTGGTCGTCTTTGCCCAACACTTCGTCAAACTGGAAACTTTGTTGGGGAACAAATTTTAAATTATCCTCCAATGTCTGTCTGGTACGGAGGATGGATGTGTGCTTAGAATACCGCATTAAAACTTGTCTTGGAGGATAAGTGAACGTAGATTTAATAAAAACTGAAGTAGATGGAGTAGTTTCATATTTAATGGATATGGTAGATTTAAGATAGGTTTTTATGTAGCCTTTCTTTTCTACATAATCCATTTTACAATGACCTTTCAATTTATTTTCAATTTATAATAAAAATATCTATATTATAATATACAGGGTGTTAGTAAATAAGTATGAAAAACTTTAAGGGGTAATTCTACATGAAAAAATTAATGTACGGAAATGCTTCGTTTCCAAGATATGGGGTGTTGAAATTTTTTTTTCAAACTGCGAATTTTTTTATTGCTCTAAGACCTTTTAAGCTATGAAAATTAAATTTGGTGGGTTTCAAGAGGTAGTTATTGCGCATTTTTTGGCAAACAAATAACAATTTTATATTCATCAATGACGCGCCTACGGGTAATGGTCTGAAATTTTTTAAAGAAAAAAATAGTACGCCACTTAGATATTTCAAATTAAAAATTATTTTTGTATTCCACGTTTAATTTATAATAAAGAACCTTTCTTGTCTTTTTTTGATATGATGCACCGTTTTTATGCAAAAAAATAAAGCATCTTCGCGCGTATTTTTCATTCCGTAATACATTATCAAGAACTCTCCAATATAATAATGCCAAACTAGAACAATAACAGAAAATATTTCTAAAAAGATTTTAACTATGTGCAAGGCTACAACAAATGTTCAAAATGACCTCCTTTAAAGGTGGCAAAGTAATTTTATATTCACCATTGGCGCGCGTACGGGTAATGGTCCGAATTTTTTAAAGAAAAAAATAGTACGCACTGTTTTTGCCTTTTTTCATATGAGGCGCCCTTTTTATGCAAAAAAAAAATAAAATATCTTAACGTTTACAAAGTATTTGAAATAAGTTTCTATGCATATGCAATCTACCTCGAATAATTTGTAAGCTTTAAGATGTTTTATTTTTTTGTATAAAAACGGCGGCACATATGAAAAAAAGACAAGAATGATTTTTGTCTTAAATTTGACGAGGAATTCAAAAATGATTTTAAATTTGACGTTTCTCAGTGGCGTACTATCTTTTTTCTTTAACAAATTCAGACCATTACCTGTACGGGCGCCAATGGTGAATATAAAATTATTCTGTCACCTTTAAAGGAGGTAATTTTGAACATTTGTTGTAGCTTTACACCTTTACACCTAGTTAAAATCTTTTTAGTAATATTTTCTGTTATTGTTCTACTTTGGTATTATTATATTGGAGAGTTCTAGATAATGTATTAAGAAATGAAAAATACGCTCGAAGATGTTTTATTTTTTCGCATAAAAACGGTGCACCATAGAAAAAAATACAAGAAAGGTTCTTTTTCATAAATTAAATAATGGAATACAAAAATAATTTTTAATTTGAAACATCTCTATTTGTTTGCCAAAAAATGCGCAATAACTACCTCTTGAAACCTACCAAATGTAATTTTTATATCTCAACCGGTCTTAGAGCAATAAAAAATTGGCAGTTTGAAATAAAAATTTCAACAATACATAATCTGTATCTCGGAACCAAAGCATTTGCGGACATACGTTTATAGAGCAAACTGCCATTATTTTTTCATGAAGAATTATCCCTTAAAGTTTTTCATACTTATTTACTAACGCTCTGTATAATACGCGAGTCTTCTACAGCTGACGCCGCTTCTCGCATCCTAATTTCCAGCGTTTTCTGTCGAAGCACTCTTCAGTTCTTAGGTCTATCTCGTTTGAGGTAGACCAAGTTGAGTCCTCCAGTTGACTCTTTTGGCTTCGATTGTGTCTATTATGTCTATAGCCCAGTAAATGAACGGGAAATACGGCGATACAGTGTAATTTTCAGGGGCAACTCCGAATTGCATGAAAATTTGGATTTAGGTTCTACTTAGCCTCCACTTCAAAGTTGAAATTGTGCCGTTGGTTGCTTTTACTTGGGGGGTGACAGTCACCCCTTCTCGAGGGTGAAAAAACATACGTTCAAGATAAGACCGGAAATGGATAAATTGACTGATTTTAAGCAACTTTTGTTCTATAGAGTTTTTTAAGTAACTCAATACTTTTCGAGTTATTTGCGATTGAAAATGTTTATTTTTCGACAAAAAAACTACGTTTTCAGATGGTTTTTCGCAAATAACTCAAAAAGTAAATATTTGATTGAAAAAAATATGCTTAGCAAAAATGTAGCCTAGAAAAAACCGAAAAAATGGTGTATCAGTAAAGTTTATCAATCGAGTAAAAACAAAGTTGTAGCTCATGAAAAATACGTTCTTATTCGTCTAATTCCAAATCGAATATTTCAAGGTGAAATCACCGAAAAATTAAGCACCTTTCGGGAAAAACCCATTCAAACTTATTTAAAGTGTGTATAAAAAGCTTTATTTTAATTGTTTATAAAAGTTTCTAGCATTAAAAATAAGCGAGTTACGCTCAAAATAATGTTGGCCCTCTTTTTTTGGAAAAAAATCATGAAAAGCTCCCCGTGTTTAGCTCCCCAAATGAAATTAATCGCTACCGCTTTACAAACAATTTTTTCTATGGATGCTATACAATGTGCAACTTCTCTCACTACTTACATACATTCAAAACGAACAATTTCTCAAGGTGTGAGAAAAGTCGGCCATTGCAGTGAGAAATATTTTTTCTCACGGGTTCCATACGTAGAATCGCAGATTCCATGGTAATATGCACAATACAAGCACAAATATTTTTGTCAAATAAAATGTGTCAAATCAAAACTTACGAGGAATTACCTTTCAAAACTGTTCAAATATAACTGGTAACTATAATTTTAAATAAATAAAAGTATATAAATATTAAGAATATTAAATACCTACATATGTGTATAATATGTACCTATTTTATTTCAATTTTGGCATATAATCTACATAATAGCACCTAAATTATTTAATTTTGAAGATTGAACTCTTGACAAAAACGCATCCATAGAAAAAGTACAGTGTACAACACGAGAGAAAACGACATAATTCTCCCTCGCTTGATTTGCGGCACTCGCCTCGTACCTCGGCTCGTTCCAACAAACTTCTGCGCTCGTGAGAAATACTTATGTCTTTTTTCTCTCTTGTTGTACAATATACTATACTTATTTATGTGTTTTTTATATGATCTGTCAGTCTCACCAGTTTAAAGTGCTTATTTTTGAAAGGGTTATAAACTGCGCGTCATAGAAAACGGGCACCCTAAAAAATGGGTAATTTTTGAGGTTGCGTATCTCCTAAACCTGTTGTACGATTTAAGTGATTTTTTGAATATGTTATAGCCTTGTTCTTTTTCAATATACCTGTAATAATATTTTGCTAAACAGGTAAATTTTCATTGTATACCGGGTGTACGAATCAGACTGTGTTTTTTTCTCAAAGTTCGCAACACCCTGTGGAATATCCTAGCATTTATAAAATACTGAAATTAAAACTCAACTATAGCGTCAGGTTTTCTCAACATTCTGTTTTTTGATTCATTCGCTTATGTTGGATAATACAAAAGTTAGGTACTTTATCAATTATCCATGTTCTTTTTCAGTACAGGGTGTTTCTAAACAAGTGCGACAAACTTTAAGGGGTAATTCTGCATTAAAAAATAATGACAGTTTGCTTTATAATCGTATGTCCGCAAATGCTTCGTTTGCGAGATAGGCGATGTTGAATTTTTTCTTACAAACTGACGATTTATTTATTGCTTTAAAACCGTTTGAGATATGCAAATGAAATTTGGTGGGATTTAAGACGTAGTTATTGCACATTTTTTGACATACAATTAAGAATTTGATATTCACCATTGGCGTGCATACGGGTAAGATGATCGGTCATATTACCCATATGCACGCCAATAGTGAATATAAAATTCTTGATTGCAAATCAAAAAATTCGCAATAACTATCTCTTAAAACCTACCAAATTTCATTTGCATATCTCAACCGGTTTTAGGGCAATAAAATAAATCGTCAGTTTGTAAAAAAAATTTAACATCCCGTATCTCGTAAACGAAGAATTTGCGGACATAAGTTTATAAAGCAAACGGTAATTATTTTTTCATGCAGAATTGCCCCTTAAAGTTTGTCGCACTTATTTACAAAGAACCTATACTGATGAAGAACATGACTACTTGTTAAAGTACATAACTTTTGTATTGTCCAACATAAGAGAATGAATCAAAAAACAGAATGTTCAGAAAACGTGAGGCTATAGTTGGGATTTTATTTCTGTATTTTATAAAGGCTAAAATATTCCACAGGGTGTTGCGAACTTTGAGAAAAAAACACAGTTTGATTCGTACACCCGGTATATAATGAAAATTTACCTGTTTAGCAAAAATTTTATTACAAGGATATTGACAAAGAATAAGACTATAACATATTCAAAAAATCACTTAAATCGGACAAGACGTTAAGGAGATACGCGAGATCAAAAATGACCCATTTTTTAGGGTGCCCGTTTTCTATGACGCGTAGTGTAGTTGAAAAAGCATGAACGGGCCACTAATCACGAGTGTATGCAAATTTTGAACAGCGATATCTTAACCAATTTTTGTCTTACGGAAAAACAAAATGAAACTAGCATATTTATAATGTCAAAACCTATATTTTTTTACTCTTTAAGATTTTTCTTATCACTAATACTTTTTAAGTTATTTTGAAAAAAGGAAATTTTTCAAAGATTTTTAGAAAAATTTTTTTACTATAAAACCATTTTTTTTTCAAAAATAAGCACTTTAAACCAATCAAACTTACAGATCGTATAAACAGTACACATACAGTTAAAATAAATGGTAAAGCGGCAAGGATTAATTTTATTTATGTGCTAAATAGAGGGAGGTTTTCACGATTTTTTTACCAAAAAAGGGACAATTTTTTTTTTCAGTGTAACTCGTTTATTTTTGATGGTAGAGACTTTTGTAAAAAACAAGTATAAAGATTTTTTTAGTTACTTTAAAAATGTTAATAAGCTTTTCCCGAACAGTGCTTAATTTTTCGGTGATTTCGCGTTGAATTATTCGATTTGGAATTAGACGAATAAGAACGCATTTTTCATGAGCTACAACTTTGCTTTTGCTCAATTTATTTACTTTACTGATATACCATTTTTTTCGTTTTTTTATGTGCTACACTTTTGCTAAAAATATTTTTTTCGATAAAATATTTACTTTTTGAGTTATTTGCGAAAAACGGTCTGAAAACGTAGTTTTTTTGTCGAAAAATCAACATTTTCAATCGCGAATAACTCAAAAAGTATTGACTTACTTAAAAAACTTTATAGAACGAAACTTGCTTATAATCTGTCAATTTATCCATTTCGAGGCTTATTTTAAACACGCGTTTTTCACCCCCCAACTAAATGCAACCAACGGCACAAATTCAACTTTGAAGTGGAGGGTAAGTAGAACCTAAATCCAAATTTTCATGCAATTCGGAGTTGCCCCTGAAAAACGGTCATTTATTGGGCTACTACATATATTAATTTACATTTCTCTCCTAATATCTTCGTTTCTCACCCTACCAAGTCTAGTGAGCCGGCAACATCGTCTCCAATAGTTCATTTCCATTGCCTTAATTTTTGATTTGTTTCTTTGGTTTATTTCCCAGAGTTCGGCACCGTACAACCCAATACTTTCTATTATCGTTTTATACATTCTTCTTTTATTAAAAATTTCTAATAAGCAAATTGTGGTCTATATATATTGGTGGTATTAAAAATTTGGCCGAGTATAATACAGTAAAACATTCAATTCCTAGCTGAGCGCTATGCTGAGAGGAACATCACCAACACGCTATGTTAATCAAATATCATAGCATAATGTGTTCAATTTTTAAAAATGCGAAAAACAATATTATATTTCTCGCTGTATCAATGCATATAATTACCAATCTCAATATCATTACTAAAATCAACCCTTAGTAATAATATTTCCTACCCCTACATTTAATCCACACCCTCTAGAAATTCGGACATTTTTGGACTATCTAAAAGAAAATCTCTCTCTTGACTATCATCTCCCCTAGAGTGTAGTTGCCAACAAATTATTGCATAAAACTGTATTTTAATAATATTACAAAGTCATTTGTATTTGAGTTCTGTCGTTAGAGAGGAAGTATAATATTTAAATTTACAATAGATTAACATTTTTATTACATTCTATCTGTCGTTCTAGGCCTTCAAGGCCTACTAAGCTTAATAAATAAATAAATATTACTTTCTACCTGTGCCGTAAACTTAACTACACCACTCAAATACAAATTTAATGACTTTGTAATAAAAGATTAAGGTTTCTGCAATAATTTGATGGCAACTATATACACCAGTCTCTCTTCTCTTGGTTCTCAACAACTCTAAACAGACATGCTCTCTTAGTGATAAAGACTAGTTAAAAAGAAAAGTAAGGTGTACACGTGATAAAGCTCCTAGAATTCGTGACAGACTATACGTGACAGACACGGTGACAGGAAAATACAGCGTGTTTTATATGTTCGTTCATGGGTATTCTTTCATTTTTCCTACTGTATATAGTTTTTCTATTTGCACATTTTTTATATCTATCTATTCCTACTCTCTATGTAATGTTATAAACAACATCTACTCATTTCAAAACAAAATTTAATAGGTTTCATATATTATTTAATAACAAGTCGATATAACAACTGAGGATAGTATAAATATAACTTGTATATTTTTTATTCATAATACCGGTTTTAATACCGGCATCCCGGTATTCGAAATTTTAAATACCAAATACCGGTATTGAGATTTTGGCTCGGTATTGTAAGCTCTATGTACCACCAGTGGTACATGTACCATAGATTGAGAACCTCTGCTCTATACCATATACAAATATGTGGTGGATTCAAAAAATATTCAAAATATCTCGATAAATACTAGCTTATCGAAAAAGTGCTAAGAGGCAAAAAAGTTTTAAAAACATTGTGTTTAACTAATGGTACCACAACAATAATTTATTTGGAACGTACACAAAAGTTTGGGGGGGTTTAAGGGAACAAAACCCCATAAAATTTTTATGGGGTGCACAAATTTCACTATAATTTTATTTTTAAGAGGGTTCCTGCCATAATAATGCCACATGTCTATTTTCAATAAAAAATCTATAACAGTTTTCGATATATTGAAAAAAATCGATTTTCATTTTATAATTTCAAAGGGCTATAACTTTTTTTGTGTGCACATTGTACTAAGGTAAGTTAGGTTCAATCGAACTATTTTTGGTCCTAGAATATGTGATTTCATTTATGACCTGTATTTTTGTTACACCCTGTATAATACCACCTCTTTATACTGGATAAAACCAGTCTAGAAACTTAATTACCAAACTCATATAATTGAGGAAGGACTAAAATACAAGGGAAGAATCAATAAGAGCAAATAAAGAAAGAATACTACCAGAATATATATTTTTGATGTACAGCTGGTTCCTAAAAAAACTGATACGACTCTTACTAAGATTTGATTATTTTGAGCAGTGTATGATTGGTCTGACATTATATTATATTTATTATGACAGACAAATAATAAAATAAACAAACAAACAGCCATTTTTTTGAGGTTGAACGGGTTGAACAGAATAAGTTATCTGACAAATTTTAAGATTTGGCAGCATGTAAATAATAAGTATTTATCCTTCAAAATACACTGCTCAATTTTCTACAAAATACGCTTAAAGAGTCGTATCAGTTTTTTTTTTTGGAACCAGCTGTACATATTCTTGGTATATCATATTTCTAACATAAAAGCAATGAACTTTCTTTCACGCTTCGTTAAAATTGTGTTTTAATAATTTTAATGGAATATTTCGTCTTCTAGTTACGATAATTTTGGCGTCAACTTCAGTTCATTAAAATTCCAACGCCATAGCTAACGCTATGGCGTTCAAGATTCTATTATTCGGCGAGGTGGATTATTCCTCTACGTAATTATAGCTTGCTGTAAGCCTTTACTGCTCTCGAGTCTTTTCCATTTCTTCCTCCCTTTTACTGAACTCTCCACTCTTTCATTCATTGCTCTTATATATTCTTCTACACCCATTCAGCTATCTTCTTTTAAGCATTCCGTTACACCTGGGCCATAGTGATGTCCTGTTAGTTATCCTTCTCAACATATATCTGAGTGTGGGCGTCTCTGTAGGTATATCTACTAACCATTCTAAGCTAAGAGATTTTATGTATCTGTCAACTTCATTTACTTTAGTCATTTTTATATAGTGATAGATATCCATCAATTAATTAATATTTTTAGAGGTCCAACATTCTGTGACTACTGTGAATGGCGCGCACTCTTAAAACAGCATCTCTCTGGGGTTTACTATACATGTTTCGAAGCATGCAACGACGAATTAACAACTGCCAGTTCTGTTCGATAAGTGCGTGACACAATTATTTTCTGTGCGAAAATTGGTGCGTGGAAAAAGACAGAATTAATCATCCGCTTGGATGAACAGTTGACATAAGGAGAATCCAGTAAAATAGATAGGACAATATTTAATTAAGAAGAATAAAACAACACGAAGAAGAAACTCAACTTTTTATCTTTTTATTGTACAAAATTACGTTGCTTACACACCAACGGTAGTATAACACAGCACCCTTTCCACATTAAAGAAGTTATATTACATTTTTAATGTTTTTAAGACTTAAATACAACACATGTAAAAAAAAATAACAAGAAGTAAAGAACAACTTAAAAAACATTGCTAAAACAACAAATACGTGCAACACGTGACAATTAAACAAAAGCATAATATTTTTAAGTAAAAGATAAATACCTGCTGTTGTCCTCGAACGAGACTAAAAACGCCGTCACCAACAAAGCCGCTTTGTATTTGGTTGAAACCTTGACTCACCTGTAACAGAAGAAGAATATCCATTAATAATAGTGCAAATAAAACCATTTTGGACATAACTGTTAAGACGATAATATTCTTTTGTAGTGTAAAAATTAGTGAATTACAATATAAACAATGCTGTTCTTATGCAATCAAAAATGGATAACCACTTAATGCACACATTAACTTTGAGTTTACTGTAAAAAAAAATGAATAACTTTTTTTACTTCATAATTCTGATATGCATGTAAAATAATAAAAAGAACATTATCTTTTAGCAAACGTATTTTTTGTTATATTAACCCGGCAGTGGACGGGTGGTTTGAAAATCGCACCAGTGGACGGGTGGGATCTATCAGGACCAACATTTAAGTGACCCACAATTTTCAGAAAGCATTCACATAATGTTTTTAAGTATTTTGTCGGTTTCCTGTCTAGTACTTAATGATGTGTCAACGTATTTTCGTTCTGTTTTAATTTTTAAAAAATATAGCAATTAATCTAAAACCTTGCATTATCTGCTTTGTTTAACTTTTATTAGCACTGATTAGTAAATAAATGTTTTACAAAATTCCTACACATTTATGTTTTATTAAAATACAAAAACATTAAGCTACACAAATTGGGTTATAACAAGAAATAGAAAAATTCTCTGCACAAAATACAAAAGTTTGAATTTTACCCTAAAATTGTTCGCTGTGCACTCAGAGTAACATGTTACCAATATACTCCATACCATACACAACCAGGACAGACAAAATGTGCAAAAATATCGAGTTTTCCGTCTTCTACAGTATGTATTTGCAATTTCCTCTTTTATTGGTGGCCACTTCTAATGAGCCTGGTATAGGAAGGAGTATTTGATAGACATAGAAGGTAGAAAATAGAAATGGGGGTTCAAATCTCCCCTTCCCATATTTTTTTGTCATATTTATATCTAAATCTTTCATAAATAATATATTTTAGGCCAAAAACAAAAAAATCTACATTACAAATTACAAGCAGTATATGAATCTTAACTTTCAAATGTAACACGAGTGGAGGGATGGGGTCTGTGAGGACGTGTTATTAAATATCTAAAAACCGAATAATAAATTTGTTTAAAAAATATCGCTATTAGCTGGAGTGAGCAATTGTTGTCATTCTTGCATGGACTGATGGACCACACCCGTGCACTCCCGGGTTAACATCAGATCTAAGCATCTTTTACAGATGACGATTAGTTGACACCTGCTACAAAAATTTCTTTTTTAATAAACTTTCCCCTCTCTATTTGACATATAGATTCGACTAAATTTTAGATTCTTCCTTACTACATTCGGACTGTCCTTGTAGATATTTTCGCCATATGATACCTACATCTTAAACTAACTTTTAAACCAAACCAAACAATTAAACCAAAAGTGATTTTAGTTTTTTGTTGTTTCTCATAACCTTGATATTACTGCTATAAAGAAACTGAAAAAGGAGGTTTGTTTTGTATTATTAATTTTACAGCATGCATTAGCCCACGATAGCCTCCAAGAAGGTAAACCTTCTAACTGCCGTATACTATATTGGTTGTCTTAGCTATTTAAGTCAACGAAAAATAGTTATTTATGAAACAATTCGTGAAGTATGCTTTTTGCGAACGCACGCGATATTTACAGCACGAGCGACAACGGAGCGAGTGCTATACATCGCGTAAGCTCGCAAAAAGTACTTCACGCACAGTTTCATACAATATTTTATCTACTCTTCGATAAACAAATAAAAAAACTGTAACTCTTCGTCACTGGAATTGATTTCTATCCTACAATTTTTAGAACTTTGACATTTAAAAATCCTAACTACTTTCAAACCACAAAAGTGTCAAAAATTTTGTTAAGTCATTGCTCATATTGTCATCACGAAAGTGTGACAAAAAACCCATTGAAAGTGTGCAAAAAAGTAAATCCCATTTAAAATACAAAGTTACTTCACGCACACTTTAAACCCTTCACGCACTGCTATCTATAATGACAGTTTTCACAAACTAAAAACTGATACATAATATGACATAGAGTAGATAAAATTATTATCACACGAAAATATGAATTTCTACTCAACTACTTCTTATTTAGGCGACGTGTACGTATTCAGACGTTGGACGTCATCAAGTTCCTTAAATCGTTCTCTATCGGCTGCTGCGCGAAATAATTCTCCTGTGGAACCACACCATTGTCTGACATTACATAACCATGAAAGTTTCTTTCGACCAATCAACTTCTTTCCCTCCACTTTTTCTTGTATTATATATTGTACTATTACGTAAACATGGACAACAATAATAAAAATGTACAAATTTGTACAAATGTACAAAATCTTGAAATAAATAGAAAAAAGAAAAAAAAAGAAGATAAAAAGAAGATTCGCGATTCAAGGGACTGGACTGCGCTCCGTATTCTAATTGAAAAGTAAGATTGTTTTGCCTTCGCATTGCAACTGAATTAAAAATAAAAATTTTATTTTATTTTTATATTGGTCTTTACTCCTTCGAGTAACTAGGTCCATTTTCTGTTGGAATTTACCAGCTGAACAGACGAGGTCGTGAATTGTAAGTTTTTTGAATTCCCTCTTGTCTTCTTCGCTTCAGCATCCATTTGGCTTGTAAATTTTAGAAGCCTTGGAGGTGTTACCAAGGAAATGGACCAATAAGTTTTCGATTTAAAAATCTTTTAGTAATATTTTAATATTTTCTAAATATTATTAATAATGCTATTAGGATCGAAAACTTTATCTTTTAATTGCCAGATGACCCTAGTCACCTAATATTTTTACTTCAGTTGCAATGGGTGGGAAAACCTCTCAGTACGGATCAGTTGGGATATGGAGAACAAGCCTACGTTCTTTCCGATGAGGCTCCAATAAGAGCCGAAAATCGCGATTCAAGGGACTGGACTGCGCTCCGTATTCTAAATGAAAAGTAAGATTGTTTTGCCTTCGCATTGCAACTGAATTAAAAATTAAAAATAAAAATTTTATTTTATTTTTAACTTGAAATAAATGTTTGGCTTATGAAGCCTCTTTTGAGGATTACGGCATGCATTTACTTACATTTACCATTTACTACTACTCCTACTACATGTCAGTAGATAACGTGCTCCATCGTGTTCCGACTTACAATCGCCACTTTGTCTGGTTGTACCATAGGCCATATTCTGTTTCTTTCTCTCAGTTCTTTGTTTATTCCTTTGCTCCACCTTTTTCTAGATCTACCTCTCTCGTTTTCCTCCTTCCGTACCTTCTGGTTGCCATTTTAGTATTTCCTTTGCAATTCGTTGTTCATCCATTCTTTGTATGTATATGTCCGAACCAGATAAGATATTTGGTCGATAAGTCGTCTGTGATAATCCTTTTTTTTTCAATCTTCCTGCTGCTCTTCTCTAAAAATCCATTTCCGTTGCTCTCAGCGTTGCCTGTATACCTGGCATCCGTATGGAGTGATACTTGTCACTATAGTCTCATATATTCCCTTTATTTTCTTTGCTGATGGAGTTACTTACATTTGATGGACTTGTATATTATCCTCCTCCTACTAAAAACCTTCTCTATTGAGGTTGGCGATCAATATGGCAAATTTCTCTCTGTTCTTGGCTTGATGAATTAAGTCATTCCCTGTGGTGGTGGGTCCAATCTCTGTTTCGGAGCCAGGATTTTTTCTTTCTTCCTATACCCCTTTTACCTTCGATTTTGCCTTCTAATATTACCTGGTACAGATGAGGACGTGTGTTCATTATTTCCAGTACTTCTTCATTCGTAGTTCTGCTGATCCAGCTTATTCTTAGCATTCAGCGATAGATCCACATTTCGAATGAATTCAGTTTGTTTAGGGGTCGCCAACTTCTTGAAAATTTCAAGATCTTGAAGACAAGATCAAGACAAGAAGCAATTTTATATTTCAAGACAAGACAAGAAATTTTATGTCAATACCAAGTTTTCTTGTCAAGAAAACAAGAAATCTTGACTAATAATAAAATTCAGATTTTATTTTAAATAACGCACATCGCACACATCTTATGGAAAATATAATGTCACTCAAATTCAATAAAATTTATACGAATAGATTCGTTTTAAATTAACGGCCAAATCTTATCATTGCGCCAACTCTATATTTTCAATAATAAGAGCAGAAATTGATATAAATAAATCTGAAATCAAATGGATACGTACATAAGTTAGAGAGAGAAAAAATATTTTAAAACACCCAAATTGTCGGTACTCCATAAATCAGAGGATTAGTTTCACTAATTCGCTTAGGCCCAGCGGGGGGTTTAAGCTCTTTTGAATAGCACCCAGAGCAATAATGATGGTAACTGACACTTTTACTGACTCAAAAAATGTGATTTCGATAAACTTTAATTGCAATTTGCGCCGTAATTAATCATAATTAAGAGTTGGCGCAATGATAAGATTTGGCCGTTAATTTAAAACGAATCTATTCGTATAAATTTTATTGAATTTGAGTGACATTATATTTTCCATAAGATGTGTGCGATGTCTTTTAGCACCTTTTTAAATTGATGGCACCTGAAGTCATGAATTAAGGCAGATAATCCTTCTGATGGAATCAACACCTAGCCGATTTCTTGGCTTTGTTACTCTTAATGTTGCTCTTGAAAATATCCTTTCCGCAGGTACAGATGTTGCTGGCGTTCTGAGAAAATCCTTGGTCATTTTCTATAATGACGGGTAGATACTTTCGTGTCTTCTTCGCCAATCAAGTATATTCTCAGAATCCACAAGGAAAAAGTTTTCCTGTAGTTGGCTGTATACCATATAATACAAAAAACAGTAAAATCCTGTATAAAAGGTATATTTAAAATCCTTAAAAAGGGTTACATCACGATCACATAACTAGTTTTCGATTTGTTTACCAATCATCATCAGTGCTTACCTAAAATGAATATAACCTGGGAAAATAATGCAAAAAAATTTCAAAATCTTTGCATTATTTTACCAGGTTATATTCATTTCAGGTAAGCACTGATGATGATTAGTAAACCAATCGAAAACTAAATTTTAAATATATACCTTTTATAAGGGATTTTTTTTTATTATTCTCAGAATATTCTGACCTAGGCTAATTTAAGTATTTTTCAATTCCATGCTTCCAAGATTGTAAGTCATCATTATCAGCTTTCTTAAATAGGAAAAAAATAAGAACAATATAATTCAAAAAAAGAACTATACAGTGTGTCCAATTAGTTTTGTTATAGTGTTTCAGTATTTTATCTCTCGCAGCTTGAATGCAGTAAATTAATTGCTCACCGCTAGCGTCTCTATCAATTGTATTATTAAGTTCATGAGCCCATATTTCCAGTTTGTCTAAAAGTAAAATATCTCCAATTACCACCAATGGGAGTGTGCAATATTTTTCCCCTTCGAGAATTGAAGAAAGTGTTAAACCCTCTCAGATACCTACTGACAAAATTTACTGATCAGAACCATTCTTTATCTAATATTTTGCAATTATTTGAATTTTCGTTGTTGTCGCAAAATACAGTTAAAGTATTTTTTACACTTAAACCCCATGTTAGCATCTCGAAAGTTGAAGGTTATTTTGTAGGCACAACTAATTCTGGCATAGTCATCTTACAATTTATGGCCTCGCAAGCACTGTTAAGTTTAAGTTGCACTTGCACTGAGTTTTGATTTTTTTGACAAGGTATTTAATTTTACTCAACAGGAGAGTTGAGATCTAAGTATCACTTAGATCACATTTTCTACTTCGATCTCATCCTCCAAATAATCAAAATCTTTTTTGATGTCTAAACTGTTTCGATATGGCTCAACAATTTTTATGAAATCCTGGACAGCTAAGTTTAGAATATGTTGGAAATATACAAAATGCTTAGTTTAAGCATACAACTACACATCAATTTTGGGTTCGTCAGGAAACAAATGCAGATCGGGAGTGGCAGCGGAGGCCGTGTTAGCACGAAACGCAATAAAATGGTCGCCAAGGAATCACCGGACCGAGTAATCAAGAACTTTCAAGATCTTGAAATTTCTTGAGTCAAGACAAGATATAAGATGTCAAGAAAACGTCAAGACAAGATTTTTTGAAATTTCTTGATTTTTTTTCAAGACAAGACAAGAAGTTGTTGTCAAGACAAGAATTTTTGTCTTGTCGACCCCTAAGTTTGTTGACGTCAGGTTGTTTTAATGTCCAGGTCTCACAGCCATATAGTAACGAAGACCACACATAACACTTTAGTGTTCTCAATCTTATTGTGACTGATAGCTTGGGGTTACAGAGCATTTTACACATGTTTATGAAACCAGACCTTGCTATTTCAATGCGTCTTCTAATTTCTTTTGAGTGGTCTAGCTGACTATTTAGCTCTCTGCCCAGGTATATGAAGTTTTGGTAACTCTGAAGGGTGATACCATTTATTTATATGTTGGGTGTAATTTGTTCATGGGGGTTCTTGTGGAATACCATGATTTTGGTTTTGGACTTTTATATATTCGTATGCAAAAGCATTGTATACGAATAAAAAAAATCAAGAGCTCCAAAATTTGCTTTTATCATGTCATGTTTATGTCGAAGTTTGATCGTGACAGAACCATAAGTCAAAAAAGCCAAAAATTCTTACATTTGACCTCTGAGAAAATAATTGTGTAACTTTAACCAACTATGTATAACAATGAATTTTGTTGCAAAATACGTTTACCTTATTTTTGTATTGTAGACAACCCGTATACTACTAATATCGTTAAGCAGAATACTAATGTATTCAAATGGTTCCGAAACCCATTATTATTATTCAAAAACTAGTTAAAATAAGACTGCGGACGACAGCAGATAAAATCGCTGGAGACAATATCGTAATCTTTCATCAGCATAAAATTTGAATTCGTCTTTTATGCTTTCGACTAATAGATCAATGCAACTAGTAGGTATGACGCAAGTTCTTTGAAAATTGAGGAAATGACTAGCGTTTGAAATGGGTAAAAATAAAAATAGTTAAATCAATATTAACACTACAGTTGGAGTAGTTGTAACAATGATGTACAAGTTCAGCTATGTAGAGATATACAGTAGGAAAAATGAAAGAATACCCATGAACGAACATATAAAACACGCTGTATTTTTCTGTCACCGTGTCAAACAAAATATTGGCCAGCGCAAGTACATGTAATAATTATTATTACATGTACTTGCGCTGGGCAATTTTCTTTGTGACACGGTGACAGGAAAATACAGCGTGTTTTATATGTTCGTTCATGGGTATTCTTTCATTTTTCCGACTGTATGTATATTTTAACTAGTTATGATAAATGATTAACTCACATGATACAGGGTGACCGGACGAAAACGAAACAGATGCATTATCAAGACCTACGATAACATTTTTGAAAAACCTAGCTACAGTTATTTTTGACATTTTTCTGATATTTTCGATTATTTTACGTACACCTAAGCGAGGGTAAGAATCACCTTAACATTTTTAATGACAATAAACAAAGCCTGCAATATGTTCTTCTTCAAAATGGCTTGGACGCAAGCTCGGTTGATCCAGATACAGCTGCTACTTGCCTGAATGAATCTAGGCGAACATGTAATACTGCAACTTCACTATTTATATTGGCACATTTCTTCTTCTTCTTCAGATGCAAATCCACTAATGAATTTTAGCGATGACATTTTCCATTAACTCTCTGTTTCTTGCAATATGTATCAGAGATTGTAGTATATCGTTGTCCTGTCCATTGCCTTATGTTTCGGAGCCAGGACATTTTCTTGCGTCCCATTCCTCTCTTGCCTTAAATTTTACCCTCGATTATAAGTTGAAGGAACTGGTATTTTTCATTTCGCATGATATGACCCAGATACGCCGTTTGTCTTTTCTTGATGATTTCGAAAAGTTGGCGTTTTTGGTTGATTCTTTTAAGGACATCCACATTTGTGACTTTCGTGACTACCCTTTCCGGAAAGAAATAAACCATGCTAACACATTCCAAAGACTACAAATGAATGTTTACAACTATGTAATATTCACACGAGAATCCTTTAATTTCATGTTCTTTGTGTTTTGTTTATATCTGATCATTTACTTAGTGTGACAAATGTGACAAAAAAACAAGAACTAGGCGAAGAAATAAATTAAAATCTAAACGATTGGCCAGGGAGCGATGTAGCTTAATTAATTTATACCACAAAAGTCCCTACTTCAAATGATCAAATATTTTTATTTTTTAATTATATTTCGACGAAATAAAAAAAATTGGACTAAGAAAAGAATCCGTTTAAAATTATAGGCCTGTAAAATTTAGAAACATTGAGAATTTTTATAAACCATTCAACGTATCCGAAAAAGAATTTCCCGATCGGATCGTACGAAGTCCGATTCGATTTGTAATTAACCTTCCTATAACTAACCTTTTTTTGTTACACGGATGACCAAGGGGGGAAAAATGACCCCCGGTCAAAAATGTCAAAAATGACAATTAACAAAAAAATGAAATTTTTTATGGCATGGACTTTATGTCATTCAGCCAGTCACAACATCAGTATTAGTGTCATGTGTAGTGTGTATGTTGAGTAAGTGTCTTGTTACTTTGTAAAGTCGACGTCATTAGCGTTAAACTACTTGGAATTACACATAATAGACGCTATTTTACTAAACATCAACTTCAGAATATATTTTTTTATTCGTAAAATATAGGGAATTTTTTTTATTTCAAAATATGAGGATATCTAGAATGATATTAAAGCCAAATAAAAAAATAATGAGTTAAAAATTGAAAATACTTTTGAATGTATTAAAGAAAAACATTCGCTGGGGTCACAATTTCCCCCGCTTGGTCATCCGAAGGTTAAAATAGCTACAATATAATAATTTTGCATAATAAATTCAATAAAAAAAGAAGAAGAAGAAATTCAATCGTTAATTTTGTATAAACTATTGAGTCAAATTTAATTTAGCACAGCTCAAATTAAATATTGCTCAAATGCAATAAAATTTAAATGAATAGATTCGTCTCGAAATTACAATCATTTCATATCATTGAGCTAACTCTGAATTTTGACTAATAAAGACGTAAATTGCAATTGAAGTTGTCGAAGTCAAATTTTTGTAGTCCACAAACCTGTCATTCAGGTCTAAGTGGCTATTGAAACCAGTTTTAACAAGCGTGAGCCAAGCCGATTAGAGGAACTACATATGTACAGACTTTTGTACGACTGACAAAATTATAGATACCTACTTTAATATCTATAAGATAAGAGTATGCTTCTGCCTTCTCTACGAATGTGAAACCTGGAAAGTGACAAAAACCCTTTTACAGACAAACTACAGGTATTTGTTAACAAATGTCTACGAAGAATCGTTCGTATTTTCTGGCCAAACACCAACAGAAACGAAGATCTACTACACCTGACCAGTGGCGGCTCGTGGTAATTTAAAAAGGGTGTTCAATTAAGGAATGTAATTATAGAAACGGTGAATAAAAGCCGCGGGCAATTGCGGCACAGGCGAAAAATTTTTAGGGAAAAAATCTCAGCGGGACCTTAGCGGATTAGTGAAACTATTATACTTTCCTGGTTCTCACCAAATTATATATTCACTTGTTGCATAGGCGTTCGTTAAAAAATTATCAATAGTGAGTGCTTCGCCTGTTTAAATGTGGAATATTAATCATTTTTTATTATTTATGTATGGTAGGTATACATAAAATCTGTAACTAATTTCGATTAAATAATGCATTTATTTCCACGCCACCATTGAGGTAAAATGTACGGCGCGTTTTTTTCCTGTACCCAGAATCTAATAATTGGCGAACATCAATATTGCCAATATCTGAGAGTTGCAATTCATTTTTTAAATGAATTTAGGAAGATCCGTGTTTTTTAATTTTTGTTGATAAATGAGATAAATCCCGAACGCCCATGTTTGTCCACTCTGAAGAAATAGTTTCATTCTTTGAAAATACTAAACATGAAAACAAAACAAAGAATGTAGTTTATCACATCCGCACAACCACGCTGATTTTTTATATTGTTCAACTTTAAAGCAACATTTTAACTTTTTGTTTTTTATAGCACATTCTTGTACCTATCTCCGACCGAAGTTGACCATTCGTTTTTATAAGAAGTCGATTTTCAAAATTATTTGCATTTTCTTTTATAAATTCCACTGAATAAGGCTCCATCATAAACCTATTAATATTGTATTTAAGATTTAACCGTATTTAACTAAATCCCACAACAGAAAATTCCAAACTGTGAACCGAAACGCTGCACTGGTCTCTGTGTGCAGTGCACAAATCCTCACTGTTTTAGATACGCGAAAGGCTTTTTCACCGATTTTAAGATTTCTCTTTCTAACACAGGGGTAAGTTAGTACTGGCTGGTTCAATTTGAATTCTGCACCAGAGCATAGTATCTGTACTTTGCCACGTGCATCCAGCGGCGTAGAGCAAGTAAATATTATTAATAAATAAAGTTAAATTTTAATGATTCTATGAGATTAACAAAATATTTTAATAATATAATATTTATGAGATTTAAAAAAATTGTATTTTAATGAACTTTTAAGGGGTGTTCACTGCACAAGTGAACCAATGGAGAAACCGCCCCTGCACCTGACCAAACAAAAGAGGGTAGAAAATGAAATAAAGTCCAGAAAGTAGGGTTGGATCGGTCACACACTCCGAAAAAATAGTTCCAGTATTGCAAAAACTGCCCTAGAGTGGGATCCCCAAAGAAAAAGTAAAAGAGGTCGCCCAGCACAAACTTGGAGAAGATCCAGCATGGACGAGATAAGAGGTCAATGAAAGTCTTGGAATGAGGTGAAGGAGTGAAGGCCTTAGCGCAAAATATAACACGATGGCGCGTTTTTACTGAAGCTCTATGCTCCACTAGGAGTTCAAGAATATTATAAATATATAAGCTCTGAATTAATACCTAAAAAAAGATTTATGAACTGGTTGGATTGGCTTCACAAAATCTTTTCTCTCTTTGACTCACGTACATTCCCATTTTATTTTAGATTTATTTATATCAAATAAAGTAAAGAAACACAGTCGTACTCACAATCATTTAATTTACTTTGACGACCGGTTTCGATCTCTACAAATACAGATCATCTTCAGGTCGGCGTTACAAGTGATTAAATGCTACAATTAAAGAAAACCAGAGCTAGAACAGTGTCTGGTTGTATCAAAATGCTAATAGAAAGCCAAAATTTTGAAAGGTATGTAAATGTTGACATTTCAGAACAACAAACAAATACATACGTATGCACACATATGAGCAAACAGGTACTCATAAGCACGCACACGCACAGAGATGCATGAGGTTTATAACTATTTGTTAAAATAAAATAAAATTTTAAATTTTGATATACTTACATGCCGTTACAAGATATGATTTAAAAAAAATTAATTTAATTTAACAAATAGTCATAAACCTCATGCATATGTGTGCGTGCTTATGAGTACCTGTTTGCTCATATAATATGTGCATACGTATGTATTTGTTTGTTGTTCTGAAATGTCAACATTTACATAAGTACCTTTCAAAATTTTGGCTTTCTATTAGCATTTTTATACAACCAGACACTGTTCTAACTCTGGCTTTCTCTAATTGTAGCATTTAATCACTTGTAACGCCGACCTGAAGATGATCTGTATATTGTAGAGATCGCAACCGGTCGTCGAAATAAATTAAATGATTGTGAGTATGTCTGTGTTTCTTTACTTCATTTAAAATGAACTCACATATGCAACCCATTCAACATTATTTATATCAATTTACGCCGTTATTAATCAAAATTCAGAGTTGGCGCAATGATATGATTCTAATTTCGAGACGAAACTATTCATGTAAATTTTATTTCATTTGAGTAACATTATAATAATTTTCCATAAGATGTGTGCGGTGTCCTTTGGAGTTATAGGTCTGGATCCCGCGTACCAAAAAAAATTGATTAATAGCAAGCTGAAAAATTTGTTAATAGCTTAACGGTGTCTAGTCGGACATGCTTTGATGTACGGGAACACTGGAACAGGTGAAGTTTTAATTGTGGAACAGTTTACAAATTTGGAACGTCAGATTACGAAAACGTCCCATGTATTTTGTCGGACAGAACATCCAATTGATTTGTTACCCTTTTATTAAACTCTCATGCAAAAATCAGACTGCTATTACTAACCAACATGATTTCTGTCATTTGACATGTTCTACCTGTTCCACTTATTAAAATGCCCAAATGGTGATAAACACCAGTCTGATTTTTGCATGAGAGTAAAATGAAATGGTAACAAATCAATTGGAAGTTCTGTCCGACAAAATACATGGAACGTTTTCGTAGTCTGACGTTCCAAATTTTTAACCCGTTCCACAATTAAAACTTCCCCTGTTCCAGTGTTCTCGTACATCAAAGTTTGTCCGACTAGACACCGTTAAGCTATTAACAAATTTTCAGCTTTCTATTAATCAATTTTTTTATACGCGGGATCCAGGTCTATTATACGCACTTGGGAGGTTACTCTACTCATTGCCCTTTATAACGTTGTGCTGGTTTCAAAAATTCACTAATTAATGCACGTTTTATTCTTTAGAGCTAGAGCTTAAATGAATAAATGAAATTTATAAAGAAAAGATCTTATTTTTAATAGAAACTACATTTTGCATTTTTCTTACGAGTCGCCCGTTCCACAAAACCGATAAAATTGGTACAGAAACGTTCCGACGCAATATTTCGTCACCTTCTCTGTCGATATCCAAGTCCGAACGATTTATTTACAGTCACGTCCGTTGGACGCGTTGCCATTACCACTATAGATATCTGGGGTTCTTGTTAAGCCGCCCCCTCGCCGCCATTCCCGTCGTCTCATGGATAGGGAAAATCTATTTGGGTTACGTGACCCCGGTCCATAAATTCATATGTGCCGTTCCTCTGGGAAAATAAACCATATCGTTCGGTGTGCGGTGACGACTAGCTTTCCCGGGAAGGTTTTTCTTTCTTCATTACAAAATCACGAAACATGGATGTCGAGCGTATATGTGCAGGTGGTGGTGCAATATAATACAAGCGTTTTGGCTTTAATAAATAATAAAGATTGCATATTTGAGTCACGATATTTTATTGAAAATTTTGAATTAGATGTGAATTAGATGTATAAATGTACCAGAGCAACATGAAAAGTGTTCCAGCTGGTAGTAAAAAATGTTTTTTTTTAACTGTCATGACCAAAGTCAGGCAAATATGCAAGCTGAAAAGGAAGATATATGCGCTATATATGCATATTATTTGTGTCAAATATGCATGTATATGCATTTATTTATGTCAAATATGCATGTATGTACATAATATTTTAAGTATGAAAGTTGCTGTGGTACTATTTTATTTTTCACCAATTCTTTGAAAAGTATAAGTGGTTCGGAAGAATCTACTGGCTTCAATTCAGCAAAAATTTCTGCATAAAACATTGCAGCCTCTAATCAAGTTCTCATCTAGTAACAATAGGTTTTGGTGGAAGAGGAATATTCGGCAAATGTCATTTATACAACTGATAAATATATTATATATGTGCCTTAAGAAATATTTTGTTCATATTTGAAATAAAATTATTAATAAGAGGAAATTTATTTTTAATTTCTTCTGCGACCCTATTTGAACCATGTGCTAGGCAAGTTGTATGTGCTAAACGTGGATAAAAAATTTTCAAATTGTTTCCTAATTTAACCATGTAAGGTGCAGCATCTGAAAGAAAAAGAAAAATTTTTCGTTGGGAACAGTAGTTAAAGGAAGAAAAAAATGGCTAAACTGTCTTGCAAAAACCTTAGAACTGTTACCTAGTGCGTTGGTTTTATTCAACTGCTGGGAAGCAATTAAATGCGATTTACAAGCTTGCTCATTTTTAAGAGATTCGATTAATAAATGTGCGATGTAACGTCCAGAAGAATCAATTGTTTCATCCACACATACATAAAAATAATTGTCTCCTTATATCTAATTTTATTTTACTCAGTACCGCTGAATATACCTACAGAATCGACCTCGTTTCTTCTTAAACTTCTTTCACTTGGAATATTCCATTTGCAGTATTTTCCAAGAAACATTCGCAAATTTTCGTTTGAGAATTTGGACAAAGATATATTTTAGCTTAACAATGCTTCGAACAAATCATGCTTAAATGTCTCTTGCTCACTTGATTTCCGATTAGTTGATTTTAAGCACCTAGATATCGAATCTTGCCTTTACTCTCCCGATTCTAATTTTTTTACCGGTGTGTAAAGCAGTTTTGCAATGCTGGAATATTTGGAATTTTTTTCGCATGGAATATGCAAAAAAATTCCTACAGTAAACTAAATAATTTTTAGATCGGAGGTTATTTAAAGCACTTTAAATTAAAAATGTATATTTTTTGGTTTTCTGATAATTTTTATGCAATTTAAAATATTTAGGTTTACTTTGTATTTACTTATTGCATGCTGAGCATAATAATAATTTTCCCATATCAATGACTAATTCTGGATGCCTTGATCCACACAGAAATATCATAGGTCTGGATCCCGCGTATGAAAAAAAAGTTGATTAATAGCAAGTTGAAAATTTGTTAATAGCTTAAGGGTGTCTAGTCGGACAAACTTTGATGTACAGAAACACTGGAACAGGGGAAGTTTTAATTGTGGAACAGGTTAAAAATTTGGAACGTCAGACCACGAAAAAGTCCCATGTACTTTGTCGGACAGAACTTTCAATTGATTTGTTACCCTTTCATTAAACTCTCATGCAAAAATCAGACTGCCATTTGTCACCTGTCATAATTCCTGTCATTTGACATGTTCCACGTGTTCCACTCATTAAAATGCCCAGTTGGTGATAAATAGCAGTCTGATTTTTGCAGGACAGTTTAATGAAAGGGTAACAAATTAATTGAAAGTTGTGTCCGACAAAATACATGGGACGTTTTCGTGGTCAGATCGTTCCAAATTTTTAACCTGTTCCACAATTAAAACTTCCCCTGTTCCAGTGTCAACATCAAAGTTTGTCCAACTAGACACCCTTAACCTATTAAAAAATTTTCAGCATGCTATTAATCAACTTTTTTTTCATACGCGGGATCCAGATCTATTAGATACAAAGGTATTCGAACCATGAATAAACTTTACTTTTAAATATACCAGTATATGCAAAATTCGAAAGAAACTACAAAAATATGCAAATGCATATGCGCTGTTGCATATTTGCCTGACTCTGGTCATGACATATCATAATTTGCCACCATTATGATACACATAAGCTGAAAAGTAAAAGTACACATTTCCATCAAAATTATCCCGCTTAGCTGAATATTAATGACTCTCTTAGTTTGCTTGCAGAACTATATTTCTGGTAAGTTATAGAAACAATGTTGTATTAGGTACTTATACACGGGGCCAAATGCATATTTTAACACTCTCATGATTTACTGTCCTCAGAAAATAGAAATTATGTACCTATTTTAATCTATTAAATTTTTAACAGAAAAATTTCCTAACCAGCTAGGATTCGAACTCATAACTCTTGGGTCCAAAAGGTAGGCTCTCTTACCACTGAGTCACAGAGAGGAATTGTACATACTAAACTTTTATTGAACGAGAGTCGTGTTAATATAACATTATATTAAGGATTTCAATGCTCTCAAAAGTGAAACCCCATCAGTATTTTAACATTTTATTAGGGAATTCGGGGTGTAGTTTACCGTATTGTAGTTTACTATGCTTTGTTCTTAAACAATGAGGAGTAAACTAAAAAGACAGATTCACACACATGACAGTCACTAGAAAAAGCACCAAATACATCTTTTTTGGTTGATCATGTCGGCCTTTGACAGTAATCTATAAATATTATATTTTACTAATGTCTCGCCAAAGAGTTCTAAAAACAACTATTTTTATATATAAAATCAGACTAAAATTCTAAAAACTAAAAGAATAACACAGTAGACATAACAGTGGAGTAAACTTGCCTGTGGTTGGATCAATTTAATCAGTCATTTCAAAAAGGGGTCATCTCCACTTTTTTAAATTTTACAGTAGAGGTAAAAAACTTTTTCATCTTTCAGTCTATTAGGAAAATAACACTGTTATGTATTTTTTGGTTTTAATTTTACTATATTTTGAATTTTTTTTTTTTTAATTTCAAAAGACCTAGAAACCGCAATTTAAAAAAAAAGAGATAACCCGTTTTCTAAATGAACAGGTATTAAAAGAAAAAATAGTCATTATAATGTAAATATTATTTATTATACACATTAAACAATAATATACAGAGAGAGTCTGTAATTTGGAATAAATTCAATATCTAAAATACTAATTTGTTTTTTGAAAATTGCTCAGACCCGTCGATTAGTATTTTAAATTTTCCTTTTTTACATGCAATAATAATGTATAAAGGGTGTCCCAATTTAGAGATATGACGTCATCGTTGATTTTCTTAAATGGCAACACTGTCATTTTGATAGCTATTTTGATAGGGTGTGTAAAGTTATACATCACTGCAAAATATCAAATTTTTATTCTCTACCATTTACAAGATAATAAAAAATAACAAAGTTATGTCTGTAATTTGGAATAAATTCAATAATTGAAATACTAATTGTTTTTTTGAAATATGCTTAGACCCGTCGATTAGTATTTCAAATTGTCATTTTTGACATAAAATAATAATGTATACAGGGTGTCCCAATTTAGAGATATGACGGCATCGTTGATTTTTGTAAATGGCAATATGTACTATCATTTTGATAGCTACTTTGACAGGGTGTGTAAACTTATACATAACTGTAAAATTTCAAAATTTTTATTCCCTACCATTTATAAGATAATAAAAATAACAGTTATGAAAAACAAGTAATCAAATAATAATTAAATTTAATTATTTCAATTAAGCAAATGCTCATAATATTGCCTATTGACCATTTGACAATAATTGAGGGCAACATTATGAGCATTTGCTTAATTGAAATAATTAAATTCAATTATTATTTGATTACTTATTTTTTATTACTTTGTTATTTGTTATTATCTTGTATATGGTAGGGAATAAAAATTTGAAATTTTGCAGTTATGTATAACTTTACACTCCCTATCAAAATAGCTGTCAAAATAACAGTGTTGCCATTTAAGAAAATCAACGATGACGTCAAATCTCTAAATTGGGACACCTTGTATATACAGTGCGTCCATAAAGTAACGCATAAATTCGTTATTTCGTAAACCGGCGACTTCAAGGAAAAATCCCGAATAAGGTCGATTTTTATTTTTTAACTACGATTTTTTGGAATATATATCATACTAGTGACGTCATCCGTCTGGGCATGATGACGTAATCGATGATTTTTTTAAATGAGAATAGGGGTCATGTGATAGCTCATTTGAAAGGGAATTCAATTCTCTATTCACTAATGTAAACATTAACATAATTATTTATACAGGGTGTTCAAAAAAACATTTTTTTAATTAAAATAATTGAGACAAAAAGAAGAATGTATGTAATTTATTTAATTCAAAATGCGTTTTACTACTGTCAGAATACAGAAAAAAATTTTATTTGACAAATAAACATTGATTTTCGCTTAAACGAAATATTCAAACTGGCAAGAGGCAGCTGGGTGGAAGCTTTAACATTGAATGTAAGCGAGTACAATATTTATTTGTCAAATAAACATTTTTTCCTGTTTTCTGACAACATTAAAACGTATTTTGAATTAGATAAATTACATACATTCTTCTTGTTGTCTCAATTATTTTAATTAATAAAATGTTTTTTTGAACACCTTGTATAAATAGAGAATTTAATACCCTTTCAAATGAGCTATCACATGACCCCTATTCTCATTTAAAAAAATTATTGATTACGTCATCACGCCCAGATGGATGACGTCACTAGTATGAAAGATATGCCAAAAAATCGGAAATTAAAAATAAAAATCGACCTGTGTCGGAATTTTTCCTTAGAGTCGCCGGTTTACGAAATAATGAATTTATGCGTTACTTTATGGCCGCACTGTATTATTATTATGTTAAACATGACAAATTGAAATACTAATCGACGGGTCTAAGCATTTTTCAAAAAAACAAATAGTATTTGAATTATTGAATTTATTCCAAATTACAGACATAATTTGGAATTAGGAACGCTTTGTTATTTTTTATTATCTTGTATATGGTAGGGAATAAAAATTTGAAATTTTGCAGTTATGTATAACTTTACACACCCAATCAAAATAGCTATCAAAATGACAGTGTTGCCATTTAAGAATATCAACGATGACGTCATATCTCTAAATTGAAACACCCTGTATACATTATTATTGTATGTAAAAAAGGACAATTTGAAATACTAATAGACGGGTCTAAGCATTTTTTAAAAAAACAATTAGTATTTGAGATATTGAATTTATTCCAAATTACAGACTCTCTCTGTATAATATACAAGCTGATGAATATTTTAAAAATGTTTTTAAATTTTAAAAGACCTAAAAACCGCAATTTTTTTAAAAAGAGATGACCCGTTTTTAAAATGAACACATCATGGTGTAGAATGAGTATCTTTAGGAGATGACTCCTTTTCAAACTGAACTGGTTTGCGGGAACGCGTGCTTACGATAATAATATTGAAAGTTGACCCGTTTTCATATGGAATAGACGTGTCTATATTGTGTATTAAGTACAAATTCGACAAAAAGTGGAGATGACCCCTTTTCATAATGACCGATTCAATTACAAACAAGCATTACAACGCGGTAAATTTGAATTACTCCTCCTGGTTTAAAAACAGAGTATAGTAAATTTAATTTTTCTGGTTTTCTCCGAATTGCAAATATAAGATGTCCCAGATTATGAAGATTATTTCATTCATAGGAGATTACTACTAATAATTCTAAACGAAAATAATTTTCGTATTGATGAGATCAATAATAATTCATGTAATACGTACACAAAATAATCTATTACTTAGCACAACATCATCTAATCAACTAATTTAATAACCAGCTAATTAAAAAATAAATATCATTGAACTTGAATTCCAAAAATATTCCACATCCAGTCATAGAAACGCCCACGGTGAATAAACGAAAACAGAAAAAAAATAGCTAGATATTTGTAGTGGATGATTGCTAATATTATCGTTATTTCTGACAAATAAACTCCGCATAGAACAAGAAATAGAAGTCAACGTACCCTAGATCCATTGTCAAGGTTGTTTAGCTTAGCGAGAACGTTTTGATTTTGTTATAGAAGAAATATTTTTGCGTGGCAATAAATAGATGATGACAGAAAATACTTTTAATGGACTGTAGAATAGCAAGAAATATGGAGTTTAATACATTCGCGGACACGTCTTCATATGCAGACAGGCATTTCTCTTTTTGTGTCTGCATATGCAGTCGTGTCCGCGAATGGGTTCAGTGAGTAAATCATTGTAATACATAATTTGAAAAGCTGTTTTTCCTAGAAATATTATCGGCAGGACAATATAAAAATAAAAATTAATTAGAATGATATAAAATAAAAATTCGTTTGCCGTACTCAGTTTGAAAATTATTGACACAAGGCGTACACTAAAGCTGTGTGCTACGCCTTCTTCTTCTTCTACGGCACTACAGCCCAAATTGAGCCTTTGCCTCCTTTATTTTTTGCGTCCACCCTTGCTTGTCTGTGGCTGCTCTTCTCCATACACGGACTCCTAAAAGGGCTTGTGCGTCGCTGTTTCCTGTGTCTTCCCCTTCCCAGCGCTCTCTTGGCTTTCCAACCGGTCTCTTTCCCTGCATTATAGCATTCAGTGCTCTTTTTGGTAGCCTATCCTCTCCCATTCTTATCACATGCCCGGCCCATTGCAATCTTTGTATTCTAATGAAGTCTGACAGGGGTGTTTCCTTATAGAGTTGATAAAGCTCATTAAGGTGTTCCAACAGACCAGTACTACTCTGATGTTGACTGTTTTAGTCAGTATATGATATCATATACTGACTAAAACAGTTAACATCAGAGTAGTACTGGTCTGTTGGAACACCATTGTGAAACTTTCTATTAACTTGTGACCTGTTGTTCGACTTAAACCTAAAACTTAACCTAGGGCAACTGTATTTTTTAACAGCTTATTTATTTTACCTTATTCAGTTTCTTAAAAGGCCTGATGATGGCGTATAAACTGTAAACGCCGAAACCGGTCGCCTGAAAACTGTTTTAATAAAAACCTTCAATAAGATTGTGAGCATTAGACTTTCTATACCCTAACATTTCTACAATGTGCTCATATCAGCAGCGTGTTCATCATTTGTAAGAAAGTAAAAAATTTATACTCTTAATAAAATTATTTCTTTTACTGGTTTTACATTATGGAGATTGCTGTTTTTCGCAAAACTTTGATAGCCTCAGCAATCTCCTGGATAGTGTAGAAAAAACTTTTAATCCTATCTGAAAACCACCCGCAAAATTATCGGAATATTAAAAATCGATGTTTAGTAGATGTAATAGCAGAATAAGGAAATGAGTCCAACAAATTGGAAAACCGCCGTTTTACCTTCACCAACACAACTTCCTAACAAATCGTGTAAATTGCCCAAATAAATTCCCCGCAGGAATATTTACCACACAGGGGGGCATCCAGAAAAAATAAATGCGTCAGAAAAACTCAATTTCATATCCTGTACGGTACGTAAATTGCTCGTTTATCAACAGTAGCCCTGCAAAAATCTCAATCGACTCTACCCAATTACCTCTATACACAGCAACCCGAACGACCGAACGAACCCTTTATGAACCCCATTTGTTCCCTCGCAACTTGGAAAAGTTTCCTTTTTCAATATTTTCCGGTCCAACACACACCGACAAAGATGAAGTAAATGGAAAACTTTTCGCCGACTTTTTTCGTGGTCCTTTCCACGGACCGGCTGGCGGAATTAAATATTCCACGGAATTAAAATGTTTGTCCTGATAGCGGGAGAGTCGTTTTGGATTAAAGTTTAATCACACACAGCGAAAATAGAGCAGTAGAAAATAAAACAAACGCCCAAAAGAATGATGCAGATTTTTTCATGCTGAAATTATAATTTATAGCCTGTTTAGAAACTGAAGACAACTATTAATCGAAGATAAACAATACATTTTCAACGATGATCACTTAAAAAGTAAACTGATATTGGGTTTATGGTTCATAAGTTTTTAAGAATGTATTTTTCCGAAAATCGGTTAGGAATTTAGACATTTTTGACGAACACTTTTGAAAGAAACGTTGAACAGTTTCTTATACTTAGCCGTTGCCTGGAAACGAAAAATAAGTGTACGGAAATGTTATTTCCTTAGCAAAAAATATTTCCTTACAGCAGATTCAGAACTTTATTAAAGAACAACTTTATTTGTAATAATTTCAACACATTATAAAATAGTCTGAAGAATCGAACACTCATCACCACTCATGATTAAATTAGGTAATTTTGCTTTTTAAAATCACTATTTCACTAGACTATTTTTAACCGATAAAATGTCACAGTAACGCCACATTTCCTACTGACAAAACTCCTGCCTGGTGTGACAGCACGCCAAATAGAATTCTATTTTAGTGACGTCACGTTGCCTAGCAACCGTCGATTCCCCCATTATGAAATTCTATTTTGTGACGTCAGCAGACTATTTGGCGTGCTCTGGGCCCAGTCCGTGATTTCTCTGCGACAAAATTATGACAGATCCGTCACGAAGGTGTCTGGTAATTCTATTGTTATCAGTTTGACAAACGTCATTGAGGCGTAATCAATTTTGGACAGATATAATGAATCCAGACAAAAAATCAAGATTTGGATGCCAGTCAGGTGAAGAAATTAAAAAATTGTTTTCGGAAAATGTCCCACTGAACACGCAGAGGTCCAGAAGCTCTATTTGGACCCAATTTTCGGAGTTCCTACGAGTGAGAAATTTGACGCTTGAAAGATGTACTGAACTAGCAAAAATTCTCGAGGATTATGCCTTTAACATGAAAAAAGGCAATGGCGAAGACTATAAAGCGTCGTCTATAAAGTCGATGTGGAATACTACAGCAAAAATGGTACAAGAAAAATATTTTTTCTTCAAACGTCAAATAATGATGACATTACTTATCTAACTTGATCCTGTCAAAGTTTGATGTCTCCGCCGGCAGCAGTTTTTTTCCCATTTCTTTACGGCGGAGGGAAAAATGTTGTCATGGCAACAATATGAAACATGTCACAAAGCAACAATACAAATGTCATTAACAACAATTAAACATCATTTTTATTTATAGTAATATTAAAAGTACAATTAGTTAATGAGGCATTTTCAAAATTGAAACCGTGCAAAAATGTTCCTGACTCTTGATACGCATTGGTAATTGATGATGATACTGATGGTCGAGCACAACTTTCAGCAATCATTCCCGATGTTGGCGAATCATGAGGGTTTAAAATTTTTTGAGCATTATCGTTCTTATTTCTTATTGTATCCTCTATATATCCTTCGGCAACCGTGCTTGATTTCCAGCCCCCATGTAGTTTGAGGCATTCTAGATTTCCGCCTCCATCAATTAAAAGTGTTGCTGAAGTTCGTCGTAAAGAGTGACCCGTGTATGCGCTTGCATCGTTTAAATTTAAATAAGTAGCTACTTTTTGGGCTACTGCGCTGATCGAATGTATTCCCATGACGCTTCGGTAATACTTTCCATTTTGGTACTTGATAAAAAATCGGTTTTCTGTGAAATTTTCAGGCCGCAGTGATGCATACTTTTTATACAGTTTAATGTAGTCTTGACCAATTATCGTAAAAAATCTAATTTGTCGTGTTTTACTGTCTGGGATTTTGATAACTATTACATTTTCTTTATCCTCAATGTCCACAGTCTTCATTTTTACCATTTCGTCGCATCGACAGGCGCCGGTAACCCCAATTAACAAAACATTGTAGAAGATTTCCATTTATTTTCATTTTCCATTATATTAAAATATGCCAGTAAAACGTCTTCGGTAACTTGCCGTACTCCTCTTGTATCGCACCACTCTTGGAAGTGCTTGTACGCTAACCGATACTTTATTCCGGACTTGGAGGGCCCCAAACGTGCTACTGCATCATTAGCCGCGGACTCAATTTCGTTTAGGTTTTCCATTTTCGCACTAAATTTGCGCTTGCGGTTGCAACAACAATAAGCTGTCTTTAATAATTGCAAACAACTGTCAAACAACTGTAACCAGGGAGACGCAAATCCCACCGACGACTTAATTATTTTAATTTCTAACATCTAGACGACTTTGATAGTTGTCACAGTTAATTTCGAGTAAAAATAGCGTATGAATTGTACTATTTATGGTTGAAAATTGCTACGTTTGAAGAAAAAATAGTATACTTTATTCGGCAAAGAAGCGACTTTTCTTGACTTGCCCTCTATTACGCGCCTCACTTCGTTCGGCGTGTAATATCGGGCGCGTCAAGAAAAGTCATGCTTCTCCGCCTCATAAAGTAATATACTATTTTCTTCAAACGTCAAATAATGATGACATTACTTATCTAACTTGATCCTGTCAAAGTTTGATGTCTCCGCCGGCAGCAGTTTTTTTTTCCATTTCTTTACGGCGGAGGGAAAAATGTTGTCATGGCAACAATATGAAACATGTCACAAAGCAACAATACAAATGTCATTAACAACAATTAAACATCATTTTTATTTATAGTAATATTAAAAGTACAATTAGTTAATGAGGCATTTTCAAAATTGAAACCGTGCAAAAATGTTCCCGACTCTTGATACGCATTGGTAATTGTTGATGATACTGATGGTCGAGCACAACTTTCAGCAATCATTCCCGATGTTGGCGAATCATGAGGGTTTAAAATTTTTTGAGCATTATCGTTCTTATTTCTTATTGAATCCTCTATATATCCTTCCGCAACCGTGCTTGATTTCCAGCCCCCATGTCGTTTGAGGCATTCTAGATTTTGCTACGTTTGAAGAAAAAATAGTATACTTTATTCGGCAAAGAAGCGACTTTTCTTGACTTGCCCTCTATTACGCGCCTCACTTCGTTCGGCGCGTAATATCGGGCGCGTCAAGAAAAGTCATGCTTCTCCGCCTCATAAAGTAATATACTATTTTCTTCAAACGTCAAATAATGATGACATTACTTATCTAACTTGATCCTGTCAAAGTTTGATGTCTCCGCCGGCAGCAGTTTTTTTTTCCATTTCTTTACGTCGGAGGGAAAAATGTTGTCATGGCAACAATATGAAACATGTCACAAAGCAACAATACAAATGTCATTAACAACAATTAAACATCATTTTTATTTATAGTAATATTAAAAGTACAATTAGTTAATGAGGCATTTTCAAAATTGAAACCGTGCAAAAATGTTCCAGACTCTTGATACGCATTGGTAATTGTTGATGATACTGATGGTCGAGTACAACTTTCAGCAATCATTCCCGATGTTGGCGAATCATGAGGGTTTAAAATTTTTTGAGCATTATCGTTCTTATTTCTTATTGTATCCTCTATATATCCTTCGGCAACCGTGCTTGATTTCCAGCCCCCATGTAGTTTGAGGCATTCTAGATTTCCGCCTCCATCAATTAAAAGTGTTGCTGAAGTTCGTCGTAAAGAGTGACCCGTGTATGCGCTTGCATCGTTTAAATTTAAATAACTAGCTACTTTTTGGGCTACTGCGCTGATCGAATGTATTCCCATGACGCTTCGGTAACACTTTCCATTTTGGTACTTGATAAAAAATCATTTTTCTGTGAAATTTTCAGGCCGCAGTGATGCTTACTTATTATGAATTGTACTATTTATGGTTGAAGATAGCTACGTTTGAAGAAAAAATAGTATACTTTATTCGGCAAAGAAGCGACTTTTCTTGACTTGCTCTCTATTACGCGCCTCACTTCGTTCGGCGCGTAATATCGGGCGCGTCAAGAAAAGTCATGCTTCTCCGCCTCATAAAGTAATATACTATTTTCTACGAGCGTGCAAAAATGTCTACTTTCGCGTACGCGTTTTACTTTTCCGCACGCGTGTAGATATTTTAATATGGCCTTAAAATAATTATAATACATGCAATAAACTAATATTTAGATATTCTTTACTATTTTATTTCAAATGTATCTTATTGTGTTAATGTTTTAATGAAATTAACGCGATTATTTCATTCATAGGAGATTCTGACCAATAGAAAGCTACAGACATGCAAATTAAGGTAATAATTTTTGATAATCTCCCGTCGTTAAGCAAATTACGTCAGATGCCCTTCGTTGCTACGAAAAAATACATTCAGTGACATTAATGACAAATGTTTTAAAAATTATAAAAGTGATGACTTTCAACCGTCAAATATACATATTTATAACAACTGTGTGTTTAATTTCACTAATTGGTACTTACATATATAAATTACAATAAAATTTTGGTTTTGAACAGTTTTATTCATGAAATAATCGCAACAAATTGCACTCGAACTCTAAAATTAATATAGAATTTTTGCCCTCGTGACACTTTGACATAATTTCACTCGCCTTCGGCTGGTGAAATTAAAACTGCCAAAGTGACACTTAGGAAAAATTCAATAATTTTAGAGCTCTTGTGCAATTACTACTGACAATTCGATGAAATAATAGTACATTATATACCGCGGGACTGAAGTAGTACATTTAATCCTGAAGGTAAAGTTTATGGCCCGACCGCAGGGAGGGCCATAATTTACCTGAAGGATTAAATGTACTTCAGTCGCAAGGTATATACGATACTTTTCGTACTTCCGGTATGATTTTATTAATTATTTCAATAATTTCAATCAGTTTTTTCTCTCTTCAACTCATTTAATAAACTGTCTTTAAAATAAGTTACCATAGTAACATTGCGTTGTGACAGTTATAATTTAGAAACATTGTCATTACTAGTGTCATTGTAAAGAAACATTGTTATTGATAATTATTGGTATCATGAGTGAAGAAGGTGTATCTGATATTGATAAAAGAGCAGCCGAAGTAGGTGAAGAATTGTTACCACCGAAATCTAGAAAACTATACGAGCAGCAGTACGATGCTTTTAAAAAGTGGTGCCGCTTAAAAAATGTGAGACAACCTACTGAAAATGCGCTGTTAGTCTACTTCGATGATAAATCAAAAGCGGTTTGTGCCTCAACTCTCTGGGCACATTACTCAATGCTGAAATCGGTTATTAACATTAGAGAAGATATTGATATAAGTAAATTTCCAAAATTATTAGCTTTTTTGAAGAGAAGAAATGAGGGATTTAAGCCAAAGAAGTCAAGAATTCTCACGTCTGAGCAGGTAGATCAGTTCTTACGGGAGGCTCCGGATGATAAATATTTAATGCTTAAGGTAAACTCGTCAGTTACCTGCTGCATTAACCCAGGAAAGACTGGTCAATATGACGAACTGTCACAATATTAATTTGAATATTAACGTTAATTACCATTCTAATTAATTATATTTTTCAATAAAATATCCCTTAAATTCGTTTGTTTGTGATTTAATCGTTCCGGGAGTTTCGTCAATATTTAATCCCGGAGGGATTAAATGTGACACTTTAGTACCTGTCACAAGGGAGTGAAGTTGTCACTTTAGGCCCGGAAGTACGAAAAATTATTTTGACATAATATTCGAAAGTCAAATCGGTAGACAATAACAGTCGTTTTGAATCATCGTCATGGAAACCAAGATCGTCGTCATGCTAACTAATTATATTGAAAGTTTGGTTTTGACAACCTTGTCAAAGAATTAATTTGTGTATGTATTTTCATATTAATTAAATTCATTGATTAAGATTTGGTCATTTTTTAAAGACTCGTAGAAAAAATATTGTTCCTAACTGTTGCAGAAATTCTCTTTTCCGCACTCGACTGCTTGCCGAACTCCCGCTTCGCGTCGTTCGGCAAACTGCAGTCGCGTGTGGAAAAGTATGACTTTCTGCACTTGTTAGGAAAATAACTATTACGGAGTACGGCATAAAAATCGAGCCTTTCACAGATATATCTTTCAAATGTGCAAGATTGGTCAGAGATATCAAGCGGAGGCAGTTTCAAAGTGTTCAAGAAAAAAGAAAACTCAGTTCAAAAGCATTATCCACCGAACAGAACTATTAAAAATCATGCTACGACGAGGAAACCCCCGATGGAGCACAAAAATAGTTTTTTCACCATTGCTCATTTGAACTTGCTTGGAGAGGCAATGAGGCCGTAAACTGCAAGATTCACTTTTTCCAGGAGGAATTTGAAGTTATGGGAGAATTTACGGGCCGAATTGAATACAACAGCATTTTTTTTAAAACAAATCAAGGCTGTTCGAAAAGTTTGGCAAGCAGCAAATGGCTGGTAAGAAATTCATCAAACGAAAATTTATACCCCGTTAGATTATTTTAGAAATTAACGGAAAAAAGAGGACCAAATATTTTATCTTTGGTCCCCTTTTTTCCATTGTAGTTTGTAGCATCTCTTGGAAATATTCTCTCCATCTGTTCATTATTTCATTTTCTTCTGTAAGAATTTCGCCAGTTTTATTCTTTATGTTTTCTATTTCTTGAATTTTTTCTTTTCTCATGGATTTTAATACTCCATAGAACAGTTTTTGATTCTCTTTATATACGATGTTACGATATACTGATATTATATACGATTACAATCACAGAAAACAAAAAAAAAACGAGAAAACATCAAAAATACTGCCAAAAATAAGCAAATGCGTCAAATTTGACAATTCAATATTTTTGTTTCTAGGTATAGTTACAAAACCTGTATTTTGGTGGCATCACGAATATTTGAGTCAAAATAATAATACTGTTTGAAAATTTTAAGATGTTTATTTTAATATAATTTAAATGTTCGATTTTCGGAAAAATAAAATGTATACCTTGTAGTAAAGGCCACATTCCCGTACTCCGTATTTCCTTGTCTCGACTTGCGCTTCGACGGCAATCTTTACATCGTCCGGGAATGTTAAGCTTTTCCTACTAGGTACACAAACTATAATAGTATAATAGTACTATTAATATAATTAAAAAACATTCATCTTATAACTTTGAGATTTGATCATTCTTACTACGAGTATAAAAAGCAGGCAACAAGTAATAATGTTGCATGCATGTATATTAGTTACCAATGCATAAACTGCCGTCGTTACGGACCAGCTGAGTTACCAGTTAATTATATTTATGCAGATGGTAGAACACCGGTAAAACCACACCTTGTTTAAATATGTGTTCACTTTCTTTTGGATGTATCGTAGGTAGGATATTTTTGTCTGCCTCCACGACATCAGGAAGTTCGACTTGAATGAATTTGTGTATATTTAGTTTCATTTAACATACGCGTAGTAGACTAAAGCTAGAAAGTGTTTATTGATACACTTTTATCAGTATATGTATAAACATTATTGTATACAAATATTACTGGTCAAAATTAACAGAAATAGAAAGAGGTCCACAATTTTGAAGAATTAATATTTTTCAGGCCTTTTGGATAGAATTTAAAAATAACCGAGAATCGTAATACATATATGGACATATTTACTATTTTTTCCTTTATCCCTATTTTAACGAACTGTGACAATTTTGCGGGTGGTTCTCAAATCAGATTAATGTTTTTCTACACTACTATGCCTCCCTAGTAGATATCTCGGTGCCACTATAGTATGCGGTCTACCTGTGCATATCTATTATAATTTGTAGAATAGGCAAATTGTATGGCATATTGTCAACTAAAATAGTACATTGATATGACAAAGTACTAATTTGTAAAACTTTTTTTACCGGCACTCAATATCTCTATTTTTGAATAAAAGGACTACCTTCTGTAAAAGAGAAGCTAATAACAGTTTTTGTTACCGTAGGTGTGCCGTAGGCCCTAAAATCTCAAGACTACCCTGCTATAAATACTCCCCTAAGCTGCACTAGCGGTATTCGCAAAATTAAATTCCAACAGAGGGCGCTCAAAATTTCAAAGATGGACGACAACTCTAGGAAAACAATTCATTTTGTCATTTGAATTCACAGTTCTAAAACGTTAAATTAAAATCATTTACAGGAGTATTTTGCTAAAGTAACCACTAAGTTTTGCAACTAAGACATCTTGTAAGTTAAAGACGACTCAAAATTATGTTTAATCTGTATGCATTCATTAAAATTTGATGCTAACTACTGATTTGTTTTTACCTTTTTTTCATAAAAAAATCTGGCCCCCCGATAATCACACAGCGTTCTAAAAGTTATTAATCTATCTTAGGATTTCTAATTTTGTTTTTAATTTAATTAATAGGTGCACTACAGTTTATTTTACACCAACAGATAACAATTTTTAATTAAAGAAAAACTGGAAACTTGGAAACTAAGTAGGTGAATTTATTTTATAATACATAATTGTGTTCTGGAAATTACGAAGTGGTCGGGATATTTTGCATAACAATGTACATTCTATGTACAGAATATATACTACGTTTAATATAAACGTTAAATTAACAAAATGTGTGATTTGGCATTGGTTAATTTAGGTCATTACGTAGAGTATAATAGGAATGAATACTGAGGAACACTGCAATAGTTTTTTTAAGTCGAAATTATTGTTAATTACAACATAAACTGACCGCAAATATGTACACAAATTAATGGCAAAGTCAATGTTTTCCTGGAGTTGATGCTTTTCAAATTCGCCACCAGGCGTCGCCCACTTTGTGGTTCCTCGCCAATAAAGGCAGACTAATCCTCCAATTTTTCATTACAATACGATTTTGAATTTGAAATAGACTGATATGTTTTTGTGCACACTTATTATTTACTTTTATTGTAAACACAATTTTTATTTAAATTTGGAAAAAAACATCTAGAAACGGCACATTAGGACTTCTCGAAAAACACGTTAAAAATTTTTTGAACATGGTAAGGTGCAAGTGCAAGTACCCACCATCTGGGATGAAGACAACTGAAACAATCGTTTCTAGATGTTTTTTTAAATTGTAATATTGTAAATAAAATTTTTCAACCATCCTCCAAGTTTTTTAACTTTGGAAGAAACGGAGAACCTGAACCTGGAACAGGAGACAATTACAAGCTGCAATGAATACATATATCTGGGAATAAAACTAACTAGTACAGAACGAAACGAAGAAAATATTAAAGGATAATAAAGGGAAAACAGGAGATAGGAGCCTTAATTCGGTACTGTGGCAAAAAAATATAAGAACAGAAAATAAACGAATTTACAACACAATTAAAACCACGTGTTAACCTATAGAGCTGAAGTCTGGAAATTAACCAAAAAGTACAAAGATAAATTACTAGCCACTGAGATGGATTTTTGGAGACGGTCATTAAGAAGATCTAGACTAGAACACATAAGAAACGACGACATTAGACAACAAATGGAAATGGAAAAAACAATCGTAGATAACATAGAAAAACAAAAGCTAGTATGGTACGGACACGTAAGACGAATGGAGGAAAGAACAGTCCCCAAAGTGTTAGAATGGACCCCCACAGAAAAACGAAAACGAGGTAGACCAGTAACTACATACATGGATAAAGGGCACCTCCAAGGGGATGTCTGAAAGAAATTTAAGAGAGGAAGACTGCCACAATAGAAAGGCGTAGAAAGGCTATAAAACCGATATAAGTAATATAGAAATTTTCGTTAAGGATGTTTTTCAATAAAAAATGGGATCCCCCTTTAGTAGTGTGACTTTATAGTCTTTGACCATAGCTCTGAAGATGTGCTTTATAAGCCGAAAGCACACACTTCAAAATACTTTTCTTTTGCCATTCATTTATTTTTGAATTTACTTGTTATATTATGACCTACTCTTAAGAAAATATATTTAATCCTTAATAAAATTGGCAGAATTCATACTATTTGTTGTCGTAATCGGTGGCAAAAATTCTCTTTCTTCTGAGGAGGAAACTGATGTTTCTGCGAAACATGTCAAGTTACGTATAGTCTGTCGTAATTAACAAGTGTTTATATTTTATTAGTGGGTATTAAAATCGAGAGTATGAATTAAGTATTTCATGTTCAATAGGCACCTAAAGGAGTAAATTATAAACTTCGATGTGGTCATCGAATTATCACTTCCTCAGCCAATCAAACGATGAGAAGATTGCTCGTTTACCTAGTTGCGTACTAAAGGAAAATGCAATAGGTCCCACCCATCCTGCGTGAACAGTATATCTATTTTCATTTATATATTTTTTATTATTTATTTCAAATTATACCGTCAAATATCTCATATTAATTATTCGAGTCCCTTCTTTTCCTGTTGTTGTTGACGAATTTGTAAGATTGTATTATTTCTCGGCTTTTGGACTGGAATATCAAGTGGATTCTCCTCACTCATTCACTCCTTAGCTGATTAGAGCAGCGGTTCTCAATCTGTGGTACATATCATTTTTTTGGTGGTACACAAAACGCAAAAACAGCCAAAATCAGCACCACTAAATAGGTAATTAGATTGCCTAGCTAAATAGGTAGGTATGTGGTACCAAAAATAACAAGTTTTTTGTGGTACATGACTCAAAAAGATTGAGAACGACTGGATTAGAGTAATGCGGACATTGCTGAACTGGGTATCAGTAAAGAAACTGTAACACGAATTACGCGGGAGGAACTAAACATGAGCAACGTATAGTACGTGTTAAGCTTGTGCCCGGATTCCTAAAGGCGGAATAGATGATCGTAATACCACAGGGTCAACCCATTAATCAACCAATACTATTATTTAGAGTTTTAAAGAAGACTCGAGTGATAAATTTCACAAATAGGTTTAAAATATTGTAAAAGAACTCCTGGACCCTCCCCCACGACAATGCAACGGTTCATAACGCACAAAAACCAGGACTCGGTCACCTGGATCGCCTGCCCTATTTGCCAGATTTAGCACCCTGTGACTTCTACTTGTTTCCAAAAATAAAATACTGGGTTAAAGAAACTCCACACGAAATGTGCAGTTCATAGATCTAGTAGAGGGACAGTGGACGTTCTCTTTTGAAGATATTAGAGGTAATGGATTTTGACAAGAGTTGAGTCATGCCTATCTAGTACACAAGTTAACGTGTTTTTTCAAGGTCACAGCTTTTATGAAAATGTTTACATTCCTTGACGATTTCATATATCACTCTGGATTTACTTCATAATGTACATAATATGTATGTATATCCAAATTCCTACAGAGACTTTTTTATTTTTATCATTTGCCTTGATAAGCTGTGGGACAATAAAAAAATGAAAATATTGTATATATTTCAAAACAGCCGATTCTTAAACCAAAACATTTCACATTAACACATTTTATGTGCTCAATGTCAGGTTACTATTTCTGTACACCCACACACAAAACACAAAAACGTACGTCAGTCTTGGCACACACCCAACCATACGACTGTAGATAACCGAACAGAGAATAATCATTCTTTTACAGGACGGTACTAATTTTTTTTTAAATATGCAGAAACCCTTAGGAAGTTGTTTAAAAAGCGTTGATATAAGAGGTTAAAAAAACGCGCGTCAACAATACCTGCATTTACAACTGCATGAAGTTTTGTTGTAAATTCGAATATGTTAATGCATACATAAAACGAATTTATGTCAAACTTATACACTAACATAAGTTTCCAGTAAACGCGAGCTTTAGATGCTTTTTGAAATCAGACTGGAAACACAAAACTATGAAATTAAAAAAAAATAGCACAAAAGGTCCGGCAAGCACTGATTTATCCATAAAAGATACGCATCTGGAGATAAGTCGTTATATTCTATAAAGATAATGAAAATAAAAAGGAAAAATGATTGCGTAAGTTTTTATTACAATAATTATTAAACATTTTACGAAGTTCTTATCTAAATATAGAAGTAAGAGAATTTATCCTCTCCAGGTGAACTAGACCAGAACTCTTCGAAGAGATGGTTTCGGAGGCCATCAAAGGAGAGCTCTCCGGCCTAGGATGGAACCTAGAGAGATCTCCTAGACCCTGCAGGGGAGATTTCCAATGATGCAGTTGGAAAGGAGGAGCTCATCAGGAAGCACTCTGCTGGAATGAGGAGGAAATCCAGAGGAAATTCAGAGATGGTAGGTCCCAAGGGAAAGCCACTTATCTATCTGTGACGAAGGTTTTTGTTTTTATCATTTTAGGTCCCACGAGTAGCGTTGGTTTTAGTAAGGGATAATGAGATTTCAGCCTCTCCCTCCCCTTCTGAAGCCTCACTATCCAGAGACTGTCACCAACCGTTCCCCTATCCCCGAAGAAACCTAAAGCTATGTTGGAAGAACTTTTTGAAGCAACAGGGAAAGTGGATCTGAAATTAAAATGAAATCAAATCCAAATTGATTGGAAACCTAGTACCAAGTGACAACATCAAGGTCAGGCAGACAGAAATTGAGCTCCCTTACCAATATACAATACCTGGGACATGAAGTAAAAAATCAACAGAGGAAACCATGCAAGTGAGTTACAAAGAAAAATATCTTTGAGCTGGGCTGCCTATGGCAAATTAAGATCGGACGAGCATCCAAACAAGGGCGTTCAACCAGTCTGTCTTGTCAGACCTTACATACAAGGCTGAAACTCTTACCCTTGCTAAAAAAGTCAGCCAGACAGTTAGAAATAACCCAAACAAGATTGAACGCTCAATGGTTGGGATAATTCTAAGAAATATTGTAAGACACGAGAAGAAACGTAGGTCACATGTGGATGGTTCTCGCATTGAAAAACTTAAATGGAGATGGGCGGGATAAGTAGCATGATTGCGGGACGGGACATGAACCAAGAAGTTTTTTGGGTTACTTTATTCATGAAGATCCCATTATCCCACTACTAATTCATCGGATGCGCTTTCTGGTAATATATTTTTCTTCATCCGATCTAATGCAACAAGTTTATTTCAACTCTCATTTATTTTGACTGTGATAATCGTATCAATAATTAGTTCTAATTACAAGAAAATATAATATATGAACACAATATTTAAACAACGTTTTCAAAACAAAATTAAAAAAACTATTTATTTGAATTTAAGATGAGATCATCGTCCTTAGTTCTTGATGAATGACAAAATAAATGAAAAGAGCCGATTCTGTTTTTTACACAAAAATAAAACAAAAAAAAAACGGGCACTATCCAAGATTTTTCACTTTGATTTGTATAAAGGGATGGACCGATATTTAATCCATAGTTAGAATCCATCGTAATCCATAGAAAAAATCACGCATACTCGCATTTAATTGCAATTATGATAGTCGTATTCTATAAGACATTGGCCGCTCATATCCCTCAAACTCACGTCATAATGATCATGATGAAATGCTCGTTGCATATGGCACTATTTAATAGCTGATGGAATTCTATCGTTTGTAGCCAATCAGGTGAAATCATAAAACCTTAAAAAAGAAACACTTCCTTGAATTCTACTTCACTTCAATATTTGTAATGTTTCATTATTACAGATAAGTTATATTATTAAATATTTTTTCTACGACCGTTTAATAATATGCTCATTATTCGCTGTTTTTGAATAGAGATAATAACACCCATTACTTTACCCGTGAGTAATGGTTCATTACTCACGGGTCATTACTATTGTTTACACTGAGATTATTATAAATGGTGAATGAATGCAAACTGATGATGTCTTGTAAATTGTAGGTCGACTGTGTTTATGTCTCATTCCGTGTGATAGAAATGGCCGAGATAAATATTTTGCTGTGATTGCATTTGTATGATTTGTTTGTGTGAATTACGACCAGCTGAGCGCAAAAATAGATTTGTTTATCGCTAAATATATGTGTCACGGGAGAAGAGAAAGAAACCTGCACAATATCACAAGGATTATAAAACTTTGAATAAAATAACGCGCTTCTACAAAAAAAAAGACAAAAAAGAAATAGGAAAATATACAACAGGACACAAAAGAGAACCAAATTTGAGGCAAGTTTAAAGTACAAAAAACATCGAGAAAAATATACATTGCCAAATGTACTAATCAGATCAGATGTATACGTACTGCTGAAAACGAAGCTAAGACAAATAATCCCCACAAATTATCCCTGGACAAGAAATCCCCACAAATAATCCCCGGACAAAAAATCCCGGACAAATAATCCCCACAAATTTTTTTGGACAAAATATCCCCAAGAAATATTTGCTGCCGAATAGTTATCTAAAAGATTTCCCGTGAATGCAATGGACGCAAATGTATTTCAGCCTCAGTGCATGAGAGTTATAGCAATCGCCATGAAACCTGTTTTCGGTACGAAAATAACGATTAGCAATCAAAATTAAGCATGAATTTTAATTTAGAATTCCAATTGTGAGTTTTTTGGATGTGGAAATCATATCGTAATTATTCGCTTACTCGTAAATCTTTTGCTCACTCTGCTTTGAATAACTCTGTTCAAAACATTGCCGATTCGTGATGATAACTGCTGGTCCTGAAAACGATAATCTTGATTGTAATGCAAAAAACCTGTTCCTTTTTGTAAATTTAACGTCAAAAATATTTAGTCATCATCATCAATGGCGTTATAACTCTTCGAGAGTCTTTGCCGCGTTTACTATTTCCTTCCATGTTTGTCGGTCCTGTACCACTATTTCCCATTAGCTCACTCCCATTTTCTCCAGATCTTTTCTGACTGCATCTTTGCACCTTTTTCTAGGCCGTCCTACAGATCTTCTCCCATCTGGCCACTCCCCGAGCAGCTATGTCTGGTTTGATTTTTGGATAATTTTTTTTATGAATGCACACAGATCCTCAATTATGTTTTTTAAAAACCGGATTAGTGGAGTCACTGAAGGTGGATATGAGCTATTACCTCCGATTTCGTTGAACCTCCATCGATTTGCATGTAAATTGGTGAGTGGTTAGAGGATATCTCAAGGAACAAAGGTGACATGGTGCCAACTTGCGCTTTTACCCTAGGGGTGGATGCCACCCCTTCTCGGGGGTGAAAATTATTTTATTGAAAATAACCCCATAATTCGATAGAGGGACAAATTCTAATCAAAATTTGTTATATAAAGTTATTAAAATAAATCAAAACTTTTTGAGTTATTAAAGATCAAAGATTTTAATTTTTCTTGAGAAAAATGCATGTTTTTAACCGGTTTTTAATCAATAACTCAAAAACTAGTAAGTTTTCACAAAAAAGTTATTATTATCAAAATTGAAGCTAATAAAAAAGGAAATAAACCCCTTACTAGAAAAATCTTTTAGTGTTAACTAAAAGTGAGTTAGAGGTAATTGAATGTATATTTTTTTCGACGAGTAAAAAATTCTAAGCATTCAAGCTGAAATAACGGGAAATTGATGCATTTTATAACATAAACTTATTAAACACTTGTCAAAGTACTTAAAATATCTATCAAATGAGCATCCGAACATGTTGATAACGTTAAAATTTATGCTCTGAAATTTTTTCAAAATTTATCTTTTAAAATTTTTTCCAAAAAATGTTATGGTTTTTTTTTAATAACTCCGTTCGTATTTACGATATCAGGTTCATCTAAAAACTGTTTGAAAGTTAATTCCAAGTGCTATTTAAGCACGTTGAACCTAATATTTTAAACTCCTTATTTTTTTAAAATAAAAGATTAATTGGCCCCGTTTGCATGGTTCCCACAGCAAAATTTAAGATTTAAACGTTTCTATCTCGGTTATTTTTTACCCTATATAAATAGTAAAACAGGTAAAATATTTGGTATAGAAAATACTAAAATTTGATTATATGTAATTTTTTACGTATATTGAGTATTTTTGAAGTTATTATCAAAAGAATATGAGAATTAAAGAATTTTAAAAATTATGATTTTTTTAAATTATACCTTTATTTATTTATTTATTTATACCGGTCAAAATTATAGAAAACAGTACTTATGCTAATATAAAGAAGTTCTTGTAAGGATTACTATAAATTTAAATTTTTGCGGAAATGGCGTATGTTTTATTTTTCACTTTTTCCTAAAAAATTCGAAACGGTTCTTTTATTTTCATCACAACTTGCTTAATTTTGACGCTATTACCTTGTTCTGAAGCTCATTTGATAGATATTCTGAAGTACTTTTACAAATGTTTAGCAGGAATATTTTATACATTGCATCGTTTTCTCGTTATTTAAGCTTGAATACTTAGATTTGAGTACTCGTCGAAAAAAATATACATTCAATTACCCATAACTCACTTTGAGTTAACATAAGTGTAGTTATTTAAGTGAGGAGTGTATTCAGTTTTTTATTGTCTTCAATTTTGGCAATAATATCATTTTTGTAAAAGCTTATAGTTTTTGAGTTATACGTGAAAAACAGCTTTAAAACATGCATTCTTTTAGGGAAAAATAAAAATTTTGATCTTTAACCTTCGGAGTACGAAGACTGGGTCAAGCGTGACCCGAAATTCACTTATTTCTTAATATTTTATGAAATAATTTTTTTACAAATCCGATTGATCGTAAGTTCTCCTTATTTGTTTCAGTCTATTTTTTCGTATATAATTCGTGAACATGCAAATTAGTTTTTCTTCTGCGTAACATCTATGATGCCGGGTCAGTCCTGACCCGGTCTTCGGATTTCGAAAAATATTTTTAATATGTTTGTAGGTACACGTAAATCGCAGCCGTCTCTGTTTACGGGTATACGTATTCAAATATATGGCCGGAGCGAATTTACCTATGCCCGTTTTCTGTAAGGTATTAAAATCTGGCCGCCGGAGCGAACTAGTGTATACCCATGGGAAACCATCTTAAAAAATTTAAATACAATAATTTAGGATTATAATGGTTATGTTTGTTTGTTTTTTGTTGAATTAAAGATACTGTTTATTAATACTGACTATTTAAAACATCCTTATAAATAAAATGAGAATGGGTCACGCTTGACCCATCTTCGTAATCTAAGTAAGTCAAATAATCTCCGTACTCCGAAGGTTAATAACTCAAAAAGTGGTGATTTATTTTAATAACTTTATATAACAAATTTTGCTTTTAATTTGTCCCTCTATCGACTTATAGTATTATTTTTAAAAAATAATTTTCACCCCCGAGAAGGGGTGGCATCCACCCCCAGGGTAAAAGCGCAAGTTGGCATCATGTCACCTTTGTTCCTTGAGGTATCCTCTAATTACTCACTAATTTTCATGAAAATCGATGGAGGTTCAACGAAATCCGAGGTGAAAACCTTCAGTGACTGCACAAGATATCGAATAGTAATGCACATAAATTTGTTCCCAAAAGCATTAAAAAAAGTCAAAATAATCGAAAAGCTTTGTATAACTTTCCTCGCGATGCGTGGTTCTGGCATTGGAATTGAAATTAGTGGACATCTCAATTGTTTTGATACATACAAAATCTTATACTGATATATTATTTGCTCTCATGTACTGAGGCTGAAAAACATTTGCGTCGATTGTAGACCGATCAAATAAAATTACAATACATGTAAATCAAAATGTAATTCCGTACAGGTTGGAATAAATTTTTTATCAAAGTTTAGGTCCAAATAAAAGATATTTTCAAGAAAGTATATGATTCATATGAGGGGATCATTGTTTAAATAATTAAAAATTAATCATTTTTGCACAAAATTTACTTTTTTAACTGCTGCGGTAATTCATGTTTTTATTAAGGATTTTACTATTTTTATCTGCAAAGACGAAGAAACAGTCTTTTATATGAGACTTGCTAAATTAAATTTGACCCATAATTTATTTAAATAATTGTAAATCAATATTGAAAAACAAATTTCCAAAAAAATATTATTTGCAATATAATTAAGCACTATAAAATATTTTATTTTGCAGAAAAAGTTGCGCTGTAATATCGCAATAAATTGACAAAAAAATTGGTTGATAAATATTGAGTAGTTTATGAGATATTTAATTTGTTTATAAAAAATTACAATTTTTTCAATTGCAAAAACGCGGTTGTTGCGCGGAGTATGTAAGTTTTTAAGACCGCCCTGAACTTGGCACCCTTAATGATAGCACCCTTCCAAATTTTTAGAGTTCTGAGCTCTTTTTGAGGAGTTCTATAGTTCTCGCCGGGGTGCAGAAAGAGTTCTGCAGTTTAAATGCCGTTTTTTTAAAACAAATTTTGGGGTGCCAATTTCAGGCCGCACCCCTTTTGTGCGGAAGGGTAGTTCCAGGTGCACAATTTGGAAGAAAATAAAGAGTTCTAGAGTTCTCAATAGTTTTTTTTAAGAGTTCCGTCATAGTACGCGAGTTAGGGGCATTTGAAAAAAAAGCGAGGATTTGCCGCCGCATGCGTATTGAACGATACTTGAGAATTATTATAGTTTAATATTATTATAGTATAATATTATTATAGACTAAAAATAGCTTTTCATGGAGCAAATCGAATCAAAAGGAGCAAAAAAATTTGTAAGACAATATTAACATTTAAACAATCGATGCATATTCCCTTTTTTTATCAAAGTGTACTAAAAATTTAATGTATATTGAATCTCGAATTAGTAATTATTTACATAAGAATTTTTGTCTTTAATTATACAAGTTTATGAATAATTTATTCATAATTCATAAACAATAAATTAAGAGTTGTTACATTTTTGTTAACCGCCCTGAGCTTGGCACCCTTCATGAATCAAAGGATTATTATTAACCATTAAACTATATCTGCATATGTGGTTCATCTTTCTTAAAGAAAAAATATTTTTTGCCTCCTTTTTATTTAATAAATTAGAGTTGTTATATTTTTGTTAACCGCCATGAGCTTGGCACCCTTAATGATAGCACCCTTCATGAATCAAAGGATTATTATTAACCATTAAACTATATCTGCATATGTGGTTCATCTTTCTTAAAGAAAAAATATTTTTTGCCTCCTTTTTATTTAATAAATTTTTTGCCTCCTTTTTATTTAATAAATAAAAAGGAGGCAAAAAATATTTTTTCTTTAAGAAAGATGAACCACATATGCAGATATAGTTTAATGGTTAATAATAATCCTTTGATTCATGAAGGGTGCTATCATTAAGGGTGCCAAGCTCAGGGCGGTTAACAAAAATATAACAACTCTAATTTATTGTTTATGAATTATGAATAAATTATTCATAAACTTGTATAATTAAAGACAAAAATTCTTATGTAAATAATTACTAATTCGAGATTCAATATACATTAAATTTTTAGTACACTTTGATAAAAAAAGGGAATATGCATCGATTGTTTAAATGTTAATATTGTCGTACAAATTTTTTTGCTCCTTTTGATTCGATTTGCTCCATGAAAAGCTATTTTTAGTCTATAATAATATTATACTATAATAATATTAAACTATAATAATTCTCAAGTATCGTTCAATACGCATGCGGCGGCAAATCCTCGCTTTTTTTTCAAATGCCCCTAACTCGCGTACTATGACGGAACTCTTAAAAAAAACTATTGAGAACTCTAGAACTCTTTATTTTCTTCCAAATTGTGCACCTGGAACTACCCTTCCGCACAAAAGGGGTGCGGCCTGAAATTGGCACCCCAAAATTTGTTTTAAAAAAAACGGCATTTAAACTGCAGAACTCTTTCTGCACCCCGGCGAGAACTATAGAACTCTTCAAAAAGAGCTCAGAACTCTAAAAATTTGGAAGGGTGCTATCATTAAGGGTGCCAAGTTCAGGGCGGTGTTTTTAAGGTCTCATTTGTTTAGCTTTTATGTATATTTTCGATAAATGTATTGACAAATCAAAATTTCGATTAAACACCCCTCCATAATGGCGTTTGAAAATTGGTATAATTTGTTTTTAACTTATTTTTTTAATAACATCGCCGGGATTAAAAATGTTTAAATTATTTTTCGATATTCGTATTCTAGGTAATTTTTGACATACCCACAAAAAAATAAAAATTTTATAGAAGCATTTTTGGCCGAGATAGCTTTTCCCAGTTTAATAATATAATTCATAATTTGTTTATTTATCAATATTGACGTTTAAAAGTACGTTAGTACATCTATTAACCTTAATACTTAACAATGTCATTTATAAACATAATAAAAGTTGTAGAATATTTTAAAAAATGATGATATTCGTAGCACCTTAAATGAAAACTTTTTGTCTGAAAATTGGCGGAGGAGTAGTTTCCAATATATATCCGTTAATAATGGGTCTATTTCAATATTTTCTATTAATTTGGGGTAGCATATAAAAATAATAACATCTGCATGACCCTTTTCACATCCAAGATAATCACAAAAGAGCATTAAAACAAATTTTTATTTAAAAATTTAACAAAATAGTAAAATAAAACTTTGTTCTTTGTACAAATCATTGTCAAAATCTCGCAAAAAATAATGTGAATACCTACAAAATTAAATATATAAAAATAATGGAGGACAACCTCTATATAAATATATTATGTTTATAAGTGAATAAAAATTAACAAATATATACACAATTCTTAGTGTATTACCTGTTAAAAAGATTATAGAATTAATTGTAAAATACATACATATATATTTTAATAGTACAAAGAAAAAAGCCTTTAACAAATTTTAATGCTAATTCAGTATTATTTATTTATAAAAATCTTTTGTGTCAACTTTTATTTAAAACAACTAGAGAAAAAATAAATAAAAAAAATTGTTTATAACAAATTGACGATTATTTATTGTTAAAAGTGTCATTTAGATGTACTATTTTTATATACTACCATAAACTAAAAAGAAACATTGAAATTGGTCCATTACTAAAGAATATATTGCAAAGTACTACTGCACCACTCTTCATGCAAAAAGATTTCAGTTAAGGTCGCTTCGAAAATAATTATTTTTTAAAATATTCTTAAATTTTAACTCTATGTGTAAATGACATTGTCAAGTAGTAGGATTGAGAGATGTACTCACGCACTTTAAAATGTTAATATTGATAAATATACAAATTATGAATTTTTAAACTTGGAACAGCTATCTCGGCAAAAAATGGATCTAGAACTTTTTTTCTTTTGTAAGTGTGTCCAAAACTATCAAGAACACGAATATCGAAAAATAATTTCAAAATTTTTAATCGCGGTGATGTTATTAAAAAAACAAGTTTTAAACAAATTACACCAATTTTCAAACGCCATTTTGAAGGGGTGTTTAATTAAAATTTTAGTTTGTCAATACATTTGTCGAAAATACACATAAAATCAAACAAAATGAGACCTTTAAAACTTGTATACTCTATCGGCAACAACCGCGTTTTTGCAATTGAAAAAATTGTAATTTTTTATAAACAAATTAAATATCTCATAAACTACTCAATATTTATCAACCAATTTTTTTGTCAATTTATAGTGATATCATAGCGCAACTTTTTCTGTAAAACAAAATATTATTTTATATAGTGCTTATTTATATGGCAAATAATATTTTTTTGGAAATTTGTTCTTCAATTTTGATTTACAATTATTTAAATAAATTAAGGGTCAAATTTAATTTAGTAAGTCTCATATAAAAGACTGTTTCTTCATCTTTGCAGAAAAAAATTGTAAAATCCTTAATCAAAACAAACATTGCCGCAGCAGTTAAAAAAGTAAATTTTTTGCAAAAATTACCAATTTTTAATTATTTAAACAATGATCTCCTCATATGAATCATATACTTTCTTGAAAATATCTTTTGTTTTGACCTAAACTTTAATAATAAATTTATTCCAACCTGTACGGAATTACATTTTGGTTTTATTTTATTTTATTGGGCTATTGCATTCAGGGAAAAACTTTTAGAGGGAATTATTCGGCAGCAAATATTTCTTGGGGATTTTTTGTAAAAAAAAAAAATTGTGGGGATTATTTGTCGGGGATTGTTTGTTTGGGGATTTTTGTCCAGGGATAATTTGTGGGGATTTTTTGTTCGGACCCCGCTGAAAGCATCTCTAGGCTAGCGTGAGAATGCGGAGAACTCAATACGTTGGCTTAGGTCAATATCCACCGCTCCATATCCACGAAGTGGATGTTAGGCCAAGGAGAATGCACGGTAATGAAATATTTTATGAACAGAGAAGAGAATCAGCTACAAAATAAGGTTTTGGAGCTTTCGTTTGTTCTCAGTTCTCCAGTTCATCATAAGTTGAGTGGCAACTTACTTTGCTCTGTCCTTTCAAGGTGTTTTACGTTCCGTTGATCACTACTATACTAAATTCACAATCAAGATGCAGTAGAAATAAACAAACCACGACACTTCAATGTTACCAGGCGCACTCCCGAATCATGATTTACAATGTATAAACTTTGTAAATCATGATTTGGAATTTATACAATGCATATTCATTGTAAATCATGATTTGGGAGTGCTCCTTGTAACATTCGACTTGTCTTGATTTGTTTATTTCTAGTGTATCTTGAAATAAACTGAACTGTAAATTTTTAAAGGTTTTAGGTTACCTTGCTACTATATATTATCAATTTTTGAGGAGTTTCGGACCACTTTTCGTTGCAACTGCTCCTCATCAGCAACATGCAACTCATTTCTTTTTACTAAAATAGTGTACTGTGCTTTGTCGTTTTTGTATAAGTAAACTAAAGGTAGTGGGGTTTACCACGGGCATACAACTATTTTGATAGTTTTAAAGAATTGGAGACTGGTCTGGAGACTCGAAATTTTGCTAATTGTTTATTTTTAATTGTAACCAGTTGATTCACAACATCCGATAATCGCTCTAATAACTTGGAGGGGTACATTTGCATAGTTTGCTTAGTTCAATACGATATCATGTTCTGTTCTTATCAATTACGGGCAGCGAGAAAGTATGGAAACACGATGATTTCTCGGAAACCGCTCAAACGATTTTTATAAATTTTGGTGGGTAGGGGTGTCCTAATGCGGCCGATATTATAGTGGTAATTACATTGTTGTCAAATCTTCCGTTTTTATGGAAATCTAACGAACTTTCTTATTTTAAATGGAACACCCTGTATATTTTTTGCGTTTTGAAGTAATTAAGAAATACTGATTATTTTTCATGTTATGTTCCCTATACCTAAATGCCATAATTTCGGAGGTATTGCTACATTTATTAAAAAAAATTTTTAACAATTTATAAAAATCAATTTTTTCGGCCCAGGTAGACATTATTTTAGGTTCTTTGGATCATTGGGAACAAAAAAGGTCTTTTGTAATTTTCCTCAAAACTTAATCATTTCCGAGTTATAAACAATTTAAAACTGACAAAAATCGAAAAATTACGATTTTCAAGGTTCAAAAACACAAGTAAAAAAATCATTTTTAAAATTACGAAGTATGTACCTAAATTCAAGCTGAAACCTTTTTCTATCAGATCTCTATAAGAATTTTTGGCATATTTTATTCTAAATCATTGTTATTTTTTAATTGTTAATAAAGCTCATATGCGAGGACGGGCTATCGGGCTGCATTAACAACTAAAAAATAATGTTTTAGAATGAAATAAGACCAAATCACTTATCGGCATCTGATAAAATAAGGTTTGAACTTGAATTTAAGCAATTCATAGTTTCAAAAATAATATTTTTTACTTATGTTTTTGAATCCAGAAAATCGCCATTTTTTAATTTTTTCAGTTTTAATATGTTTCTAACTCTTTTATGTTTTATATCTTTAATATGTTTATAACTCTCTAAGAAAGATTAACTTTTGAAGAAAATCACAAAAGGCCTTTTTTGTTCCCAATGACCCAAGGAACCTAAAATAATATCTATCCGGTCCAAAAAAATAAACTTGTATAATTCGTTAAAATTTTTTTTGTTGAAGTTATACTTCTTTAGACGCGATTGAGAGTAGAATTTTATAATACTGCGCGCATGCGCACAAAGAGAGTATGGCGTTTAGTTGCTGAATCTTTCAAGTTATGTATAAATATATCAGTGCAAGAAAAGGTGTGAAAAGAATATATTAGTGTTTTTAGTAAATATATTTATTATAATTTTTGTGTCTTTGGATTTGTCTTCCTCAGGAGTAAGATGAATATTATTAAAACATTTTATTGTATATTTTTTATAAATACTTCACCTTGTCTGTTTGTTACCGTGAATTGTCATTAGGTACCTACGTCCGAACCGATACAGACACAGTCCTCGTAGCGTATTTGGTATAGCATTCGGCCAGAGATCGAGAGGTCTTGAGTTCGAGTCCGGAGCAATCCAATACTTTTTATTTATTTTTTTTTGAAAGCGGTAAGAACAAAATTAGTTTGATGTTTAAAAAAATTAAAACAAACTGTTCAAAGTAGGTATATTTATTTTTAAGAAATCATGTAATAGAAGTATAACTTCTTACGTGCGTACAAAGTACACACACATTCTTTTTTTTAATAAATGTAACATTAACTCCGAAATTACGGCATTTAGTTATAGGGAACATAACATGAAAAATATAATTAGTATTTCTTAAGGACTTCAAAACACAAAAAATATACAGGGTGTTCCATTTAAAATAAGAAAGTTCATTAGATTTCCAGAAAAAAGGAAGATTTGACAACAATGTAATTACCACTATAATGTCGGCCGTATTGGAATACCCTTACCCACCAAAATTTATAATAATCGTTCAAGCGGTTTCCGAGAAATTACCGTGTTTCCATACTTTCTCGCTACCCTGTATGTAATGTTCAATAACAAGTGCTAATACGATAACCCTTAAATTTGGCAACCTGGTTTTTAACCCTCGAAAACGGTGAAGCGTATTCCAATAGTGCCGAATCTAGCTTTGTTTGAATTTCGATTCATGTTCGGAATTTACTGTTCAAAATTGGGTAATTGATAGATCTCTCAGTGCTATCACATTTAACCTATTTATAGGTGATTCTACGGGATGTTAAAGAAAATTCCTCCTATTTGGGACATACAAAGGCATGAAAAGTAGTTCTCAACGCTTAAGTAATAATAAGCATACCTCTTTTATTGTTGTTTTTATACCAGAGAATTAAACGAAACTTAAAATTTGATACGAAAAGTATAAAACATATTAACCGAGTTTTTCTATATATAAATAAATTAAAAATGGAAATAAATGAATAGTTGTTGATACACGTATATCTCGTTTCCTTGGAAAAGTTGTAAATAACATTGATTGGATGCAAACTTTTTGATTATACGCTTGAACTAGTAATTTCACGTTACGTTTTTCTATATTTTATATCGGTTTTTGTTTAGAAACTTAGACAAGTTTTAGAAATAATGTATGATTATGATAGCTTTTTTTTAAATCTAGATAAGATGAGGTGTTCATATTTTCTGTTGTAATATTTATAACAAACTTATTTATCTTTTTCTGGTTTAATGTCCAAAAAGGATAATTAACGTTTTTTCTTGACATATTTTTAAGTATTCTTCTTCTTGATGTGCCTATCCGTGGCGATCATCATGGCAATCTTCACTTTATCTGCAGCAACGCGGAAAAGCTGCACAGATGTTGTGTTGAACCAGATTCTGAGGTTCTTTAACCAGGATGTTCTTCTTCCTGGCCCTCGCTTTCGCATAATTTAAGTAGTATAGTAAATACTTAGAGTATCACCGAGACGCAATCCCTTATCCCTTGGCGTACTGCTCCCCCATAGGCCGATCAGACACCAGCATATTCCAATCTAAGCCGTAGCCATTAGCCTTTTTATTTTTCTGTTCACCATCCAGGGTTGGAATGCACATCAACTAAAGCACTTCAGCAGTGAAACAAAGTGAAGTCGATCGCCTGTCCCGCTTGGCTATCTGACTGACACTACGAAGAAAATAGAAGCGAACTACGATGTAAACTACGAAGATAAAAGAGAACAAAAATAAAAGGAAAAAGGCAGATTAAGAAAAAATTAACAAATAGAGTAAACGAGATTGGGGTAAAAGGGAGAGACGGTGGAAGAAATGGGAATAATAAGTGAAATTTATCAAATACTGCAACGAGACATACAGAGAAAATCTCATGCGGTTTTTGTTGTGACATGTGAGGATGGTTTATGTTGTTGTACAATAGTCAAGACGTTTTTCTGGGTTTATGGTGTATTTAAGTTGATATGAGATGTTTATGTAATGTATCATGCTGCATGTTTGACGTTTCATTGATAAACGAACGCACTTCCGAGTTTCTGTTGTGATTGAGCATTGAATTCCCCAGTATCATTTTTAAATAATACTACTGTTATTCAATGGAAATATAGTCCTGTCGCCAGGGGGGGTACAACGGCCTCCTTAATTCAGATGGACTTACCCAAGTTTTTTTTATATATTTTGACCCGCAGAATACGAATTTTTTGGGTAACAGTTGATCCGGATGTCGATAAGATTGTTATAGACAAAGAACTTGAGGAATTACATAACAGCGATTTCTCGCAAAACAAAACATCTTTTTGTATTTTTTGGGTCATTTTAAGCAAAAAATATTCCTACAAGTTTTTTCGTAGAATGCATAGTTTTCGAGATAACCGCGGTTAAACTTTCAAAAAATCGAAAAATTGTAAATTTTAAACCCGAATAACTTTTGATTAAAAAATAAAGTAGCAATTCTGCTTACCGCATTTGAAAGTTTAAGTCAAATTATATCGGTTTTGATTATTTGCATTGCTAAGAATTTATTATTTTATTGTTAAACAAAGCTGTAAACTGTAGTAAACACCTAGTATGTGAGTGATGTTTTCTATGATTTCTCATTTAAAATCGAACGAGTAGGTAGAGTAGCTACAAGTGCAAGCGAGGCAATTTCTACGTAGCATGCGGTAAAACGCATGTATTAGGCACGGGAAACCTATGTGTTTATAGATTAGTTTAACAATAAAAAAATTAATTTTTAGCAATGCAAATAATCAAAACCGATATAATTTGACTTAAACTTTCAAATGCGGTAAGCAGAATTGCTACTTTATTTTTTAATCAAAAGTTATTCGGGTTCAAAAATTGCAATTTTTCGATTTTTTGAAAGTTCAACCGCGATTATCTCGAAAACTATGCATTCTACGAAAAAACTTGTAGGAATATTTTTTGCTTAAAATGACCCAAAAAATACAAAAATATGTTTTGTTTTGCGAGAAATCACTGTTATGTAATTCCTCAAGTTCTTTGTCTATAACAATCTTATCGACATCCGGATCAACTGTTACCCAAAAAATTCGTATTCTACGGGTCAAAATATATAAAAAAAACTTGGGTAAGTCCATCTGAATTAAGGAGGCCGTTGTACCCCCCCTGGCGACAGGACTAATAAGTATAGAAGCTGTAAGCTAATTTTTTTAACAAGTGCCACAGAAGTCTTCATTTCCATTAAAAAATAAGTAACATTAATTTATATTTGCTTCCGGTGATCTAGTGGTAATCATTTTTGGCGAAAGTGAGATCTATTTCTTTCTTACTAACTACTCCTTTGAGTATCTTTAACTGTATCAGTTATTCTATCTATCAGTTTGTTGTGTCCGCATTTTATCACTTATTTACTGGGAAGCAGTTCTTCCAGTTAATCTTCTTAAAAAGAACCCGCAAAGTCCTCAGTCAAATTGTATAGTGAAACAACCAAAAAATTATTGTAAGTTTTTGTATCCTACTACAGTAAATCTACTTAACCCGACATTGGTCGCTAGGTAGATTATTACGCGATTGGTCGCGCGTGAGATTTTCTCTCACATATCCAAATTTTGGCTTTTTTACAAAATAAAAATTTTAAAACAGATTTTAAACTTTTTTTATTAACTAATAATAAGAATTTAATAATATAACATAATATAGATAATAATATGATAAAATACAAAAAAATAATCGGAAACCAATATTAATCAATCTCCGTATCTTCACAATTTACGGCACAGCACACAAGTATAACAAGAATCCTCTGGACAAATTGGTTGATGACAATAATTACATTTTTTTACATTATTTCAGGTTTTAAGTGAGAAAATAAAATTAGTTTTTATACACAGTTGGTGGCGCCGGTGGTCGCTCGATGAGAGAATCTCTCACATGAAGTGCATTGATTCAGCAATCTGGTGATACGTCAACTGAGTCACTATCTGAGCGGACGAGTCTATTAGATTGTCGAGAAAGGATAGATAGGAGACTAGAAGGAACCTCAGCGCGTAGAATTTCCCAGAAAAAAAGTTGTGCGCAATTTTCTGAAACCGTGAGAGAAAATCTCATATAGCGACCACTGTCGGGTTAAAGAGCTAAAATTGTGGAAGCTGAAATTAATACAACAGGAACAGTAACGGAGTTTTGATGATATTCGCGACGTTTTGATACGTTTTTGTGACATTGGAAGAACTTTTTTCGCAGTCTATCGAACCTGACTATCATGATATTCCCGAAACAAAGGTTGTTCGTAATCAAATGAGGCAAAAACTTTTCTACTTTTATGCGTGTATTGTAACTCCTAACCAACTCACTCTGTGGCGTTGCATAATAAAAATTGCATGTTCATTGTTGACGTGAAGAGTAGTACATTCTCGTAAAAAATAACGTCGCCATTCGACTAGTTTTTCACATTATAGACCCGAGCATTTAGCACAAAATAATTCGATTTTTAAATACAGCACTTGCAACTTTTTGCATTGTGATTAGGATGACCTCAGGAAAAAAGTCTACTATAGAAAAATCGGTGGAAATGCATACTTGCATTTTAAAATGCATAAAATACATCCAAATGTGTATCAACATGTCAAAATACGTGTATTAAGGGCCAGATTTTGTTACTCGGGATTATTGGGGTCCCTGAAGACGAATACGCCATCAGCAATGACCAACGGAGCACCTGGTGCGCAGGTTCACTGCTAAGGCACGTCATCTGAAGTTTCGAGGGATTTCGGCACTAAATGGATGCAAACTGAATAAGAATATGCCATCAGAACCGACCGTCGGTGTACCTGGTGCACAAAAACCCTACAAATATTAGAAGATAACATGCCTTAGCAGTGTCCTTGGGCACCGGGTGGTCCGGGGGTCCCTTCTGATGGCGTATTCGTATTCAGCGACCCCAAGAACCGCCTAATATTTGCATGCATTGAAGGCGGAAAACCATCGAAACTCCAGAAGATGAGGTGCCTTAGCAGTGACGTTGGCACCAGGTGCTCGGGAGTCAGTTCTGGTGGCATACCTATAAAACCCCCGAGTAACAAAATGTGGTCATTAATATGCTTATTTTGACATGTTTGTGAACTTTTGAATAAAATGTTAAGCTCCGTGAAGTTAGCCCGAAAAAGTCGGGAAAAAAAATGCGATTGATGCCATTCGTTTGTCCATTGATTGTCCACGTTTGTCCACCATTTTATTTCGTTAGTCCACCCATCAATTCTGTTTTATAAACAAAAATTTTTTTTCGGGCTAACTTCACAAATCCACAAATTTTCGAAAATTTAAAAAAACTCTTGCTATATTGTTTGTCCATCGTTTGTCCATGTTTGTCCACCACATAATTTTTTTGTCCACCCTCTGAAACAACCCCCTGTTAATTGTAATTATTTTTTTATTTCTTAATTCGGGCTAACTTCACGTTCTCTTAAATGGGCATTTAAACGTTAATTCAGGTGCAGAATCACAACTAAGCGTTTGTCCACCCCTTTGCAGCATTTGTCCAACCCCTTAAAGTGCGAAACAACCCCCCTGTTAATTGTACTTATTTTTTTATTTCTTAATTCGGGCTAACTTCACGTCCGTTTAAACGTGTATTTTAAAGTTAAATCGGGTGAAGAATCACAACTACCCGTTTGTCCACCCCTTCGCAGCGTTTGTCCAGCCCCTTAAAGTGCGAAACAACCCACTCGGTTATTGTAATTATTTTTTTAATTCTTAATTCGGGCTAATTCAAGTTCTCTTAAATAGGTATTTAAACGTTAATTCGGGTGCAGAATACAACTACCCGTTTGTCCACTCCTTCGCAGCGTTTGTCCAACCCCTTAAAGTGCGAAACAACCCCCTCGTCAATTGTAATTATTTTTTTATTTCTTTATTCGGGCTAGCTTCACGTTCCCTTAAATCGGCATTTAAACGTTAATTCGGATGCAGAATCACAACTACCCGTTTGTCCACCCCTTCGCAGCGTTTGTCCAGCCCCTTAAAGTGCGAAACAACCCCCTAGTTAATTGTAATTATTTTTTTATTTCTTTATTCGGGCTAACTTCACGTTCCCTTAAATGGGCATTTAAACGTTAATTCGGATGCAGAATCACAACTGCCCGTTTGTCCACCCTTTCGCAGTGTTTGTCCAACCACTTAAAGTGCGTAACAACTCCCTCGTTAATTGTAATTATTTTTTCATTTCTTTATTCGGGCTAACTTCACGTTCTCTTAAATGGGCATTTAAACGTTAATTCGGGTGCAGAATCACAACTGCCCGTTTGTCCACCCTTTCGCAGCGTTTGTCCAACCACTTAAAGTGCGTAACAACCCCCTCGTTAATTGTAATTATTTTTTCATTTCTTTATTCGGGCTAAATTCACGTTCCCTTAAATGGGCATTTAAACGTTAATTCGGGTGCAGAATCACAACTACCCGTTTGTCCACCCCTTCGCAGCGTTTGTCCAACCCCTTAAAGTGCGAAACAACCCCCCTCTTAATTGTAATTATTTTTTTATTTCTTAATTCGGGCTAGCTTTAGGTTCCCTTAAATGGGCATTTAAACGTTAATTCGGGTGCAGAATCACAACTACCCGTTTGTCCACCCCTTCGCAGCGTTTGTCCAACCCCTTAAAGTGCGAAAGAACCCCCCTGTTAATTGTAATTATTTTTTTATTTCTTAATTCTGGCTAGCTTTACGTTCCTTTAAATGGGCATTTAAACGTTAATTCGGGTGCAGAACCACAACTACCCGTTTGTCCACCCCTTCGCAGCGTTTGTCCAACCCCTTAAAGTGCGAAACAACCCCCCTGTTAGTTGTAATTATTTTTTTATTTCTTAATTCGGTCCAGCTTTTAAATGCCCCTTTAAGGGAACGTGAAGTTAGCCCGAATTAAGAAATAAAAAAATAATTACAATTAACAGGGGGATTGTTTCGCACTTTAAGGAGTTGGACAAACGCTGCGAAGGGGTGGACAAACGGGTAGTTGTGATTCTGCACCAGAATTAACGTTTAAATGCCCATTTAAGAGAACGCGAAGCTAGCCCGGATTAAGAAATAAAAAAATAATTACAATTAACAGGGGGGTTGTTTCGCACTTTAAGTGGTTGGACAAACGCTGCGAAAGGGTGGACAAACGGGCAGTTGTGATTCCGCACCCGAATTAACGTTTGAATGCCCATTTAAGAGAACGTGAAGTTAGCCCGAATAAAGAAATAAAAAAATAATTACAATTAACTAGGGGGTTGTTTCGCACTTTAAGGGGCTGGACAAACGCTGCGAAGGGGTGGACAAACGGGTAGTTGTGATTCTGCATCCGAATTAACGTTTAAATGCCGATTTAAGGGAACGTGAAGCTAGCCCGAATAAAGAAATAAAAAAATAATTACAATTAACGAGGGGGTTGTTTCGCACTTTAAGTGGTTGGACAAACGCTGCGAAAGGGTGGACAAACGGGCAGTTGTGATTCTGCACCCGAATTAACGTTTAAATACCCATTTAAGAGAACGTGAAGTTAGCCCGAATAAAGAAATAAAAAAATAATTACAATTAACAGGGGGGTTGTTTCGCACTTTAAGTGGTTGGACAAACGCTGCGAAACGGTGGACAAACGGGCAGTTGTGATTCTGCACCCGAATTAACGTTTAAATGCCCATTTAAGGGAACGTGAATTTAGCCCGAATAAAGAAATGAAAAAATAATTACAATTAACGAGGGGGTTGTTACGCACTTTAAGTGGTTGGACAAACGCTGCGAAAGGGTGGACAAACGGGCAGTTGTGATTCTGCACCCGAATTAACGTTTAAATGCCCATTTAAGAGAACGTGAAGTTAGCCCGAATAAAGAAATGAAAAAATAATTACAATTAACGAGGGGGTTGTTACGCACTTTAAGTGGTTGGACAAACACTGCGAAAGGGTGGACAAACGGGCAGTTGTGATTCTGCATCCGAATTAACGTTTAAATGCCCATTTAAGGGAACGTGAAGTTAGCCCGAATAAAGAAATAAAAAAATAATTACAATTAACTAGGGGGTTGTTTCGCACTTTAAGGGGCTGGACAAACGCTGCGAAGGGGTGGACAAACGGGTAGTTGTGATTCTGCATCCGAATTAACGTTTAAATGCCGATTTAAGGGAACGTGAAGCTAGCCCGAATAAAGAAATAAAAAAATAATTACAATTAACGAGGGGGTTGTTTCGCACTTTAAGTGGTTGGACAAACGCTGCGAAAGGGTGGACAAACGGGCAGTTGTGATTCTGCACCCGAATTAACGTTTAAATACCCATTTAAGAGAACGTGAAGTTAGCCCGAATAAAGAAATAAAAAAATAATTACAATTAACTGGGGGGTTGTTTCGCACTTTAAGGGGCTGGACAAACGCTGCGAAGGGGTGGACAAACGGGTATTTGTGATTCTGCATCCGAATTAACGTTTAAATGCCCATTTAAGGGAACGTGAATTTAGCCCGAATAAAGAAATGAAAAAATAATTACAATTAACGAGGGGGTTGTTTCGCACTTTAAGGGGCTGGACAAACGCTGCGAAGGGGTGGACAAACGGGTATTTGTGATTCTGCATCCGAATTAACGTTTAAATGCCCATTTAAGGGAACGTGAATTTAGCCCGAATAAAGAAATGAAAAAATAATTACAATTAACGAGGGGGTTGTTACGCACTTTAAGTGGTTGGACAAACGCTGCGAAAGGGTGGACAAACAGGCAGTTGTGATTCTGCACCCGAATTAACGTTTAAATGCCCATTTAAGAGAACGTGAAGTTAGCCCGAATAAAGAAATGAAAAAATAATTACAATTAACGAGGGGGTTGTTACGCACTTTAAGTGGTTGGACAAACGCTGCGAAAGGGTGGACAAACGGGCAGTTGTGATTCTGCACCCGAATTAACGTTTAAATGCCCATTTAAGAGAACGTGAAGTTAGCCCGAATAAAGAAATAAAAAAATAATTACAATTAACTAGGGGTTGTTTCGCACTTTGAGGGGCTGGACAAACGCTGCGAAGGGGTGGAAAAACGGGTAGTTGTGATTCTGCACCCGAATTAACGTTTAAATGCCCATTTAGGGGAACGTGAACCTAGCCCGAATTAAGAAATAAAAAAATAATTACAATTAACAGGGGGGTTGTTTCGCACTTTAAGTGGTTGGACAAACGCTGCGAAAGGGTGGACAAACGGGCAGTTGTGATTCTGCATCCGAATTAACGTTTAAATGCCCATTTAAGAGAACGTGAAGCTAGCCCGAATAAAGAAATAAAAAAATAATTACAATTAACTAGGGGGTTGTTTCGCACTTTAAGGGGCTGGACAAACGCTGCGATGAAGTAGACAAACGGGTAGTTGTGATTCTTCACCCGAATTAACGTTTAAATGCCCATTTAAGGGAACGTGAACCTAGCCCGAATTAAGAAATAAAAAAATAATTACAATTAACAGGGGGGTTGTTTCGCACTTTAAGTGGTTGGACAAACGCTGCGAAAGGGTGGACAAACGGGCAGTTGTGATTCTGCATCCGAATTAACGTTTAAATGCCCATTTAAGAGAACGTGAAGCTAGCCCGAATAAAGAAATAAAAAAATAATTACAATTAACGAGGGGGTTGTTTCGCACTTTAAGTGGTTGGACAAACGCTGCGAAAGGGTGGACAAACGGGCAGTTGTGATTCTGCACCCGAATTAGCGTTTAAATGCCCATTTAAGGGAACGTGAAGTTAGCCCGAATAAAGAAATAAAAAAATAATTACAATTAACTAGGGGGTTGTTTCGCACTTTAAGGGGCTGGACAAACGCTGCGATGAAGTGGACAAACGGGTAGTTGTGATTCTTGACCCGAATTAACTTTAAAATACACGTTTAAATGGACGTGAAGTTAGCCGGAATTAAGAAATAAAAAAATAATTACAATTAACAGGGGGGTTGTTTCGCACTTTAAGGGGTTGGACAAACGCTGCAAAGGGGTGGACAAACGCTTAGTTGTGATTCTGCACCCGAATTAACGTTTAAATGTCCATTTAAGAGAAGGTGAAGTTAGCCCGAATAAAGAAATAAAAAAATAATTACAATTGACGAGGGGGTTTTTTCGCACTTTAAGGGGTTGGACAAACGCTGCGAAGGAGTGGACAAACGGGTAGTTGTGATTCTGCACCCGAATTAACGTTTAAATACATATTTAAGAGAACTTGAACTTAGCCCGAATTAAGAATTAAAAAAAATAATTACAATTAACGAGGGGGTTGTTTCGCACTTTAACGGGCAGGACAAACGCTGCAAAGGGGTGGAGAAACGGGTAGTTGTGATTCTGCACCCGAATTAACGTTTAAATGCCCATTTAAGAGAACGTGAAGTTAGCCCGAATTAAGAAATAAAAAAATAATTACAATTAACAGGGGGTTGTTTCAGAGGGTGGACAAAAAAAAATTATGTGGTGGACAAACATGGACAAACGATGGACAAACAATATAGCATGAGTTTTTTTAAATTTTCGAAAATTTGTGGATTTGTGAAGTTAGCCCGAAAAAAAATTTTTGTTTATAAAAAAGAATTGATGGGTGGACTAACGAAATAAAATGGTGGACAAACGTGGACAATCAATGGACAAACGAATGGCATCAATCGCATTTTTTTTCCCGACTTTTTCGGGCTAAGTTCACGGACCTAAAATGTTATTATGAATTTCCACCCATTTTTCTATAGCCAACTTTTTTCCGGACATTCTGGACACAATGCAAAAGTTGCAAGTCTGTAGGTGCTATATTTAAAAATCGATTTATTCTGGTGATTTTAGTGCGAAATACCCTGGTCTATTAAAACTTCTATCAGATGTCACAATAGTTATTTATAAAGGAAACATCTAAATATTGTTGTCTTAATTCCGTACAGAAAACAATACGCTGCTGGTTGTTTCCTTGATGTTTTTGTTATTGAAGTATACTATATGTATATATAACAATATCGTATTAAAAACATTATCTCTAATTCAGTAATTGACTATTGTCTTTCTTTTAACAGTGGAAAAACAATGAAGAAAAGTAAACAAAACAATGTTTTAGTAGCACAAAAATTGTATAACAAACGCATCAGTTTATCATACGTAGAAAGGGACATAAATTCGAATCGGTTATTTTGAAAAAAATATTAAAAAATCCTTCATAACAGTTATTAAAAATACCTTTCTGGGCTACATTACAGAACGTTCTCAGAATGACAATTCCATCATCAGTGCTGATTACAAGGTATACATCAGGGGTGGGCAAAAGCCGGATCCGGCCCTTTTGCTTACTTAATCCGGCCCGTTGACAAATCCCGCAAACACTTTTCACATCTCTTTTACACCTCGACACCTTACGGTATAAGGGGATCATCGATTATGTTAAGGCGGACACAGATATCCGCGCCGCGAACTCCGCGCCGTGTGTGCGCCGCGCGTTCGTGGCGCGGTTATTGTTCGTTAAAATTTTTCATTTTGACGATCCAGAGGAAACTTACGAACGTTTAGTAATTGTAGATAATCATGTCTCTGTCCTGTACTTCTACTACATCTTATTTTGGTATGGTTCTGAAACTATTTACTTGTGTCATCTTATGCAATTTACTATTTTATGTGTAATAAGCCACAGTTTGGGAACATTTCGGGAACTACCTTTTTCGCTTCCTGGCAACACAAATATAATGGTAGGGGAGCCCAAGCGGGGATTTTTGCAGTTACTCGAGCGCGTCAGATTATCATATGGGGAGAAACGTGGTACCCTGCAGATGTACCTCCACCATATATTGGCTCTTAACACAGGGGAGTTCGTTCAGGGGGGCCCGAAAAAAATCTATCCTTAAAATACTCGAAATTGTCAGATTAAGATAAGGTAAGTTAAGTACATGCAAAAGAGTCTATATTTCAAAAATATGACGATTTGAGCGGGGCGTACGGAAATGGGTGAGTCAAAAAGTTTCACAAAAAAAAGCGAATATTTCGCGAAATGAACGTCAGATTGAAAAACTAAAAACTACGTGTTCAATATTTTTCAAAAATCTATTGAAAAATACCAAACTTGACCCCCACGGAGAGGGGTGGGGGGTAAATTTAAAATTTTAAATACAAATCCCGCGATCTTTCGCAAAATAAACATCATATCGAAAAACTGCAAAATACACTTTATCAATGTTTTTGAAAAATCTATCGAATGGTTCCAAACACGACCCCCCACGGAGGTGAGGTGGGGGGTTACTTTAAAATCTTAAATGGTAGACCCCGTTTCTTATTGCAGATTTGGATTGTTTGTATAAAAATAAACAACTTTTATTCGAAACATTTTTTTGAATTATGGATAGAAGGCGCTATAATCGGAAAAAAGATTGTTGGAAATGGAAAATTAAATTAAAAAATGGGAAGTCCCCACTAAAATGGAAAATTTTACTTAAGTTTTTTGGTTTTAGGACCTAATAATCACAACCCAATAGGTCCCCAAAGCGCTCGAGTGACTGCACATTTAGCATACTTTGCTCCCCTACCATAATATATCTGCTTGTTCCTACAACCAGAAACAAAATTAGAGAACTATAGGTACTTCCAAGTCATGCGATACCTTTTTCGTTTTCCGGTGACACAATTGTAATGTATCTGCTTGTTTCAACTGCGTAGCTTCACTAGAAACGAAATTAGAGAACTATAGGTTCTTCCAAGCCCTGTGTTAACTTTTTCGCTTTCCGGTGACCCAATTATAATATATCTGCTTGTTCCAACTCAGTTGCTTCACCAGAAGCGAAGTTAGGAAACTATAGGCTCTTCCAAGATGTGCGTTACCTTTTTCGCTTTCCGACGACACAATTATAACATATCTACTTGTTCCAACTCCGTTGCTTCACCAGAAGCGAAGTTAGGAAACTATAGGCTCTTCCAAGTTGTGCGTTACCTTTTTCGTTTTCCGGTGACCCAATTATAATATATATATGCTTGTTCCAACTACGTTGCTTCACCAGAAGCGAAGTTAGAAAACTATTGGGTCTTCCTAAGTTGTGCGTTACCTTTTTGGCTTTCCGGTGACCCAATTATAATATATACGCTTGTTCCAACTCAGTTGCTTCACCAGAAGCGATGTTAGGAAACTATAGGCTCTTCCAAAATGTGCGTTACCTTTTTCGCTTTCCGACGACACAATTATAACATATCTACTTGTTCCAACTCCGTTGCTTCACCAGAAGCGAAGTTGGGAAACTATAGGCTCTTCCAAGTTGTGCGTTACCTTTTTCGTTTTCCGGTGACATAATTATAATATATCTGCTTGTTCCAACTCCGTTGCTTCACCAGAAGCGAAGTTAGAAAACTATTGGGTCTTCCAAGTTGTGCGTTACCTTTTTGGCTTTCCGGTGACCCAATTATAATATATCTGCTTGTTCCAACTCAGTTGCTTCACCAGAAGCGAAGTTAGAAAACTATTGGGTCTTCCAAGTGGTGCGTTACCTATTTCGTTTTCCGGTGACCCAATTATAATATATCTGCTTGTTCCAACTCCGTTGCTTCACCAGAAGCGAAGTTAGAAAACTATTGGGTCTTCCAAGTTGTGCGTTACCTTTTTGGCTTTCCGGTGACCCAATTATAATATATCTGCTTGTTCCAACTCAGTTGCTTCACCAGAAGCGAAGTTAGAAAACTATTGGGTCTTCCAAGTGGTGCGTTACCTATTTCGTTTTCCGGTGACCCAATTATAATATATCTGCTTGTTCCAACTCCGTTGCTTCACCAGAAGCGAAGTTAGAAAACTATTGGGTCTTCCAAGTTGTGCGTTACCTTTTTGGCTTTCCGGTGACCCAATTATAATATATCTGCTTGTTCCAACTCTGTTGTTTCACCAGAAGCGAAGTTAGAAAACTATTGGGTCTTCCAAGTTGTGCCTTACCTTTTTCGCTTTCCGGTGACACAATTATAATATATCCGCTTATTTCAACTGCGTTGCTTCACCAGACACGAAGTTGGAAAACTATAGGTTCTCCAAGTCGTGCATTACCTATTTCGCTTTCCGGTGACACATAATATATATCTGCTTATGAATTTTTTTTTGATATTGATAACTATTTCCGAAGTGAAAGTCGAAAGGTCAAGTAAACTTGATTTCAAACTCGAATTGTGGCTTATGCCCAAATAAAATAGTAAATCTTATTTTTAATACATGTTATTTTTAGTACAACAATGAACTAACATTTTTTAAAAAGGTCCGCATGTACATTTTTTATTTCAGCTTCTATTTCCGTTCAGATCGGATTTAAGTTGTTTCTTTAAATTAAATGGTTCTTTATTGAGGATCCCACAATAATGATTTTCCACGGTAAACATCAATTTCCTTCCGACAGTTCCGACTATTCCATTACTAACAAATATTCAACTCATGCGCGCCAAAACCAACAAAACACTCGCAAACCCGTCCAAATACGTATTACGAACCATCAAAGCGTTTGTTGAAAAACCGACAGAATTTAGATCGTGGTGCGCCGTGTGCGTGCCGTTTGTGCGTCACTTGAAAACACGTACTAATCTGACGAATACGCTGCGCGCGAGCGGCTCGCACACCGAGCAGAGCGCATATGTATCTCCGCCTTTATGTTCTCCGCCAAAAACATTAGCGTATGCAAAACGTACGTACGCGATGTCGTCCTCTGGCCCGGGAGACATTTTGAAAATTTCATTTTGGCCCGCGTTTAAAAGTATTTTCCCACCCCTGGTATACATGGTTGAGCCACCAAAAATATATGGAAAGAAAACCCTTTAACAGGGGCCTGATTCTAATTCATTTCGACAGTCGCAATTTCATTTCGACACCGCCATGACAGCCGGAGAGTATAGCGATTCTTGGGGATATTAACCTTATTATGTTGAGACTGCTCAGAATTTGGGTTGGCGCTTCGGTTTCTTGGATTTTGTTGATAGTCTGGGAAAATTATCGAAAAAATACCATTTTTGGGAAAAATTATTTACCAGCTATTTTATTGCTAAAATCGAATCTTAAGATTGCATATATTAGTAATATGGGGTATGACAAGTCCGCAGAAAGTGTGTTATTTTATTTATAAACAAATTAGCACTCCTAAATCTTCTTTTTTTTTTTCAATTAGTGGTCTGTAACTCCTATAATTTTTCCTTTGAGCCAAAAACACTCAAATAAAAATTCACCGTAATTTAGTTCTGCACAAAGTTATTTTTTTTCCGATTTCCTTCAACAAAAATTTTACTCAGAAAATCCGAGTTTTCCCAAAAAATCTGCCATTTTCAATTAAAATTTTAGGGAAGTACCTAATTATTTATCAATAATTAAATAATTGAAGACATGAAAGATTTATTATAGTAGATTATACAGAGGGGCTAAATTATGGAATAAATTCATTTCTTTAAAACGGACGATTTTGGAGCAAAATCCCGAAAGAGGTCGATTTTTATTTTTAAATTACAATTTTTTGGCATATATTTCATACTAGTGACGTCATCCATCTGAGCGTGATGACGTAATCGATAATTTTGTTAATGGGAATAGGGGTCGTGTGGTAGGTCATTTGAAAGGGCGTTTAATTCTCTATTCAGTAATATAAACATTAATATCATTAGGTATTTATACAGGGTTGCCAAAAAAAATTTTGAATTAAATTAATTGGCGTAAAAAGAAGAATGTATGTAATTTATTTAACTCAAAATACATTGTACTGCTGTCAGAAAATAGAAAAAAAGGTTTATTTCACAAATAAACATTTCTTTTCGCTTAAATTAAATAACAAACACTTCCCTTCTACCTATTGGCAGTTTGAACTTTTAATTTAAGCTAAAAGCAATGTTTATTTGCAAAATAAACATTTTTTTCTATTTTCTGACAGCAATAGAATGTATTTTGAGTTAAATAAATTACATGCATTCTTCTTCTTGCGTCAATTAATTTAATTCAAAATTTTTTTTGGCCTCCCTGCATAAATAATGATATTAATGTTTATAATACTGAATAGAGCATTGAACGCCTTTGTAAATGAGCTACAACACGAACCCATATTCCTATTTAAAAAAATAATTACGTCATCACGCTCGGATGGATGACGTCACTAGTTTGAAATATATGCCAAGAAATTTAATTTAAAAATAAAAATCGACCTGTTTCGGGATTTTTCTCTAAAATCGTCCATTTTAGAGAAAATGAATTTATTCCATAATTTAGCCCCTCTCTGTATATCAGGAGACCGGCGACAATCTAACCAATAGTTTAGCAATAATTAAAATGTTAATTAAAAAATTTCGGTCGAAATAATAACCAGAAAGATTATGATACACCAGAATAACTATGATTTTCATATAAAAAAGCACTATACCTATTCAACGTACCTTACAGGATTGAAATTGGACCATTTGAGCGGTCTCAGGAATGTTATAAAGAAACAATTTTTTGGCTTATAAACAAATAGAACCCCTCAGAAAATATTAGATTAAATTAAATTAAGTTAACGCTGTTGAAAAGAGCACGGCTTCTGTGTCCTTTTCGAAGAAAAACAAATTGAATTGCGAGGAGTGATTCCAGGTATAACCGGTCAAATTTGACCGGCATTTGCGACAGAGTTATAAACAACAGGATTTTAATCTTTGAACCATTAGATACCTTTTAATTCCGGTCCTCTTTGTACATACAAATTTTCATATCTTCAAGACACTCATAACAAAAAAGATTTATGTCACTGTCACCAAATTATTTAATTATTGATAAATAATTACTTCCCTCAAATTTTAGTTGAAAATTAAAGATTTTGTTTGGAAAACCCGAATTTTCCGAAGAAAATTTCCGTCGAAGGAAATTGGAATAAATTATCAATGTGCAGAATTAATTTACTGTCAATTTTTATGTGAGTGTTTTGGTTTAAAGTTAAAATTTTCGGAGTTATAGAGCAATAATAAAAAAAAAGATTTCGGAGTGCTAATTTGTTTATAAACAAAATAGCACACTTTCTGTGGACTTTGCACAGCTATATTACTAATATAGGAAATCTTAAGATTTGATTTCAGCATGTCCAGCAATAAAATAGCTGGTAATTAATTTTCCTTGTTTTTTACTAATTTTCCCAGATTATTACCTCACATCTTTCATTGAGTTGATGATTCATGTTGTGGACATTCTCAATTATTATATTTCTAATTTAATACTATTCTATCTAATTCCTCAAAACAAGCAAATTTCAATTAAACCCAGCTATATTATAATACCTTTTGATTTAGTTTTCCTTGCAAGAAATAAACAAAACACATCTAAACTAAACCTAACCTCGCTTTTGGCCATTCATTCATCTCCGTGTCAAATAATTTCGACAGTCGCCATATTGAAAGCGACTTGTTTTTGGTCGAAATTTGATTTAGAATCAGGGCCCAGGTGTAAACTTATTATTATTTTACACTGTGCAGATAACATTATGGGATGTTTACAGTTTTACTTGATTTTACATCGTGGCAACGCGGTATTCCCAACTATATGGGTTGCCCTGAAGGAAATTTCTTTCCTTTTAGGTAGTGATGTTAGAAGAGAATATTATCAAGAGAATATTTTCGGCCAGAAAATTCTCTCGAGAATATTCTCGGCAAAAATTTTCTATATTTTCAAAAACCGAAACAAAAATAAAAACTAGATACGGGTCAAATTATTATAATTTAAAAAATATGTAGGTATATTGTTTTTGGCAAACCCATGAATCACTAGCAAGGGTGTTTACAGTGTCAATATTTATTGTTTTGGTGCAATATTAGGTTTGTTCCAACATAAACTTTTGGACGGTCCAGAAACCGTCACGAAACTACTTGTACCGTTTGTTGTGCGCATGTTCGTAATTGTATCGCCCAGTTATCGTCCCATGACGGTAATTTGGAAACCGATGTTGGAGCGGATACCTGATTGATAACTGATTTATCTATCAATATGTATATTGGTGTTGGTATATCCAATGATAAAAGCTAAAGACGTATGCCGTAGATATATTAATATTATGTGACACATGACAAAAGCTCAAAACAAATAATGACAATCAATGAAAAACCCTATTTTCCGATTACTGAAATGATCATCACGAAACCGCCACTAAAAGATCACAATTCTTGTTGGAACAGTGGGAAGGACGATCCGATGACGATCATATTTTTGTTGGAACGGATTTTGTTTACTGCGCAGGAGCGTTACCCTTTCGTGACGGTTCTCGGTCGTGTTGGAACAAACCTATTAACGTGCAAATATTTATAATGGTGTTCATTTAAGCAGAGAAGAACAAGTTAAGGAAACTGAGTTTGTAGATAATTTAGCAACTTTAAAATATGGTGATGAGTCGGCTGAAATAATGGCAGATTTGGCACTTTATCGGTCTAAGGAAAGATTTTTGGAAAACCATACGTTGTAAAATCAATTGAAAAACTAGACTTAATCATTTAGTGAAAAGGTACATGTTTCGGAACAAAATTAACTAAAATAGTAGTTGATATATTAAGCATGCCTTCATCCAGTGCAGCGACTGAAAGAAGTTTCAGTACTTATGGTTTTTTATCCACTCCTCTAAAACAAACCGGCTCACTGCTGAACGGGCTCGTAAGGTAACTTTTATTGCTCACAATTTAAAATTGTTAGACTTAGACCAATCCATGACTGAGCTGGCCACTCGTGAAAAACAAAATCCCACAACTCATCAGTACATTGAAATGCAGATTGTAGATGATTAGGATGAACTAATGATAGAAATAGATTCTGAAGTCTCATCTTTTATCATACCACATCGATTGTTAAGAAGAAAATTTCATTTTTTTTATTAAAGAAATTTTGTGTTTTCTGTTGTTTTTGAATTTTTTATATACAAATAACACTGTTGTTTCGTCTCATAATTTTGTATATAAGATCATGATTTTTAAAACCCTATTTTTCATCTTCAACAATATTCTGAAGTGCGCCATGAGGTTCATTCTCAAATAATTCTCCATATCGAGAATATTCTCTGATTTTTCATTCTCGAGAATTTTCCAACACTACTTTTAGGTAAATACAACGGCGTAACCAGGATGATCCTGTGTTCTGAGGGGTATGGAATTTAAGCTCAAAGTACATCCCAATGAAAGGGGGGCGAGTTTCAACACCCAAAATCCCCCCTGTTTACGCCACTGGGTAAATATACCTTTATAAAGGATTTTTTAATAAATTTTTGTGATTTATGGTATACAGCCGACTACAGGAAATTCATTCGATTCAGTTACTTTGGTTAAGGTTCATCATACAATATATTAAACAAAGACAACAATATGATAAAAGGCAGTGATTGATACTGGGATACAGCTGATGATGGGGTACAGCTACAGACGTGGTGAATTGTAATAGAGGAGAAAGAACATTATGATTTGGGCCGGAAAATCAAAATGTTACAAAATTTAAATATGGGTTTGGAGTTCTTCTTTGAACTGGTGACACCGTATGTCCTTAGTATGTATCTTATCAGTAACTACACAGAATTTGTGAAAATATTGTAAAAAATATTATGCTTTTATTTCAATAAACAAAAACAGTATTACATTCACTACTTTTCGCCGATGACCAAGTTATTTTTGCACAAGACAGGGAGGATGTGGAATGTGGAATCTATGATAAGAAAATTAAAGGAAGAGTATGAATTATGGAGACTTAAGATAAACTTGTGTAAGACCGAATAAAAGAGACTATTAAGAGTTGTAAGACTTTGAAGTATTTAAGGTCAATGATAAGCCGAGATAATAATTGTATGAAAGATACAGAAATGAAAATAGCACAGGGAAAACAAGCCACGAAAGCACTCCATGGAATGATATGGAACAACACTCTACTCTAACCGAAGAAAACAAAAGAAGAATCTTTCGAGCATAGTGTTGAATGGTATATGGAGCTATATGGAGCGGAAGTAATAGGTCTGGATCCCGCGTATGAAAAAAAAGTTGATTAATAACAAGCTGAAAATTTGTTAATAGCTTAAGGGTGTCTAGTCGGACAAACTTTGATATATGGGAACACTGGAATAGGGGAAGTTTTAATTGTGGAACAGGTTAAAAATTTGGAACGGTCATACCACGAAAACGGCACATATATTTTGTCCGACAGAACAGACTTAAACTCTCCGAACTGAGATTAAACTCTCAAGCAAAAATCAGACTGCTATTTATCACCAAATGGGCGTGTTAATGAGTGGAACAAGTAGAATATGTCAAATGACAGGAATTATGACAGGTGATAAATAGCAGTCTGATTTTTGCATGAGAGTTTAATCTCTGTTCGGAGAGTTTAAGTCTGTTCTGTCGGACAAAATAAATGTGTCGTTTTCGTGGTCTGACCGTTCCAAATTTTTAACCTGTTCCACAATTAAAACTGCCCCTGTTTCAGTGTTCCCATATATCAAAGTTAATCCAACTATACACCCTTCAACTATTAACAAATTTTCAGCTTGCTATTAATCAACTTTTTTTTCATACGCGGGATCCAGACCTATAAGGCCAATGATAACAATAATATGCAATAAAATACGAACAGTTGAATTGGAGTTTATGAGAAGATGTCTACAAATCACCAAAGAGGATAGGGATCACCAAATAATAGACCTGGATCCCGCGTACCAAAAAAAGTTGATTAATAGCAAGCTGAAAATTTGTTAAAGGTGTCTTGTCGGACAAACTTTGATGTACGGGAACACTGGAACAGGGGAAGTTTTAATTGTGGAACAGGTTAAAAATTTGGAACGTCAGATTACGAAAACGTCACATGTATATTTTGTCGGACAGAACATCCAATTGATTTGTTATCCTTTCATGCAAAAATAAGACCGCTAGCTATTAATAACCAACATGATTCCTGTCATTTGACATGTTCTTCGTGTTCCACTCATTAAAATGCCCAGTTGGTGGTAAACACTAGCCTGATTTTTGTATGAAAGTTTAATGAAATGGTAACAAATCAATTGGAAGTTCTGTCCGACAAAATACATGAAACGGTTCGTAGTCTGGCGTTCCAAATTTTTAACCTGTTCCACAATTAAAACTTCCCCTGTTCCAGTGTTCCCATACATCAAAATTTGTCCAATTAGACACCGTTAAGCTAGTAACAAATTTTCAGCTTGCTATTAATCAACGTTTTTTGGTACGCGGGATCCAGGTCTATAAGAACAGGAAATATGGAACAGAATGAAAGTAGAATGCTCAATTACAAAAAAGTTGAAAAACAGCCCTGCAATGGTTCGGACATGTACAAAGAAAACCAGAGCACTGGTGGCCGAAAAGAATACTGGACTGGGACCCGGGAAGAAGACGAAGAGGAAGGTCTACATGAGATGGAAAACTTACATAGAAAATGCTATGATAGATAGAGACCCCAGAGATGGCGACCGGGAGTATAGAGTGTTGTGGAGGAAGAAAACGGCGAAATCATAATGGGAAAAATCCGAAGAAGAAGACAAAAACAGTTGTACCAAATTTAAAAAGTTTTGAAAAAATTTGGCAAAAAGCTTCAGTACCATTTTCAAATATAACACAACATTATGACAGTACCTTATTAATAGAATACAATTTCTACAGCCTATTCAACTGTATTGGTTTATATACAAACTGGTGCAAAATTCGTAATCAGTTTTTTTACACATAATATGACCGCAATACCATGCTGAATATCTCTATCTCTTAATACGATTAAAGAAGACGACGAGCTCTTTTCGCTGTCTGGTACGTGGAGGTATGTAGTTGTACGTTTATACAAACGGATTCAACAATGATTTCATTTTCAACGATGACGGTGTTGAAGCTCAAGCGTAATCGTAATGTAATGTCTAGAAAGACAGAGAAAGTAAGTAAGGGGTCGAGTTGATCAGTGCGTGAACAGTGGCCATTGATATAATGATTGGAATTATTACCGGGGAAATGAAATAGTTATTTTATTAGTCAGTGAGGCAACAATTAAAAGTCAAATTCATTAATTTTGGTCTTGTTGATCACGATCGCACATCGGATGAAGCGTTTTTCATTGATTTTGTTCCTAAATTATTGCAACAAACCGAGATAATATTCAGCATAATGCCTCCTGATCTGATCTTTGCTTTCAGAGGTAGAATGGTCGACTGAAGAGTATTTTAGTTGCAATCATCATCATCATTGGTTCTACAACCCATGTTGGGTCTTGGCCTAGTCCAGAATCATTCCATTCCCTTCTATCCTTCGCCTTGGTTTTACAATTTTGTACTCTTAATAGTTGTAAGTCTTCTTCCACGTGGTCCATAAATCGTGCTCTTATCCTCACTCCATCCGATCTTTGGTTATGAATGTGTCTCGACGGCCCGATCTCATTCATTCCAGGGTTGTTTCGTTTTAAACATTTTGTTAAACAGCTGTTCTAAACACGTTTTAAACATGTGTATATGTTCAAAACAGTTTTTGTTTAAAACAGTTTAAAACACGTTTTTCTATTCTCACACTATAATAATAATAGATCAATTATGATGTCACTACCTGTATCATAATGAACTTCATTATGATACAGATTTTCATTAAGATACAGATTTTTAACCAATAGAATCACGATATGGCATTCGCGATAAAGGTGGTACACGCGCAGTGACCAATGGCGAGTCAAATACATACGCTTTGACAGTTCTCAATATGTAAACAAACCGTCAAACTGACAAACTACTGAATTTATTTGTGTTACAAAATTAATAAATTTGAATATATGTATTTTTTGTTGTGAATGATCATAGAAAAAATAGTGTATACAACTTGCATTTAATTATCATTATGGACCTCGTACTCTATACGAAACTCGCCGCATACGGCTCGTTTCGTAACCCTCATACTCACTTCATAATGACCATCATTAAATGCTCGTTGCAAAATATACTATTAAAACACTTAAATTAAACAAGCGTTATTTTTTCATTTTATTTATTAAAATAATAAATAAATATGAAAAAAAATCTCAAATACATTATACAAACTTTTTAACATAATCTATTATTTATTTGTTAATAACCAGAAGTTAACAAAAATTGGAAAACTTAAATCATTTTGCATACAAGAGTTAATAAATTTCTCAAAACTGTTCCAGTCTCATAGTAATCTTGTAATCTAAAATCATAAATCTGGTCAGTCACGTCATCACTGATGAAATTAAGCTCTTTAAAAATTGAAACCAACTTAACAGCTTTGACATTGCCTAGCCGATTACGTATTTTCGAATGGTAAACCTTATGTTGTGGAGAAAAATTTTTCTATGTTGACTGATGATGTATTAGCTCTGTGGAACTGTTAAGCAAGTTCCAATGCTTATAGTATTAATTTAGAACGCCACCACGTACTTATATAGTTTAATACGCCGTCCACACTCTCGCCGAAGTCGATCGAGGTTCAACAAGTACGAGAGTGTAGACGGTCACCTTGTGTAACTTTGCCTAACTTCGTTCTACTTCCGAAATCTGTCGGTCTGGCGCGTCCGAGTCAAAGGGATCTTTGTCGGTATCGCACCGCTTGAATGTGTTCCTCGCGAAGTAGAACGAGTGTGTAGAGAGGCACTTCGGTCAACTTTGGCGAAGTAACTTCGCCGAGAGTGTGGAGCCCGAGTAACGGGTGCACACTTTGCCTGGTAATTAATAATATTTGGCAATGGTCCTGGATGATAATTTATAATGGATGGATGTTAAGTTTATTTGCACTAAAGCGCTTATCAAGCAAATTTGCCAAAAAATGAGCTGGGGTAAAATCCATTTCCATACGTTCCTTGAAGCTCCTGTGTATCATGTACAAAAATTCATCATTTGCATGTTTAAAAAAACATTAAACACCACAAAATAACTTACAGTAGGCGTTATTGCAATAGCCAACTTGCAACGCGAATTTATAAATAGTAAATAGTATGGGGTTGCCCCAGGCAATAGCTCCATTATGTTAAAGAAAAGTTAAACTCAAAATTATTAATATTATTATGTTTAAGAAAATATGGCTTAAACAATGTTTTTCCAAGTTTTATTTGTTTAAAGCCAAAACAAATGTTTAAAATAAAAAAACATGTGTTTTAAACATGTTTTATTTGTTTAAAACATGGGATTTAAAAACAAAATAACACATGTTTAAAACAAAAAAAAAAAAACGTTTAAAACAAAAAAAACATGTGTTTTGTATAAAATTAAAAAAACATGTTTTTGTAGTTATACTTCTTTACCGGCGATAGAGGGTGAATTTTTATATGTTAAAACCTATCAGCCCGGCGCATGCGCATTATAACTTTGTTCTGATTGGATGTTCAAATGACATGTCAAAAATTATCCGATATGGCAGCTGTAGGACAGCTGTGGTTTGGAGGTAAAGGTAAACAAATGTATAATATATTAGTTTTATTGTTGTGAGGACAGAAACAAAAAAGTTTATAATATTGTAGTGACTTTTAAATAGTTTTTAAAAGCAACAGGTACGTAATAATTGTTAATGTATCATGGGTATAAACCTACCTATTTGATCTGCCAAAATAAATAGTATGTAATACTTTTATTTATATAATTTGATTACCATCAAAATTTCTATCAATATTCACCTAATATATTGTTTTCTTGCTCTATGTTTTGTTGTATTTTTTCAATTCTAAATCATTTCAATTCAAAATTAAAATAATTTGATCAATTTTCAAAATATCAAAATATCACAAGTTTAATCCGTTTAGTTAGTCGATCTTCGTAAATATTGACACATAGTGTCCGTGGCTAAGCGTTGAAGGCGAATGAATTCCAATACCAACCGCGCTTATCAGCGCTGGTTCGAGTCCCAATAGAAACTTCCTTTTTTGTTTTTTTTTAATACATTTTATGATTGTAAGTATATTTATTATATAATTTTATTTTCAGAAAATACGTATTTAGTTTAAAAAATTTTCGACAATTAATGTTCAGACATCATTTGTGGCTTGTTTAATGTGTTTGTGTGTTTTATTCTTTTATTATTTTAATTTTTGGCACTGTTCTAATAAAAATGTTTGAGAAGTAGTAAGTATAAATTAGTTTAATATTTAAACAAAATATAAATAAAAAGTATATTAATTTCGTTTAAATCATATAAGTATAACTTCTTACGTGCGTACAAAGTACACACACATTCTTTTTTTCAACCCCGATTCATTCTCACATTCTCTATAATGGCTTGATTACACGTAACGAGTACAGTGGCGAGACAGCAAACTGTTACCAGACCGAGACAGTGGTGAGGGCGAGAGATGGTTTATACATATTTGGCAATTTTTGAATTTGGAGGCGAGTCAGTTCAGTTTCGATTCACAAAAACAAGGAGTAGTGGTCTTATGGATCGTAAAGCTAACATTAAAAATATATCAAACGGCTTATACCACTGCTTATACAAGAATTGACGGATATATTATGAGAGAGAGATAAGCGTCTTCTACAGTTTTTCTGCCCAGTATCGGGCTACGTCTACACCCTTTGTATTTGTGAGCCATACATCATCGAGGGTGCACTGTGATGGGCAAAGTCTGCGTACTCTCAGGTGCTCCACGTTCTGTATTTCCCCACATTCGCACAGTGTGTCGTTATCTGTCTTGATGCCCCATTTAATAAGGTTCTGTTTTACAGGGGCAACACCTGTACGTATGCGGTTGAGTGTCCGCCAGGTTCTCCAGTCCAGGTTCATTCCATTAGGTCGTTCTGGATGTAGGGGGAAGAGTTCGGATGGTTCGACGCTGACATTTCTCATAAACCTTTTCCTTGATTTAAGTCGGCTGGTTCCTGGCTGTTCGTCAAACCCGTATAATTGGTGCCTTTCATCGAAAGTTTGCCTGAACTTCTCCACATATTGTGAGGCGCATCTACGGTCGTCTGGTGATGCGAATCCAGCTGCCCGGTACAGTAGGGGCAGAGAGGTAGGCTTCATACAACCGGTAATTATTCTACATGTTTCATTTAACGCCGTGGTGACTTGGGCGTGTCTAGATCTACCCCAGACGGGACAGGCATATTCCCCTGTTGAGAAACATAAGGCCTCAGCTGTTGACTTTAAGACCTGGGGGTTTGCACCCCACTTGCTCCCTACAAGTTTCCGGAGAAGGTTGTTTCTCGTAGAAACCTTTTGTCTTGTGCTCCGACAGTGGAATTTATACGTTAGTGACCGGTCTAATATCACTCCAAGATATTTGGTCGTATCAGTATATTTCAAGCGTTGTCGCTACCAAGAAACATTCAGTTTTACATGCCCCAGATGGTTGTTGAGATGGAATGCACATACTTGGGTTTTAGTAGGGTTTGGCTTTAATGAGTTTTGTTTGTAGTAAGTTGACATCATGTTTAAAGCCTCTTCCATTGTCGACTCTACTTGTGTGAGTGTTTTCCCCTTTACGGCGATACCAAGGTCGTCAGCGTAAACAAAACTCTCAGTCTGGGGGTGCATTGGTTGGTCGTTGGTGTAGGTGTTAAATAGAGACGGCGCTAGAACGCTTCCTTGAGGTAGGCCATTTTTTTGGGTTCTCCATCTGCTTCTTTCCATTTAGCACAACGTAGAAGCGTCTATTAATTGGGTGCATAAATATATAAATACAAAAATGTCCGTCACAGTTCGGAGGCATTAACCAGTAGGAGTCAAAATGGCAGTGTTTTCGTTTAAATCATTACAGGTAAAATTTTATTTAATATATTATTTGAGTCCGCAAGATGCAAAACTTTGTATTTACTGTATAAGTCAAACTGAGTTATTGGCAAAAAACTGATAACTTTTGCAAAAAACCTTAGGTTTAATAAATGGTACTTTCTGTGATAGGTAAATGCTTTATTAGGTAAAATATAAAGATTTTTTTCTCAGAAAGTTATTGTGTTTGCTAGTAAAGGAAGAAAAAAATTTAAAATACCTACTGAGTTTTGCAAGTGAACTATGTAAATACAGATTTATGCAACTAACATTTGCAAATACATGATAATAATCAACCATTAACGATATTAGTTGTTCTTGGATTAATCTGTTTTCCAAACCTAATGTGTTACGAATAAGGAAGAAACCATGTGGAAGTAAACTTTAAATAAACAGTTTATTTTTATCCAAAGTACAAAAGGTGTTACAAATTATGTGTACATATTTATATTAATTCCTAAACTCTAAGCTCTGGGTCCTCATCGTCAATATGATCATTTTCAGCACTCCTCATCATTATGAGTCTTTATGCCAATATCTATTATTTTATAAAATGTGAGATCCGGCAGGTCTCTCCAATTTTCACCAAAATATTTTCTAAGGAGAGTGTCTATGGACGATTTATCTCCTTTCAATGAACATCCAATCTATTGTAACTCAGGTTTCCATAAAGAAATCTTTTTGCCTTTTCGTATTAGGTATAGACTTGCTGAACCTTCCGTCAGAATGGCGTATGATGGAGTAAATGACATGGGTGCATGTGACGTGTCATGTGACTCAAACAATGTAAGCGATTGGCCAATTGCAATTACACAGTTATGCAATTGGCATAGGCTCACAAATACAGAGTTTTGTATCTGACTCAAGATTTTTAATGCCTATTTCTTAGTAAATACCTTCCTTTGCAGGTGAATTTCTACATCAGCAGATAGCTATAACATGTAACAAATAACTGTCAGCTGAAACTCAATTTTTACAATTTTTGCAAATACAGAGTTTTGCGTCTAGTGGACTCATTTAGAGTAGGTATTCATCCTTTAGTCGATATAAGTTGAAAATGGCAATTTTTGAATTTTGGTTCAACCATAATATGATGCTTCGCAAATTGCAAAATAAGGCTAAAATTTCAACTTATTTTCCCTGGACTAATATACATTATTACTGACAGAACTGTACTAAGATGGCACTTCGTAACCGAAAAATTCAAATAGTAATTAATTAAAATTCGGTACCAGCCGTAACAAACCATCATTGCAAATTACAAAATTTCTAAACCATTTCACCAAACTGATCGAGTTTCTTCTTACAAAATTAGCCAATGCCAATATGAATATTACGCGATTAAGCAACCAGTACGAAAACCTTGTCCAACCGACAAATTGAGGACGCTCTGAAGCAACAAATAACGTTGCTTCAGTTAACTACTCGCTAAAATACCTACTTACTGACGACCTTTGTATGAATTCTTAATTATCAAACCATTATCGTAGACTTTACAATTGGGTTAATAACAATGCTCAGATAAGAGAGTATATTGATCAATAAGTGTTTAAACGGTTTGATGGGTATTGCACTGTATGCGTCCAATAAAAATTAATTAATATACTAAAATGTACTGATATACCTATGTTTATAAGATTATTATGGCAGTTTATTAACATATTTATAATACATATAACAAAATATATGGCAGTTTATCTGTGAAAAAAATCATCGGTTACACCTAAAATAGCTGAGCGCAAATTCTTGAAAACCTAACCTGATCTTGCCTTGTTTTTTAACAAACATAAAAAGTGAAAAATATTTTTACCTACAAAACGTTTCTTCACAAGTTGTAATCTTAAAAAGTTTTTTAATTTGCGAGTATCTAAATTAAAAGACAAAAAATTGACCTAGATAATTGCAAAAAGCCCTTATTTTTGCAGTAATTTCTAAATGTTAGTAACTTTGTTTTTTGAATAATAACATGTAACAACTACTTAAAATTGTGACAATCAATGAGTTATTCAAGTCGAAAACCACAGGAAAATAACTTTTTTTTTTAAATATATATTGCATATTAATTACATGGACTTATCAACGTTTTCCCCTGTTTGGAATGGACATGTCAAGTTCTTTTCCTGTACAGGGTTTTTTAAACACATATCTTTTCACTTTATTATCAAGTTATTACTCTGTATTGTGTTACTCTTAGAAACCATGTAATTAAAGCTACAAATTGGTATTAAAAACGACAAACGTCAAAAATTGGACTTATCAAGTTATTTCCCTCTGGTCTTATCAGCTGGTGCTAAATCTCAGTTAGATCGACCAAACACAATTTTTAGAACGGAACTTCAAATTTAAGGGCGCTGAAAAAATTTACAATATCTCACCGGTATTGGCACGCAGAACATTCATTTTTTTAACTGGAGTAGCTCGAGAACATGATAAAAACTGTGCTAGTTTCACCTTCCGGAAAAAAGTTTCAATAAAAAAGTTAATGAATTGTATTATGTTGTATTAGCAGAAAATCATTGTCAATAAACCAAACATATGGCATCACATAATGTTGTAGGATCTCGCGTTATGTATGTGTGTGCTACTAGTGCGCCTGTCTCAACCAAGACGAGATCGGTGTGTGTCTCAAAAAAATTTTCTGTCCAAAATATTAGTAAGTCATCACCAAAAACAACCCTGTGCGACCGAGTGCAGGTAGCATAACGTACTCCATTCCTTCTTCTTCTTCTTAAGGTGCCCTATCAAGTCCCCTTGATGTTGGCGATTAACATGGCGAAACTGTCTCTGTCTCGAGCTATTCTAAATAGGTGTTCTGCTTTCTTTACTCCTGTCCACTCCTGGATATTCTTCAACCACGAGGCCTGCTTTCTACCAATTCCTCTGCGTCCTTCGATTTTACCCATCATAATAAGTTGAAGAATATTATACCGCTCTCCCCTTACTACGTGTCCAAAATAGGCCATCTTTCTATATTTGATGTTATCAAGCAGCTCGCGGGTAGCATCTCCTCTCTTAAGGACTGCCACATTTGTCAGCATAGCCGTCCATGGTATTTTCAGTATACGTCTGTGCAGCCACATTTCAAAGGCCAAGTTGGGATAGCATTTGACCTTGCATACCGAGTTGACCAAAATTTTATTTTTCTAATCTTTAGGAGGGTCAATAGTAGCCTTAATTTAAAATCGCGAATGAATTCCTCCGTTACGTTAGCCGCCATCTTTATTTTAAAGGAGAACCGTTTTTGCTCAATATATCCGCCATTTTTAACTTTTCGTCAAAAATGGTAGGAACTGAAATTGTTCCAAATAAATCGTATTTACAATCGTTACAATTTTTGTCGTGAGGTCGATATTTTCAGAGTTAAATGTACTTGTAGATGCCTATATTTTTGACTATAATATTGCATGTAACTTTTTTAGTATTGTAAAATAATCAAATTATTTTAACCACTTAAAGTCCTATGTTTTGGCTATCTGTGTGCAAATTTTCAACCAAATCGAATATGATATATTTTGGGAATGGAGGAAAATGTAAAAAACGTTTTCTACACTATAAAATTTAATCAAAAACTTGTTTTGAATCAAAATAACTTGTTGTAATGCCATAATGACATTTTTAAGTCCCTTCTATTAAAATATTGTTTTTTCCATTCATATTTTACGATAGAAAATGCAAATTTGTTTAAATGAATACCAAATCATTGTAAAATGGCTTAAAATAACATTTTGAAAAAAAAGACAATTCGACCTTAAGTGTCTTATTTTTGCATTTCGCAGATGCTATATACCAATTTTCAGACAAATCCGAGATCCAAAAGTTTTTTTAATCCAAAATTGAGTGATTTGAAACGGAATCACCCTTACAATATACGAAATTGTATCAGCTCTAATCCAATTATTAATCCTATAATTTTCTATGGCCCCCTGGGGCATCCTCAGGTAAACTCCACATAAAATTCGGTATAGCGTATACCTAAATCGTCATAAACTATTCCAATTACCTAGCGAGCATAATCATCTCGTTTTCGATGCGCGGCGCGCTATTCGCGAACGGCCTTGAAATCGATGGACATCAAAAGTGATACCAGCAGCGTCGAAAAGTATGGAATGGACGACGACTCCGCCAACGAGCAACCAACGAGTTCGAGTTCACTAAACCAAATTCATGGCCAACTACTTGGCAAACAGGGTACAAACAACTATAGTTACACATTGGAATACTTGTGCGACTGCAAAATAAATACGACTGGACGTGGAGTGGACAGGAAACGAGATTAGAATATTTACGTGCTAATTATGGTATTTGAATATTTTTTGCGTTACATACGGTATCATTTTTTTTTCGAAATAATTTATGTGTAACAGAGCTTTTAGATAAAACAAAATCAGCAATGGGACATGGGTTATTTCAGTAAAAATAATTCGGACAAAAATATAAAAATTCTTCCTTTTTATTATTAAATTTTTACAAAAATCAACTATTCGACTACTTTTTGTTTAAAAATTTACTTTGAAATTTATTTTTTTTATGTAAAATGCATTAACTATAAATATTTAATAATAAGCTATAAATCATTTTTTTATTATTACATATTTACATTTTTTTAATATTTTGTTGATGCTCCTTCAGTTAAGGTACTAGTATACTTTAGAAGATCAAAATAGGCATTTTTTAAAGATTTTTTTTTCTCAGAACCTTTATTAAAAATGAGCAAAAAACTTTTTACATGTTAATATCTAACTCTTAGAGATTACAAAAAATATATCTTTTTTCATTTATGCACGTACACTAATACTTTACAGGGCGCCAAAGTCGAAAAAAAGTAGTTCCGATGGCGGACAGTTAATCTCAGGATCGGGATCTCTGAAACAAAAAAAATCGTACGGCATTTGAAAAAGGAAGGTTTCTTACGTGACAATTTACCACCGTTAGTGAAAAATTCCACAAAAAAAAGTTTTATGGACATTTGAAACATTTTTGTGAAAAAATTACCCGTTTTTCTTCAGTTTTTCATGGTTAAAAATATTATTATTTTATTTTTTGGTCAAATTGTGGTAAATTGTCACGTAAGAAACCTCTCTTTTTCAAATGCCGTACGATTTTTTTGTTTCAGATATCCCAATCCTGAGATTAACTGTCCGCCATCATTTTTTGAGTCCTCGAGTTTTGCGGCCTCTACAATTAATATTAGTGTGCGTGCATAAATGAAAAATATATATTTTTTGTACTCTTAAAGAGTTATATATTAACATGTAAAAAGCTTTATGTTAATTTTAATTATTGGTTCTAAAAAAATTCTTGAAAAAAATGAATATTTTTCATAATCAATCAGTCAATAATCCGGATTTGTATCCAGCAAAAATATCTGATTCTTTTAAAATAAATTAAGAACTTCGCTGCGAAAAACGAACCTCTACCGCAGTTCAAAAATATTTTACACATTTTTTTAAAAGCCCAAATAGTGTCTGATGTTTTTACTGTACATATGGTGCTATCTTCTTTTTATGAGCATTTTTCAGTGCGTCACAAATGATAGAAAAAAAAAGGTAAGTCCGTGATAATATACATTTTAGTGACATGACATTTTAGTTAAATCTGACAGTTGTCACATTTTATTTGCAATTTGGCATAAAAACAAATCAATTGCGTTTATTGCATTTATAAAATGGTATTTTCTTTGATTTGTATAGTCTTATAAATTGTTCAGATTATATTCGTAGATATATTATATAATTTGCAAATTATTTTATTTTCGATTATAGCGCCACCTATTGACAACTAGAATAAATGTTATAAATGTCACCGAGGAAATGTAATCACCGACGTGCGTTTTTTTTTGTCACATACAATTTAATGCGTTAGAAAGCAATCGAAAAACTGTAACGCACTGAAAGATCCTCATGAGAAAAAGCATATTATAAATTAATTACAATACAGTGTTTAAACATAAAAAAATGTTTTGATTAATTTCACCTCTAGAAACTTTACTGTACAAGAGAAAACATAAAATTTTAAAACGTTTGTTGTACTTTAATGTGTATACTGGCCTTTTTTGAGGTAATTTCGATAATCCGGATAATTTGATAATCCGAATGGGGTCCGGTCCCAATTAATCCGGATTATTGACGTTCTACTGTACATAGTACCTTAAATGCCCTTTGCTTCAATTTGTCGTTATGGTTTCAATGATATACTTATGTATTAGTTATTCAGCCAAAACAATTTTGTTGGTGACTTTTTATTAGAAATTTCTCATTTTAGTTCCCAAACAGTTTCTATAGGATTAAGGTCCGGAGAATTTCCCGACCAGTCCAAGAGAGGAATACCATTCCCAACCAGAAATTTTTTACTGATTTGGCAGTATGACATCGTGCTCCATCTTGCATAAATATGCAACCATTATTAGGGAGTTATTCATGCACTTGAGGTATCAGTGTTTTTCAATATTGATATTATTGATCTTGCCGCATTATCTCCTTCACTACTTGAAGTCTGCAAAGTTCCTTACATGGTAGCTCACACCATTATTTTTGTTGAACGTTTTACAGTACCTTTTTACCATTCAGGTAAATTTTCTTCCAGCTTTTCTTCAGGTCTTCGAGAAATATATTGTGCTTTATTGGTTAGTATTTCAAAGGTACTTTCGTCACTGAAGCAAACCTGTTAATTATCTATTAAAACCTCGATTAAATTTTTAACCCACATGATGTAATAACTTGTTTTCTTCTAGATTTACCCTTGCGTTACGGCGTTAAGGTTAGTTAATTGTTTTCATTACTCACATCAGAAACCATCACTGGTAAGTTTGCAGATGAGGCTGTCATCCTTGCAGCTGACGAAAATATGTATAACATCTACAGGTACAATTGAATGAAATCGATATGTGGTCAAACAAGTGGAGAATTAAAATGAAAGAAACAAAATCAGTCCAATTGACTTTTACCTTGAGAAGAAACCAGTGTCCCCCAGTTTCACTTAACAATATCCAACTTCCTCAATCCTCTAGCACCAAATACCTAGGTATTTGGCTCAAAACTCAATTGGCAAGAACATATTCTTAAGAAGCGGAAACAAATTGACCTAAGAATTAGAGATCTAAACTGGCTAGTCGGTAGGGGAACGAAAATGACCCTATGAAAATGACCCTTGTAGGAAATAAGATCCTTGTCTACAAAGCTGTTATAAAACCTATCTGGAAGTTAGAATCCAACTCTGGTGATGGGAGATTTTCCAATGAAAAATACTGCGAACGATAACTGATGCACCCTGATATGTGTCAAACCTAACATGAAGACCTTAGAATGACCTTGAAAACTTCATGAAGACAAGAATCCCGTTCATACAGGATGTGATCACTAAATATACCACGAAACATTATGAAGGACTGGAATCACACACTAACTCCCTACTTCAACTTTTAATAGTACATCATGCCAAAATGAGACTCAAAAAGATTTTATTTATTTATTGATAGTACTTTACAAATGACCTGGACTCTTTTCAACAGGATCTCACACTCAAAAGGATCTGGCAAGCTGACCTGAGAAACAGTTAAAGTGATATTGTCACTGGAGAAGATCTCACCCAGCTAACAGGAGTCCTTTGCTCCGCAGCTAGCCAATTAGCTTATAGGACCTACTTAATTTGTTTTTGATTGTTTAAGAGTGTGGAATAAAATACTCCATCAGCGTCAAACTTCAAATTTTATTGCAAAATTACGAATTACAACAAATACTTCCAATTTACCTTCATTTCATGGTTAAATAAGTTGAGTTTTATAACTAAAAAACAATAATTTCAGAATAAGTGTATTCCTGGAGTTATCTTAGTCTGGTCGTCCCGACTAAACGAAAACGAGGATTACCACAACGCTCTTGACTTGTTATACTATATTTGATGATATCTATTATTGGCACTAGACTGGAAAGCGGAAGCGGTTTGTGTTTTATCTCTAATTTTATAACCCTCGGTCTATAAAAGAAAATAGAAATGTGGTAGAACCTCGAAAGATACCCAGTGCATTAGGGACCTTATTGCAATGTACGTCTATTTATATTTATGTATTTAGAGAATAAGATTGAATCACAATGTATTTTAGAAGTTCAAGTTGCACCTGCTACTTAAATAATCATATTATACAAGGTACCATGGTATACATACAAGTAAACAACAAAATATAGAAATAAAGACGCAAACCTTCATTACACCGTATTGATTGATTTTAAGAAAATTCATATTTATTATAATTATTGCTGAAATAGATTACAGGAGAATTATTCTAAGATGACATTCCTTGGTATTTAATGCATATTGATGATGTGGTGTTGGAGCAAGGACTGGTGGCAGGTTACTGAAGTAACAGTCTTTCCCTGATTAAAAGGATGAATCTGGCTTTAGTTTAGTAAATACGACGGTATGTATTACCTTTTCTTGACTGAATTGTGTATAATAGGTCTGGATCCCGCGTATGAAAAATAAGTTGATTAATAGCAAGCTGAAAATTTGTTAATAGCTTAAGGGTGTCTACTGGGATAAACTTTGATATATGGGAACACTGGAACAGGGGCAGTTTTAATTGTGGAACAGGTTAAAAATTTGGAAGGGTCAGACCACGAAAACGGCACATTTATTTTGTCCGACAGAACAGACTTAAACTCTCCGAACAGAGATTAAATTCTCATGCAAAAATCAGACTGCTATTTATCACCTGTCATAATTCCTGTCATTTGACATATTCTACATGTTCCATTCATTAAAACGCCCATTTGGTGATAAATAGCAGTCTGATTTTTGCATGAGAGTTTAATCTCTGTTTGGAGAGTTTAAGTCTGTTCTGTTGGACAAAATAAATGTGCCGTTTTCGTGGTCTGACCGTTCCAAATTTTTAACCTGTTCCACAATTAAAACTGCCCCTGTTCCAGTGTTCCCATACATCAAAGTTTGTCCGACTAGACACCCTTCAGCTATTAACAAATTTTCAGCTTTTCATACGCGGGATCCAGACCTATAATAAATGTGTGAATAACTAATAAAGAATTGATTAAAAAGAGAACTCCAACTGTAGATCATAAAATACACACAATTCAGATTTAGAAAGAGTAAATCTGCAGTGGATGCGGTAAAATACATGGTAAACAAGGTCGACGCGTCTCAGATTTCTACACCCACGATTTTTTTGTCACCATAAATGGGAACGTGAATGGAAATTTCTCCACTTAATCTATCCTGCGAAGACCTAATTTCTCCTTCAGCCTGCAGCACAATCTCAGTTTCTGTGAGTCCGATATTGGGATTTGCGGTGCCAGTTTTCTTCTTTAACGTAAGAATCTATTTGAGATTCTACTTCCTATCCTTTCACTGCTTTGTCTTGTATCTCTTTTGTCAAAACATTTTTATATCTATGCTTTCCTTGCGTTCGTTCTCAAAGAACTCCTCATTCCTTACTTTCTAAATTTACTTTTATTACCTCCCTTGTCGTTTATTATTTTAGAATAATAACGCCACGTTGGGCGCCAATGTGTAATAATGTAAAATAAAACTATGTACTCGTATATCAGTTAAGCTATCACCTAGGACCTAGATCATTGGATGCCAATTGTTTAACAACAAAAGGACACCTTTCGGCCGGATTCACAAAGTAAAGTTAACTTGTAGTTAAGAGATAACCAGAGGTTATCCCAAAATATGCATTTTAGTTTCAGGTCAACGGCGAAGTTGTGGTTAACTGACAGAATTTTTAACCAGAGGTTGGAGTGGGTTACCCTTGTGGGTATACCCAGAAGGGTAACAATTATGAAACTGAAACGCATATTTTGGGTAACATCTGGTTATCTCTTAACCACAAGTTAACTTTACTTTGTGAAACCAGTCGTTAGTCGTGTACCTATAAAAACACACTTGAGATGCTAATTTTATTGTTGGGGTTTCGACAAGCTCTTTCTCAGATCGTTCTCTTGAACTCCTCAGCACAGCCTACACCCAAGAGCACACCCCTGGCTGTTCTGAGGAGTTCAAGAGAACTAAATACATAAGCAGATGGTGGTGGTCTCTGAAGCAAAATAAAATCCCAAACTGTCTTTCACGAAGAATAATGATTAAGCAGAATAGTTGGTTGAAGGAAGACTTGGGCGCCAACTATTTTTAGAAGAAAAATAGTAAAACAAAAGGTTAATAAATGAATAAAATAAAAAGAAATTGGAATGAAAAATTATTTGAAGAACAATAACGAACACGTAAGGCTTATAACATTACACCTTGTATAAAAATATTTTGAGTATATTCTATTACTTAAGTTTTTTAAACTCTAATACACATAATATTAAATTAAATAACGTTTCAGGAAAACATTGAAATTTGTATTCCAATGTTGAAAGGGATTACATACACTATAATTCGCATAGTTTGTAAACATATTAGTGGCTAACACATAAATTAATTCATTTCAGATAAGTTATGTCACTATCCACGTAGAAACTCAACAGCTGCTCGGGACAATTATACACTTAGTAAGTAGGTAGATAACGAGTCTATAAAAATGTGTATTTATCAAAGGAAAACCGCGCTTGCGGTAAACAGATAACGCCATTCATGGGAAGTTCAAACTTACACACAAATTGTGTTTCTATTATTGTTGTAGAAATAGTGCGCAATTTATTAGTTGTTAAATATACACTAATCACAAAACGTGTCGCATAATTTTTGAAACAGAAAAAAAATTAAATAATTTTTAATTTTTACCAGAATTAGGCCTGGATCCCGCGTACCAAAAAAAAGTTGATTAACATAAAAATTTGTTAATAGCTTAACGGTGTCTAGTCGGACAAACTATGATGTACGGGAATACTGGAACAGGGGAAGTTTTAATTCGGAAACAGTTTAAAAAATTGGAACGTCAGATTACGAAAAACGCACCATGTATTTTGTCGGGCACAACTTCCAATTGATTTGTTACCGTTTCATTAAACTCTCATGCAAAAATCAGACTGCATACAATTCCTGTCATTTGACATGTTCTTCGTGTTGAACTTATTGAAATGCCCAGTTGGTCATAAACACCAGTCTGATTTTTGCATGAGAGTTTAATGAAATGGTAACAAATCAATTGGAAATTCTGTCCGACAAAATACATGGAACGTTTTCGTAGTCTGAGGTTCCAAATTTTTAACCTGTTCCACAATTAAATCTTCCCCTGTTCCAGTGTTCCCATACATCAAAGTTTGTCCGACTAGACACCGTTAAGTTATTAACAAACTATCAGCTTGCTAATAATCAACTTTTTTTGGTACGCGGGATCCAGGTAATGTTATAATACTCGTCTATCATCTCCTTTAGGTGTCTACAAACAAACCCATAACATTTCAAGTTCAAGCGTGTTTTTCCAAAAAAAAAAGAAACAATAAACAAAACGTTGTTAAAGGAGAATATTTATTTTTGACATTTGTGTTCGATAATTTGATCTGTGCACTATGCTTGAATTTTCAATGAGGTGCGTTTTTACAAAAAATGAGTAATATAGAGTCAGAACAAATAGCCCACACTGTAGGTTTAATTGGAGATGGACGATCGCAGCAATATCTTGCTGATGTTATGGAAATCCACCAATCCAGCGTTACAAGAGCTTTAAGAAGGTATAGAGAAAATGGAGGATACACAAGAAGACCAATTCCAGGACGTTCCAGGTGCACGAACCACGCAGATGAACGTTATTGCATCTGCAGGCTATGCGTACGCATCATGTTACAGCTAGACCTAGGGCTAGACAACTGCGAAATGATCTTTCCACAGCCGTAATGTTCGAATAGTTTGTAGCCCTTTGTACAAGTAGTTTTTTAATCTATATTTGGGTGTCATATGCAGCAGCCTAACTTTTAAACTTATTAGTTACTAAGGTAGACTATGCAATTTGCAATTTATTTAAATTTTTTAATTCTGCAATTGATTGTTTCTGTTTACTTCATTATTATTATATATTTTGTTATTTAATTGACGATTTATGTAATTTTAGTAAATAATTGTATTATGGTTTTGTTTTCATAAGCTTTGTCGATAAAATTGTACAATTTTTTTATGACAATAAAGCATATTTCTAATTCTAAATCTAATAAGTGCCAATTCGGTTAGAAATAGATTAAGAGAATTTGAAATCAGACCCAGAATGCCTGCTACTGCTTCACTGTTAACCAGGGCACACCGTATGGCACGTTTAAGTTTTAAAAGAAAGTATCGATTGGGCTAATATTCTTTTTATTGATGAGTCAAGATTTGCACTTTGTGGTTCCGTCAGTGCAAAGTATCTGTCGGATCCACAAAGTGCAAATTTTTGACTCATCCGCAAAAAAATATTAGTCCAGTCGTTAATAGCCTAATCGACATGTTCTGGTGCAAAACTTAAACGTGCTATACGGTGTGCACTCATTAACAGTGGAGCAGTAGCAGGCATTCTGGGTCTGATTCCAAATTCCCTTATTCTGTTTCTAACCGAATTGGCATTTTACGAACCGAACATCACGGGCTGTGGAAAAATCATTTCGCAGTTGTCTAGCTGTAACATGATGTGTATGCAGTCTGCAGATTAAATAACGTTCATCTGCAGGGTTCGTGCACCTCTGCAGTCTTGGAACTAGTCTTCTTGTGTATCCTTCACTTTCAATATACCTTCTTAAAGCACTTGAAACGCTGGATTGGTGGATTCCCATATCATCAGCAAGATATTGCTGCGATCGTCCACCTCCAATTAAAGCTACAATTTGGGCTGCTTGTTCTAACGTTATATTACTCATTTTTATAAGAACGCACCTCCAGATTAAAAACTCAAGCAGACAAAGTGCACAGATCAGATTCTCGAACACAAATGACCAAAATAAATATTCTCTTTTAACAACGTTTTGTTTACTGTTTTCTTTTCTGCAAAAACATGCTTCAACTTGAAATGTTATGGGTTTGTAGACACCTAAAGTAGACGATAGACGAGTGTTATAACATTCTGCTAAAAATTAGAAACTATTTTTAAACTTTTTTTTCTGTTTCATAAATTATGCGATACTTTTTGTGATTAGTGTACAGTGCCGGCAAAAAAAATCTTTACATTGCCAAATAAATCACCAAATTTGGAGTCTGCACTTGGAGGGGAGGGGGATAGCGTACTTGCAACGGCAATTATCTGTAGTTTACGGACCGCTTGGCTTATTTAGGGTATTCTGCGCATTTGCACTGTAAACAGTTGGCTTTGTGCGGGTAGTCAGTGTTAAACTTTTTCTCATTTACCGCATAAAGTTTGAGATCGTCAAATTCTAAATTGAACTGACAAATATGGGTCGAAAGAAACTTACAAAAGAGGAGAAGGTTCGTGCTTTAACATTGCTGGAAACAGGAGACTCTGTAATTACCGTAGCACGTGATATTGGTGCTTCAAGAGGGGCTATTTATCAACTGAAACGTTGCAGCCGAACGTTTCAGTTGATAAATAGCCCTTTTTGAAGCATCAATGTGCTACGGTAATTACAGAGTCTCCTTTCTCCAGTAATGTTAAAGCATAGACCTTCTCGTCTTTTGTAAGTTTCTTTCGACCCATATTTGTCAGTTCAATTTAGAATTTAACGATCTCAAACTTTACGCGGTAAATGAGAAGAAGTTTAACACTGACTACCCGCACAAAGCCAACTGTTTACAGTGCAAATGCGCAGAATACCCTAAATAAGCTAAGCAGTCCGTAAACTACAGATAATTGCCGTCGCAAGCACGCTATCCCCCCTCCCCTACCCTCCCCTCCAAGCGCAGTCAGAACGCATACAAATTGTCTTCAAATTTGGTGATTTATTTGGCAATGTAAAGATTTTTTTTGCCGGCACTGTATATTATTTAAAGTTACAATTTGATTGTTTTATGCCCTTAGATAATCTGGAGTAGTACACAGTAGTGAGTCAATTTTAATAACCTTTTTAATAAAGCGAACACGAGTTTAAAAAAAAAACTGGATAAAAAATACAGGAATAAAATAGACGGTTTATTAAAATTGCAATATCAAATGGTCTTTTTAAAAACTATCAAGGACCAGTTACATATCTCCCAGTTTAATATTCTCTTCATTTAGACTTGTTCATAGTAAATATTAAAACATGATATAAAAACACCACACTGGTTTCAATAACGACACAACAGTGTTATTGTTTAGCTATACATAATATTATCAGCTTAGGAGAGAAATGTTAAAGATACTTATTTTTGTAGTGTACAAAACAATTTGTAATATTACATAACCGCATATTTCTCACTGTCTTTTCTAGTTACTTAACTTTTATGAATTTTGGTTCATATCCATTCATCATCATTGGCTCATCCCATGTTGGGTCTTGGCCTGTTCCAGAATCAGCTTCCATCGTATCCTTCGCATTGGTTTTCCAATTTCATACTCATAACATTCGCAAGTCGTCTTCCACCTGGTCCTTAAATCGCGCTCTGCCACTTCTCCTCACTCCATCAGGTCTTTGATAAATGTGTTTCGACGGCTCCATCTCATTCATTCTCTCTAACTGGCCTAGCTACCGCAACCTGTTTATTTTGAAAGATCTATCAATACTAGGCTCGTTATAAAGGCGGTAAAGCTCAAAATTATAGCGTCTACGCATAATCAGTTTCCCTGCACGCCTTTATAGATATGTTCCGATGGTAGGTTACGGAATCAATTAAAAATAAGTGTAAACAATGAACAATAATATATTTATTTGTTTCGATAAAAAACGTGTTTTGCTTATATCTCAAAAGGGTGTGTTGTTGACGTACCGCGTCTATCCCGACGCCCGCTGGGGTGCGACTCAATCGTTCGCCTGCTGTGTCGATACTGACGCTGTGGCTGAAAAAAACCACAAACGCTAATATGTTTGTGTTTCTACAATATGGCTAGAAAAGGCAATAAATTACTACATCTGGCGTTTTAAAAGTTAAGAACCTTTTTTCTGTATTTTAAAAAGTTGACATAAAGAGCGTGGCAATCTGCCTCGGAATCTATTAGTGTTTCCTTAAAAAAAAAATATTAATTTTATACAATCTGCTTAGGGATACATTTCATTAATGGCCCTTGTTAGCATATGGTTTGTATATTAAATGTTATTTCGTTTTGAGAAAAGTTATTAAAAATTTAGCAAAAATAGTAATTAAAGCGTATCGCTATAGATATGTCTCGAGGATTTTACGTTCAAAACAGCCTAACCGTTCTTCATCACTTTTTGTTATCGTCCACGTTTCTGACGCGTAAGTGACGACGGGCTTGATTAGAGTTCTGTATATCAACATTTTTGTTCTTTTTGTGGCTATGTTTGATGTTAAGTTTCTTTAATCCATAGTACACTCTATTTGCTAGATATATCCGTCTGTTAATTTCTGCAGTTCCTGTATTACTTTGGTTGATTTGTGAGCCTAGATATACGAACTCTCTTCCTTCGAAATTATATGTTCCAACTGTTAGATCTTCAGGTTTTGCTACTTGATTATTATTTGTGACCTTCATACTTACTTAGTTTATTAGTGTTAACGTGTAGCCTCATTCCTTTTGCTGCTGCTTCCAATGCAGTGAACGATTGAACCAGGTTCGCCTTTCTTCTTGCGATGATATCAATGTCATCTGCATACGATAGTATTTTTACACTCCTATTAATAATGGACCCCTCTTGTTGTTATTCCAGACTCTCTACTTAATAGCTTTCGCTAGGGCAATGTTGAAAAGAAGGCACGATAAGCTATCTCCCTGTCAAAGTCCTGTTTGTGTCTGGAAAATTCTTGATATTCCGTTCTTCACTCTAACCTTACACTCAACTGTTGAGAGGGTTGCTTTCACCAGCCTAAGTGTTTTGGGATATTAAATTCTACCATGGTTTTATATAGTGCGTTTCTGCCTACACTATCATCTTCTTCTTATTTACGTGCCATCTCCGCGACGGCGGTTGGCAATCATCACGGCTATTCTGATCTTAGATGTTGCTGTTCTGAATAGTTCGGTTGATATGCATCCATACCATTTCCCAGTGGCGTGCGGTGACATTTTCGGAAGAGGAAGCGATTCAATAAGGGTTTAACAAATATTTTCTTACGAGGGTCGAGATCAAAACATATACCTACTTAATAGGTGTATACCTAATGTATTACCTGTTAACTTATATCGACTAAAAACAAGAACTACAAAAAATTAGGTATAGTGTTTAACCCAGTCTGAGAGACATGCACACGCCTTGAGAATGAGATTCGGGTGATACAAATTCATTGAGGTAAGGATGATTTACTCTTATAAGCGGGCGTCACTGCATCCCGCCCCAATGCTTCATACTATCCACTTCCCCTCCGATAGCACTCTGATGCGCTATATGGGCTCTCTATCAGCAAAGTGCTTATTATGTGGGAGTCCTGGATACAAGGACTCACAAACGAAATCTTACCCCGATCAATGCAGGTTAGTGACTCTAGTGACTTAGTATATCGTATATCTAGTGACTTATCATCGATCTGTACTGCTTGCTCAGGGTCAAGTCCCTGCTCCAGGCTTGGTTTCTTTAAACTTAAAAAGAAGAGTTCTATTCAAAATTGTTTTTATATTCCGATTTCGAATCACCTTCCATAACACACAACTTTCAACAATATGACACTTATTTACTTATACTTGAGTCCTATTCTCTTATCAACCAATGCAAATTTTTTGTCGATAACATCGTCGTAAAATTTTGGATTTTCTGATAATTAAAAAACTCTAACAAGAAGTAAAACCACTTCTATGTAAATTGGTATATTTATTAAAACTTAAAAATCCCAATGGATTGAATAAAAATGTCCAATTCAGAACGTTTTCAGACCTATCGGTCCATCATCAGTGAATCTACAATAAAATAAGTAATCCCACTATTAGAATTGAAAGATGGTTGAAATTTTTAAAAGCTAAAAATGTGGTTAGATTACTTACGTGCATACTTGCTAAATAGCCCCAGAACCAAACAATGGTTGAATTTAAAATTCAATTTACATTATTTAAAAATAATATTAAACAGGCTAAACGCCGATGTTACAGGATATTGCCTATGGGAACATGGTGAAACCCTACCAAAACCTCAATCAACCATCTTAGGCCAACTTTGACTATAAAGTGACACTAATGTCTAAGGAACTGTTTGAAGTGACATTGACAGTAGAGAAAAAGGTAGTCGATTTTCAATGTTAATTAACCAAAAGGTCATGACCCACAACAAATGATAAAGATTTTAATATCTGAAAATGTCTAACATTTTAAATCTATTGGTTATTGAAAAGAAATTGTGATATACAAAATTAATTTAGAATATAAGATTATTTATATTGACTGTATACCATAACATTAGATTGATCAAATTGATAGAAAGAAAGTAAGCTGCTGTCAATAAAGATAAAAAGATAAAAATAGATGAAGGTGAGAAAAGAGAAAAATCAATATTAGTTGGAAAGTTATTGTACAAAATGAATAAATTGGTAGGCAATTTAATCTAGTCTATATTGTATTGGTGGTTGTATATGTAAAAGGAAAATATTGTTATTTAAAAATGCAAGTTTTTGTAAATAATGGATTTGAGTTAGGATACAGTCAAATAATTAAAAGTGTGTAATATGTGAATGAAAAAGAATTGTAATTATTATGAGATGGTTTATTTTTTAATTTTATTTCAAAAGTTTTGAGAGAATTCTTGTGACAAAGTGTTGGTATGGGAAATTAGAGATAAAGTAATGTATGATTATAGCTGTTAAGTCCAGTTGATACAAAAATGAAATTAAAATGAAAATAATATTGAAAGTGTACTGAATAAAATAAAACCAAAGTAAGAAAAAGAATATAGATATAATTTAATTGTAATGATAATGGATCTGAATGTGAGAACTGAAATCAAGTGAATGGATGTTAGTTGGAGAGGTAAAAGTTTTCTTGGAAAAGGTCAAAGACAAAAAGCAGAGGGCTGTGGTGTAAGGTATAAAGACAAGAATTTTAAGGGAAAGAGAGGGATAAAGAAAAGATGAGGTGTGGAATTAAACTGAACGAAGTAATGAAATGAAAAAGAAGTAAAAAGATAGTAGGGTGAATTAATGAGGTGATGGTTAATAGGGTTCAATAGTTAATAATGTTATTCGGGTAAAGGAGTTTGGAAGCAGTGAAGGAAAGAGGAAATTTTGAAAAAGAAGAGAGAGTAAGTTGAAAGAGAAAGAATAGGATAAAAAGAGGAAGTTGAAAAAATATAGGAATTATGAGAATAATTGGCGGTGAATGGGGACAAAGTTGCGGTTAAGGGATGTTTGTCTATTGACACAGTTGGGACTCTTCTTCATGTCCTTGCCAATCTCCAAATCTTCGTATAAGTCTAAACGGAGTGTATTGTTTTGTTGAATATTGTGTATCAACTGGACACCTTCAGGAATCTTAAGTTCATGTTTATTGACTTTTAAATGGTGTGAAAAGGCAGAAGTGGTATCTCTCTTGCTGTGTTCAGCAGATCGGGTAGAAAGGGATCTGTAAGTTCTGCCGATGTAGGTGGCATCACAATCTGAACAAGAGAGTCTGTATACCCCACTCCGGTTCATATAATGGATAGGATCTTTGGTATTAGTTAAACTTTTGCTGAGAGTGTTATTAACTTTGAAAGATATTTTTATGTTGTCACAAGAATTTGAAATGATATGTTTGACTCTTTCAGATAATTTGGAGTTATTGAATGGTAAGGAGGCATAGATGGGAGTAGTTGTGGATGATGTAGAGAAAGCGGATTGTTGTAGTAATTTGAGTTCTCTTTTTTGTTGAAGTTTAGTGATAATGTCTGGGTCATAACCATTGTTGACTGCAATCTGTTTGATAATATTCAACTCTTTGTTGAATTCAGTTACGGATAAAGGAATAGAGTTTAATCTATGTATAAAACTGCGAAAAGCAGAGAGTTTATATGATAAAGGGTGATTAGAAGTAGAATGGATAACATGATCTGTCTGTGTTGGTTTACGGTAGATACCAAAGTTGAAGTGGTCATGTAGTCTGGTAATAGATAAATCCAGAAAGTTAATGGAGTTAGAAGATTCTAGTTCCATGGTAAAGGTGATATTAGGATGGATTTGATTTATTTTGTGAAGTAAGTTGTGAGCTGAATCAGAGTTACCAGAAATGAGGACTAAAATGTCATCAACATAACGGAACCAGTGTAAGATCTCTGGATTTTTTATGATATAGTTGGATTCTAAGTGATCCATAAAAACATCAGCTAAGAAAGGGGATAAGCAACTACCCATTGCTAAACCGTCAGGTTGTTGATAAAAGTTGTTATTAAAAACAAAGTAATCTTGAGATAGACAAATTTTGAGAATGTTTATAATAGACGAAGTGGTGGTGGAAGTGACAGAATTATTTAAGAGGAGTGAATTAACCAGACTAATCGATTCATTTTTTGGTACTGAAGTAAATAAATTGCTAACATCAAAAGAAAGCATAACAATATTTGGATTAAGATTGACAAGTTGAAGTTTTTCAACTAATTGGCGAGAATTCAAAACAGTAAACTGTGGGGTAAAGTTAATAAAGTTTTTAATGGTGTTAAGAATGAATTTAGATAAAATAGAAACTGGAGTGTTAATGAAGCTGACAACGGGACGAATAGGAATGTCAACTTTGTGTATCTTTGGTAAACCGTATAACCTGGGGGTGAGTGGATTTGATGGAATTTTAGTATATGGTGCTTCAAATTCAGAAAAGAATTCAGTAATTTGCTTTAAGTTGGTTTTCATCTTCGAAACAAAAGATTTAGAGGGATCAACAGGAAGCAAAGTAAAGTTATTGTTGTCTAGGAAAGAGGTGACTTTGTCAATGTATAATTGTTGGTCTAAAATAACAAGGCAGTTACCCTTATCTGCTTTGCTGAAGATGAGGTGGTGGTTTTGGATCTTATTTTTGATAGATTTGAGTGTGGAGAGAAGGGATTTAGACTTATTATATGAGAAATTGGGAAAAGAGAGAGATGAAGAAGTTTGTGTAGAAGTAGAAGGGGAACTGATGTTGGTAAGAGAGGAGTTATTGTTGGAAAGAAGTTTAGTTTTGAATTTGTTGATAGTTTGGATGCAAGAGTTTCTGATTGAAGTTTTTTGTGTGAGTGAAATGGAAAGATTCTGAATAACCATGTCGGTCTCTATGGAAAGACTCTCAAGATCTTTGATAGATAAATTGCTAGGAATGGAGTGTTTGAGGCCGAGGTTTAAGAGTTTTAATTCGTCATCAGAAAATTGGACATTTGAGAGATTTTTGATTCTTGGGTGGAATCGAAAATTGGAATAATTTTTATTACGAGAAGCTTTTTGTTGATCAAGTCTAATCTTATTGTTGATTAAGTGTTTTAATTTATTATTGACTCTATTAAATTTAACTGAATGTGAATGATCTACCTTATCCTGAACGTCTGACATAAAAGAATTAAGATTAATAAATTGTAAAGTTTCAAGTAGAGAATCATATGTTACCTTTAGCTTACATTCTATGTAGTTGAGTTTACTGTAATGTTTACAAATCTCTTTCTTCATGAGTTTAATCTGCATGGAGGTCCTGATGTTAGGATGTACATTATTGGATGTTCTAACTCTACAAAATGTTGGGAAGACTTTATGATGTAAACATCTTGAAATGAACCATATGTCCAGCTTTATGTTGCTCCGTTGTGTGGCTAATCGCAAGTATTGTAGCGCCAAGTTGACCATACTGTCATATATAAACTAAAAGGGAGGTTCCCTAGGTTGGCTGTATACCATATAGTTAAAAAACTCTAACAAGAAGTAAAACCACTTCTATGTAAATTGGTATATTTATTAAAACTTAAAAATCCCAATGGATTGAATAAAAATGTCCAATTCAGAACGTTTTCAGACCTATCGGTCCATCATCAGTGAATCTACAATAAAATAAGTAATCCCACTATTAGAATTGAAAGATGGTTGAAATTTTTAAAAGCTAAAAATGTGGTTAGATTACTTACGTGCATACTTGCTAAATAGCCCCAGAACCAAACAATGGTTGAATTTAAAATTCAATTTACATTATTTAAAAATAATATTAAACAGGCTAAACGCCGATGTTACAGGATATTGCCTATGGGAACATGGTGAAACCCTACCAAAACCTCAATCAACCATCTTAGGCCAACTTTGACTATAAAGTGACACTAATGTCTAAGGAACTGTTTGAAGTGACATTGACAGTAGAGAAAAAGGTAGTCGATTTTCAATGTTAATTAACCAAAAGGTCATGACCCACAACAAATGATAAAGATTTTAATATCTGAAAATGTCTAACATTTTAAATCTATTGGTTATTGAAAAGAAATTGTGATATACAAAATTAATTTAGAATATAAGATTATTTATATTGACTGTATACCATAACATTAGATTGATCAAATTGATAGAAAGAAAGTAAGCTGCTGTCAATAAAGATAAAAAGATAAAAATAGATGAAGGTGAGAAAAGAGAAAAATCAATATTAGTTGGAAAGTTATTGTACAAAATGAATAAATTGGTAGGCAATTTAATCTAGTCTATATTGTATTGGTGGTTGTATATGTAAAAGGAAAATATTGTTATTTAAAAATGCAAGTTTTTATGCAATATTAATATTAACCATCACCTCATTAATTCACCCTACTATCTTTTTACTTCTTTTTCATTTCATTACTTCGTTCAGTTTAATTCCACACCTCATCTTTTCTTTATCCCTCTCTTTCCCTTAAAATTCTTGTCTTTATACCTTACACCACAGCCCTCTGCTTTTTGTCTTTGACCTTTTCCAAGAAAACTTTTACCTCTCCAACTAACATCCATTCACTTGATTTCAGTTCTCACATTCAGATCCATTATCATTACAATTAAATTATATCTATATTCTTTTTCTTACTTTGGTTTTATTTTATTCAGTACACTTTCAATATTATTTTCATTTTAATTTCATTTTTGTATCAACTGGACTTAACAGCTATAATCATACATTACTTTATCTCTAATTTCCCATACCAACACTTTGTCACAAGAATTCTCTCAAAACTTTTGAAATAAAATTAAAAAATAAACCATCTCATAATAATTACAATTCTTTTTCATTCACATATTACACACTTTTAATTATTTGACTGTATCCTAACTCAAATCCATTATTTACAAAAACTTGCATTTTTAAATAACAATATTTTCCTTTTACATATACAACCACCAATACAATATAGACTAGATTAAATTGCCTACCAATTTATTCATTTTGTACAATAACTTTCCAACTAATATTGATTTTTCTCTTTTCTCACCTTCATCTATTTTTATCTTTTTATCTTTATTGACAGCAGCTTACTTTCTTTCTATCAATTTGATCAATCTAATGTTATGGTATACAGTCAATATAAATAATCTTATATTCTAAATTAATTTTGTATATCACAATTTCTTTTCAATAACCAATAGATTTAAAATGTTAGACATTTTCAGATATTAAAATCTTTATCATTTGTTGTGGGTCATGACCTTTTGGTTAATTAACATTGAAAATCGACTACCTTTTTCTCTACTGTCAATGTCACTTCAAACAGTTCCTTAGACATTAGTGTCACTTTATAGTCAAAGTTGGCCTAAGATGGTTGATTGAGGTTTTGGTAGGGTTTCACCATGTTCCCATAGGCAATATCCTGTAACATCGGCGTTTAGCCTGTTTAATATTATTTTTAAATAATGTAAATTGAATTTTAAATTCAACCATTGTTTGGTTCTGGGGCTATTTAGCAAGTATGCACGTAAGTAATCTAACCACATTTTTAGCTTTTAAAAATTTCAACCATCTTTCAATTCTAATAGTGGGATTACTTATTTTATTGTAGATTCACTGATGATGGACCGATAGGTCTGAAAACGTTCTGAATTGGACATTTTTATTCAATCCATTGGGATTTTTAAGTTTTAATAAATATACCAATTTACATAGAAGTGGTTTTACTTCTTGTTAGAGTTTTTTAACTATATGGTATACAGCCAACCTAGGGAACCTCCCTTTTAGTTTATATATGACAGTATGGTCAACTTGGCGCTACAATACTTGCGATTAGCCACACAACGGAGCAACATAAAGCTGGACATATGGTTCATTTCAAGATGTTTACATCATAAAGTCTTCCCAACATTTTGTAGAGTTAGAACATCCAATAATGTACATCCTAACATCAGGACCTCCATGCAGATTAAACTCATGAAGAAAGAGATTTGTAAACATTACAGTAAACTCAACTACATAGAATGTAAGCTAAAGGTAACATATGATTCTCTACTTGAAACTTTACAATTTATTAATCTTAATTCTTTTATGTCAGACGTTCAGGATAAGGTAGATCATTCACATTCAGTTAAATTTAATAGAGTCAATAATAAATTAAAACACTTAATCAACAATAAGATTAGACTTGATCAACAAAAAGCTTCTCGTAATAAAAATTATTCCAATTTTCGATTCCACCCAAGAATCAAAAATCTCTCAAATGTCCAATTTTCTGATGACGAATTAAAACTCTTAAACCTCGGCCTCAAACACTCCATTCCTAGCAATTTATCTATCAAAGATCTTGAGAGTCTTTCCATAGAGACCGACATGGTTATTCAGAATCTTTCCATTTCACTCACACAAAAAACTTCAATCAGAAACTCTTGCATCCAAACTATCAACAAATTCAAAACTAAACTTCTTTCCAACAATAACTCCTCTCTTACCAACATCAGTTCCCCTTCTACTTCTACACAAACTTCTTCATCTCTCTCTTTTCCCAATTTCTCATATAATAAGTCTAAATCCCTTCTCTCCACACTCAAATCTATCAAAAATAAGATCCAAAACCACCACCTCATCTTCAGCAAAGCAGATAAGGGTAACTGCCTTGTTATTTTAGACCAACAATTATACATTGACAAAGTCACCTCTTTCCTAGACAACAATAACTTTACTTTGCTTCCTGTTGATCCCTCTAAATCTTTTGTTTCGAAGATGAAAACCAACTTAAAGCAATTTACTGAATTCTTTTCTGAATTTGAAGCACCATATACTAAAATTCCATCAAATCCACTCACCCCCAGGTTATACGGTTTACCAAAGATACACAAAGTTGACATTCCTATTCGTCCCGTTGTCAGCTTCATTAACACTCCAGTTTCTATTTTATCTAAATTCATTCTTAACACCATTAAAAACTTTATTAACTTTACCCCACAGTTTACTGTTTTGAATTCTCGCCAATTAGTTGAAAAACTTCAACTTGTCAATCTTAATCCAAATATTGTTATGCTTTCTTTTGATGTTAGCAATTTATTTACTTCAGTACCAAAAAATGAATCGATTAGTCTGGTTAATTCACTCCTCTTAAATAATTCTGTCACTTCCACCACCACTTCGTCTATTATAAACATTCTCAAAATTTGTCTATCTCAAGATTACTTTGTTTTTAATAACAACTTTTATCAACAACCTGACGGTTTAGCAATGGGTAGTTGCTTATCCCCTTTCTTAGCTGATGTTTTTATGGATCACTTAGAATCCAACTATATCATAAAAAATCCAGAGATCTTACACTGGTTCCGTTATGTTGATGACATTTTAGTCCTCATTTCTGGTAACTCTGATTCAGCTCACAACTTACTTCACAAAATAAATCAAATCCATCCTAATATCACCTTTACCATGGAACTAGAATCTTCTAACTCCATTAACTTTCTGGATTTATCTATTACCAGACTACATGACCACTTCAACTTTGGTATCTACCGTAAACCAACACAGACAGATCATGTTATCCATTCTACTTCTAATCACCCTTTATCATATAAACTCTCTGCTTTTCGCAGTTTTATACATAGATTAAACTCTATTCCTTTATCCGTAACTGAATTCAACAAAGAGTTGAATATTATCAAACAGATTGCAGTCAACAATGGTTATGACCCAGACATTATCACTAAACTTCAACAAAAAAGAGAACTCAAATTACTACAACAATCCGCTTTCTCTACATCATCCACAACTACTCCCATCTATGCCTCCTTACCATTCAATAACTCCAAATTATCTGAAAGAGTCAAACATATCATTTCAAATTCTTGTGACAACATAAAAATATCTTTCAAAGTTAATAACACTCTCAGCAAAAGTTTAACTAATACCAAAGATCCTATCCATTATATGAACCGGAGTGGGGTATACAGACTCTCTTGTTCAGATTGTGATGCCACCTACATCGGCAGAACTTACAGATCCCTTTCTACCCGATCTGCTGAACACAGCAAGAGAGATACCACTTCTGCCTTTTCACACCATTTAAAAGTCAATAAACATGAACTTAAGATTCCTGAAGGTGTCCAGTTGATACACAATATTCAACAAAACAATACACTCCGTTTAGACTTATACGAAGATTTGGAGATTGGCAAGGACATGAAGAAGAGTCCCAACTGTGTCAATAGACAAACATCCCTTAACCGCAACTTTGTCCCCATTCACCGCCAATTATTCTCATAATTCCTATATTTTTTCAACTTCCTCTTTTTATCCTATTCTTTCTCTTTCAACTTACTCTCTCTTCTTTTTCAAAATTTCCTCTTTCCTTCACTGCTTCCAAACTCCTTTACCCGAATAACATTATTAACTATTGAACCCTATTAACCATCACCTCATTAATTCACCCTACTATCTTTTTACTTCTTTTTCATTTCATTACTTCGTTCAGTTTAATTCCACACCTCATCTTTTCTTTATCCCTCTCTTTCCCTTAAAATTCTTGTCTTTATACCTTACACCACAGCCCTCTGCTTTTTGTCTTTGACCTTTTCCAAGAAAACTTTTACCTCTCCAACTAACATCCATTCACTTGATTTCAGTTCTCACATTCAGATCCATTATCATTACAATTAAATTATATCTATATTCTTTTTCTTACTTTGGTTTTATTTTATTCAGTACACTTTCAATATTTTTTTCATTTTAATTTCATTTTTGTATCAACTGGACTTAACAGCTATAATCATACATTACTTTATCTCTAATTTCCCATACCAACACTTTGTCACAAGAATTCTCTCAAAACTTTTGAAATAAAATTAAAAAATAAACCATCTCATAATAATTACAATTCTTTTTCATTCACATATTACACACTTTTAATTATTTGACTGTATCCTAACTCAAATCCATTATTTACAAAAACTTGCATTTTTAAATAACAATATTTTCCTTTTACATATACAACCACCAATACAATATAGACTAGATTAAATTGCCTACCAATTTATTCATTTTGTACAATAACTTTCCAACTAATATTGATTTTTCTCTTTTCTCACCTTCATCTATTTTTATCTTTTTATCTTTATTGACAGCAGCTTACTTTCTTTCTATCAATTTGATCAATCTAATGTTATGGTATACAGTCAATATAAATAATCTTATATTCTAAATTAATTTTGTATATCACAATTTCTTTTCAATAACCAATAGATTTAAAATGTTAGACATTTTCAGATATTAAAATCTTTATCATTTGTTGTGGGTCATGACCTTTTGGTTAATTAACATTGAAAATCGACTACCTTTTTCTCTACTGTCAATGTCACTTCAAACAGTTCCTTAGACATTAGTGTCACTTTATAGTCAAAGTTGGCCTAAGATGGTTGATTGAGGTTTTGGTAGGGTTTCACCATGTTCCCATAGGCAATATCCTGTAACATCGGCGTTTAGCCTGTTTAATATTATTTTTAAATAATGTAAATTGAATTTTAAATTCAACCATTGTTTGGTTCTGGGGCTATTTAGCAAGTATGCACGTAAGTAATCTAACCACATTTTTAGCTTTTAAAAATTTCAACCATCTTTCAATTCTAATAGTGGGATTACTTATTTTATTGTAGATTCACTGATGATGGACCGATAGGTCTGAAAACGTTCTGAATTGGACATTTTTATTCAATCCATTGGGATTTTTAAGTTTTAATAAATATACCAATTTACATAGAAGTGGTTTTACTTCTTGTTAGAGTTTTTTAACTATATGGTATACAGCCAACCTAGGGAACCTCCCTTTTAGTTTCTGATAATTGTTTAATAAATGCACTCTTTTTCAATGGATAATAGGGCTAACTTGGAAAGTCTGTCTTCACTTGTAAAATTTATTGTAAAACTTTTGATGCGTTTTAATACTGAAAAACTTCGTTCAACTGATACACTTGTAGCTGGGATAGTTAGTACCTACTACTTAATTCACATAACTTGCCCACTTCACACAGAGACTGATTTAAACCAGTAGTATTCAAAAAATTCAACCGATAAGTATTTTTTTATCACTAATTTCAGGTGTTTTATAAATGACATTTAACTGAGAATGCAAAGCTAGATTATCAAAAAAAAATCATAATTTAATCGTACTGAATTAAATAGGTACATACCTCTGTGGGAGATTTTAATGAATTATAATTAGACATATTAAAATTACATAATTCTACATATTTTATTTCTTTAAAATTTTCAAAGTGATAATTCATTTGTTGTAGAATATTATCAAAAATCAAAAATTTCGATGTATAATCTTCGATAGGTCTCTCTTTCGCCGACAATATCAATCATCATTACTTTTCTTTTAGGTTCGAAGCCCATATTTTCAGCTTTATCCCAAATATTTTTAAACACCTCATTTTTTTAATCATCATAAGTCATCAAATTGTCTTATACAAAATACAATGTCACTTGACTTCGTCTGTAAAAAGTCGTAGGTACTATAAAATATCAGTAAAAGGAAAAATCTCAAAATGTCAAATAAAATATTAGTAAAAATATTAAGCAAAAAATTGAAATCGAGCCATTTGTACCTAAATACCTACCCTTTATAGCAGCAGTAACAGACTCCGCATCTCGTTTTCGAATCGGAAGCGGTCGGACGAGCGCTTCCAGGCGTATCAAAATTCGCGTGAAAGGAACATGACTAGCGAGTGAGGTTATTAAACCCTGACCAATTTTTGAACGGGACAAATGCATGACAAGCAGCGATTTTGAGATGCGCTTCCGTCAGGACCGGACTGAATCATTGAATTGTGTGCTTATTTGAGACCATTCGTATGCGATCAAATTTTAATAATGTTTCAATGCCTATTAGATACATAATAGATTACTTAGATTAGGGAAACATTGTTGATAATTAAATACTAATTAATAATATATGTATTTTCTTATATGGAAGTATAAGGAAGCGGTGCTTCCCCCGCTTCCATGGACCGCACGCCTCTGCCATTTCCTCAAGTTACGCAACCATGAGATTCTTCTCCTTCCTACACTTCTCTTGCCTTGGATTTTCCCTTGCATAATTACAATTATACAATTAATTCCCTTGTATAATAACACTGTCCTAGGTACATCTAAAATCCACAAACAAATGGTGAGTATCAATTCCATATCTACTCATATGTTTTTCCAAAGCTTGTCTTAGAAGGAATATTTGATGGATAGTAGACTTTTCTTTGCGAAACCCACACTGATATTTGCCTATTATGCTTTCACAATATCCCGACAATCGTCCATAAAGAATGTAGGCCAATATTCTGTAGGTTACAAGCAAGGTAATGCCTCTGTAGGTATCACAAACTGTTTGGTCTCCTTTCTTGTTTTTGGAAAAGAAAGAACGTTTTTGCTTGTTTCATCAATTATCAAAAAGCTTTTGACAAGCTGATAAAAATACTCTAAAAAATCAAAGTTGATGAAAAAGATATCCGAATTATAAAGATCTTACATTGTAGGCAAAAGGCACGGGCGCCAGTAGAACACTCTAAACCAGACGATATTGCCATACAAGTTCGACAGGGTTTGTATTATTCTCGGAGATCGCTGGGAAAATTTACACTCAAAATAACAAAATTCAGTTTGGCAACACTGTGTGAATGTTGATAGTAACATATCCCTTTTAAGATAAACATAACTGTAATTTAGTCCAGACAAATTAATATATTTTTTTGCCAACAAAAATGAGATTTTTCAACCAAATAATGTTTCAAATATGATGTGCAAAATAATTTCTAATTGGGTTCTGTTAATGAGCTTGCTTTTTGTCATTAAAGTAGAAAAAACTTTAAATTTTACTCATTAAATCATTATCGTCCAGTTATCGTCGTAATTATTTTAACTGTATGTAAATTTCCTGTTTTACTAATATCCGTCAACTAATTCTGAATGATTAATGGGTTGTTAAAACATTTTACCTGTAGCGGCTTCTGGAATATCTTAAAAATATCGAATTTCATTGATAAAATGCGCATATCCCACCGATCTTCGCTTCGATCATACCACCTCTGCTATTCAACCTGTAATCTGATCACATATTTAAAGAATCAGAAGACGATTTAAGAGATTTCGGCAGAATATTAAAAAAAACGACAATTTTAAAAACTATAATACCTAATTGAATAAATGTTTTTACTTTAATTTGAACAATATTCAGTTCATCGCATTTTTAAACTTCTTGAGATGCCACTGTACATTCCTCAAGTATTACTGCATCACCATGTGAAATGCATCCTGCATTTTCTCAGGAAATTTAGTTTAGGATGTCTGCAGCTGTGACATTTCAACCACTTGGGTTGTTACACTTGTTAGGTTTAGGGACATAGAGTTTCGGAACTTCTCGTTTTTCGGTTTGTTGGAGGAGACTGAAGAATGTCTTGGCAACTATTTCTCTAGTTTGATTATTCCGTTTTGGGGAAATAGATTTGAATACTATCGTATAATAGGCCAGACGTTGAAAAAACTGAGAATTAGGTGAGCAAAATATTGTACGTTTTGTATATCAAAGAATATTAACGATTTTCTATAATTCAATTGTAGAATGAAAATAAACAAAAAGAAAATGATTAAAATGCGTAACGTAACACAATAAAATCGTACAAATCAATTGCTATAAAAGACACGAAATATTTAATAAAAAAAGCTAATAAAATTCAGTAAATGGGTGAAAAATTCGGAATGAAAAAGTGTAATATTAATGCAAAACTACCAATGTCAGGTTGCCAAATTTAAATACTTCTGTCGTTGTAATGTAATAATTTGGTTATAAGCTTAACACATTTTACGTCTGATATGATTCTCAGCGAGTTTAAAGAAACAGACTGACTCCCGTGGGATATGGTAGATACAGTCGGAAAAATGAAAGAATACCCATGAACGTTCACATCAATCACTTATTTTGTATTTGCTATCTTTTTCGATAACAAACGTTTGTTATTTATAGAAAAAGACAGCAAATACAAAATAAGTGATTGATGTGATCGTTCATGGGTATTCTTTCATTTTTCCGACTGTAGTTATAGTCTAAGAGCTAGTGAACCTTTTGACTAACGGTCGTCCTGTAAGGCTAAAAATTTGTAGAGTGATAATTCATAGCACACCAAAGCTAAAAACCATGACCTGGCAGGCCTCAGCGGTGCACGTGTATCTACCAGGTGAATCGAAAAGTGCAAATTTAGGGGGTAAAATAAAGTTTCTCCTGTAAGGTTTAAATTTAAGTATGTGTTTGAGTAAGTCATTTAGAAGAAATGTGTACAATGACAGGCGATTCTGAAGAGCATAAGACCTTGCCAGGCGAGGGGAAAGATTAGGGGTTTTTATTAAAATTATTCTTTTTGCATCGAACAAATTTTTTTTAGGCTTTTTGAATCATTCCAAACAGAAAAGGTCCTTAGTTATTTTTCTCTTAAGTTAATAGTTTTTGTTATATAAGCGATTGAAAATTTTGAAAATTGCGAAATCGGCCATTTTTAACCCAAATCGGACATTTATCTAAAAATTTCAATATTGGCAAGGTACGCAGATATTCCTTAAACATTGATTGATGAAATCCCGAAGAGTTTTTTGCAATAAAATAACGAAAACCGCTTTGTTTTTTTAATTGCTAATCAAGCGGGCGCTACACTGTAGTATAATTGAGGACGTTTGAGCTTGCATAAATTCATTATCTCGAGAATGGGCAACTTTGAAGAGAAATCCTCAGACAGGTCTATTTTTATTTTTGAATTAGGACTTTTTGGTATATATATAATACTAGTGACGTCATCCATCTGGGCGTGATGACGTAATCGATTATTTTTTTAAATAAGAGTAGGTGTTGTGTGATAGCTCATTTGAAAGGTTATTTAATTCTCTATTCAGTAATATAAACATTAACATAATTATTTATACAGGGTGTACAAAAAAACTTTTTTCTTCTATTTGTCAAATTTAATTAAAGTTAATTTAATAAAAAAAATTTTTTTGTACACCCTGTATAAATAATTATGTTATTGTTTATATTAGTGAATAGAGAATGAAATAACCTTTCAAATGAGCTATCACACAACCCCTACTCTCATTTAAAAAAATCATCGATTACGTCATCACGCTCAGACGGATGACGTCACTAGTATTATATATATGCCAAAAAGTCCTAATTTAAAAATAAAAATCGACCTGTCTGAAGATTGCTCTTGAAATTTGCCAATTCTCGAGATAATGAATTTATGCCAACTCAAACGTCCTCACTTATACTACAGTGAAGCGTCCGCTTGATTAGCAATTAAAAAACAAAGGGGTTTCCGATATTGTATTGCAAAAAACTCTTTGGGATTTCATCAATCAATGTTTAAAGAATATCTACCTACCTTGGCAACTTTGAGATTTTTAGATAAATATCCGATTTGGGGTTAAAAATGGTCGATTTCGCAATTTTCAAAATTTTCAATCGCTTATATAACAAAAACTATTAACTTAAGAGAAAAATCACCAAAGACCTTTTCTGTTTGGAATGATTCAAAAAACTTAAAAAAAATTTGTTCGATGCAAAAAAAATAAATTTAGGAAAAACTCCTAATCTTTCCCCTCGCCTGGCAAGGTCTTATGCTCTTCAGAATCGCCTGTCATTTTACACATTTCTTTTAAATGACTTACTCAAACACATACTTAAATTTAAACCTTACAGGAGAAAGTTTATTTTACCCCCTAAATTTGCACTTTTCGATTCACCTGGTAGATACACGTGCACCGCTGAGGCCTGCCAGGTCATGGTTTTTAGCTTTGGTGTGCTATGAATTATCACTCTACAAATTTCTAGCCTTACAGGACGACCGTTAGTCAAAAGGTTCACTAGCTCTTAGACTATTAGTGAGAGTATAGGCAGAGAACAATAACCACAATTATTGTGTGTTTATTGTTCTCTGGTATAGGCAAGGATAATTTAGATCGTGGGTTCAACCCCCACCCGATGTGAGCTGTTTAGACATTTATTAATTTGGTTGGTTTTTACTATGTCTACAGGGTGATATCTCGAATATCTCGAAAACTAAAGGCAACACAATCATGAAAATGGGAACGAAGGGGTTTTAAGGAGTGATCTATTTAATGAAAGTATTTTCATCTATTTCCTACTTTCGATTTTACCGGATGTTGCTTATAACTTCGTTTTTTTGAATCGGGCACCCTGTATATTTTTACATTTTTAAATTCTTCTCGATGTCTTCGTTGTTAAAATATAAGGTTTTGTAATGTTATATAGGGTACCTAGTTTAAAAGAGAATTAGGTACATTTTTTCTTAATTTCGTAGCAATATTCACACCCTGTAGAATTGTAGTAGTTTGACATCAAAAACTCTATTTACGTTCATATAATATAGTCTGCTATTGTTAAGAATTGTTAGTATAGCTAAATTTTTAATTTTGGAATAAAGGATTGGTCGAAACTGGGAATGAGTATTTTCTGGATTTTCTTAAATGGAATTTAATTTTGTATTTTAGTATTGTAATGAAATAATATGTTATGGTAGTTTTTTATTTCTTAAGCATTCCCTATACCTAACTGCTGTTTGTGAGTTATTGGTGATTCAAGCCAAATATTAATTGAAACAAAAACTGAGTGAAATTTTATTATGTTGGTCGTGAACATATTCAATCGCAAATACTTTTTATTATTTTTTGTACCACCTAACTGAAATGCATATCTAACTAGGTGATCTAATTAACTGTAATAGTGGTGCTGATTTTGGCTGTTTTTGCGTTTTGTGTATCACCTCAAAAAATGAAATGTACCACCAGTGGTACATGTACCACTGATTGAGAACCGCTGATCTAGACTGATCCTAAAAATTACCAATAATGGTTGAGCTATCAAAATACCTACGTAGTTAACATTGTTGGCGAGATTAACAATTAAGCACAAATTAAAGCAGTTAGTTATAGGGAATGCTTAAGAAATAAAGAAGTACCATAAAATATCATTTCATTACAACACTAAAATACAGGGTGTTCCATTAAAGAAAACTCAGAAAATACTCATTCCGAGATTCGGCCAACCCTGTATATCAAATGCAACATTTAGATATACATACTAATAATTTTTAACAATAGTAGACTATATTAACAATCATTTGAACATAAATAAAGTTTTTGATGTCAAATAACTACAATTCTACAGGGTGTGAAAGTTGCTACGAAATTAATAAGAAAACATAATTATCTTTTAATCTACCCTATATAACATTACAAAACCTCATACTTTTAGAAAGAAGACACGGAAGAGAATTCAGAAATGTAAAAATATACAGGGTGTCCCATTTTAAAAAACGAAGTTATAAGCAACTTGAAGTAGGAAATATATAAAAATATTTTAATTAAATAGATCACTCTTCAAAACCCCTTTATTCCAATTTTCATCATTCTGTTGTCTTTAGTTCTCGAGATAATTCTAACAGGAAGGTTATCTGCCTCACCCTGTATGTTAAGTCAAGCTAAAAAGTACCTATACTGTTACGTTGTTCTAAGATCTAAAGTAACTTTTAATAAATAGCAATATGCTAGTGGGTAACTGCGAGACTTGCAAGACTCTTGCTGCAAGACCAAGACCGGGAGTGCAATACCAAGACCAAGAACAAGACCAGGTGTATTGGTGCAAGACCAAGATTCTTTAAGTCTCGTCTTGGTCTTGCATTTGGGCAACACTAATGCCATCAATGTTAATTTCGCGTTGTTCCCAATTTAACTTCTTGAACTCCTCTAATGCAAGAGTAAATAATTATGGAACTGGACTCGTAATTTTAAAGATTGACTGGTCTAAACTAAATTATTTAAAGAATCATCTGCGCAGTGTGAAAGTAAGTAATATTTTCGGTTGAAATGGATCGACAAATCGACTTATTGTGTACAACGTTTAAGAATCCAATATACTTTTTTTGGGAAAGAAATTAGCAAATGAGTAGCTTTCGGAAAGAAACAATTGCCTGCTTCACACAGAGTTTTATTATTTCTATTGTCTCGTTTATTAATGTACAAGTGGGTTTCAACAGACATACAAAATACAAAGAAATCTAATTTATGATGAGCGCCGTATAAAGATACGATTTCTTCATTTTGAATAAAATTTAAGTTATTATGTGATTTTTTCAAAACGCGTGCCACTAAGATTACACACGTGTTTACAATTAAGTTTCTCTTGTATTGGAAATTAGGGAACTTAGGATTCGTTCACACAAGAGTTAAAAAACTATGTTAAAACTTCTTTTAAAACGTTCTCCATGTTTGTTCAGTCAGCATTTCAAAATCACTGTTATGTCGCTTTTCACTGTCATTTATAAAAATAAATGTATCAGGTCTAACAAAAAGCAAAATAAGAGGAGAGAGGAGTTAAACAGGGAGACACTATCTTTCCAAAATTATTTACTCTTGTATTAGAAGATGTGGGACAGCTTGGCTATTAGTGCACCCTAATATGTTTGTAAAAATTTTGGCATTGGATCCGAGCATGATATGTAACACCGTTGCCGTATCCTCTATTTTTTTCATACTATCACATTACAATTTTTTGTGATGTTATATTTGTGTGTGAAATGTATCATTTGTGTATTTTAGGTATGTTCTAATATAATATGTTATGTATAGATAGGTTTTTACTTGATTATTTTAAATCATTGTGAAGTTTAACTTGCTAGAAACCTTTTAATATTGTGTAATGTGTAAAAAATAAATAGCTTTGAAACGAAACACTAATTAAGTAAAGTTTATTTATTTTGTTCTTGTTTTCACCAATTTTGAAAAATGTGAAAACGTTGAATTATCCACTCCGGTCTGTCCGTCTTGTCTGTCTGTTTGTAAACTCAACTCCTCCGTCATTATACCAGGTAGAATGACAAATGAGGTGTCAAATGAAAGCTTATAATCCAAGGATGGTACTAAAGGTGAGAAATTTAACCTAACCTAGACCGTCTGTCCGTCCGACCGCGAATATAATTCCTTGGTCACTATACCAGGTAGAATAACAAATAAGGTGTCAAATGAAAGCTTCTAATCCAAGGATGGTACTAAAAGTGAGAAGTTTGACATAGGCTGTCTGTCTGCCTGTCCGTCCGACCGCGAATATAACTCCTCTGTCACTATAGTAGGTAGAATGACAAATGAGGTGTCAAATGAAAGCTTATAATCCAAGTATGGCACAAAAGGTGAGCCATTTGACCTAGGCTGTCCCTTCTATTAAAATATTATTTTTTCCATTGATACTTTACGATAGAAAATACAAATTTGTTTAAATAAACACCAAATTACTGTAAAATCGCATAAAATATCATTTTGAGAAAAAAAAGAAGATTTTTTGACCTTAAATATCTTATTCTTACGTCCCGTAGATGCTTTATACCAATTTTCAGACAAATCGGAGATCCAAAAGTTTTTTTGATCCAAAATTGAGTGATTTGAAATGGAATCACCCAAATATTTTTCGACTTTCTACGTCATACGTATAAGTATGACTGAAGTCAACTAGCCACGGATAAGAACAAACTTTATCTCATACTATCTCATAACTTATATTTATGTTTTCTACTAAACAAATATGTTAGCCAAATTGAAGATTGGCAATCATCATGGAATCATGGCTATTTTGACCTTAGAGGCAGCTGTTCTGAACAGTTGCCTTGAGCTGCAACCTGCAACCAAACCATTCACTCATATTCCTCAACCAGGAAAAGCGTCTTCTTCCTACACTTCTACTACCCTCTATTTTTCCTTAAATTATGAGTCTCAAGATGTTATAATATCTTTCGCATCTCGCCACATGTCCGAGATATTGCAATTTCTATCCTTTTATTGTATTTTCCATTTCCTTCTATCTGCCTATTCTCCGTAACTATCACTTCTATATTCGTGACTATATGTACCCATGAAATCTTAACACTCTTCTGAATGTCCACATTTCAAACGCGGTAAGTCGATTTATTGCATTTCGGTTTAATGTCAATGATTCAGCTCCATAGTAAAGCATAATGTGTAAGTTTGTTTAGCAGTACTTAAATGGTTGACTTCAATTAGTGCGGTGGTAAATATTATTAAATTTATCTGACTTGGCCCATTGTTAGAACCGGTCCGGAACGATAAGCAAACGAGGTAGACAGAGTTGGTCTTTTGACAATTAACACTGACTAGACGATACTCCTATAATTAAGCAAAGGATCCACAAAATTTACAATAATTACGACGACAAAAACAAAAAAAAAAACGGATGTAAAATATATTGCTTTGCCTTATATACCCGAAATTAATGTTTTCAAATGAGTTTTAAAATAAATTAAATCTATTTTAATTGCTAAGATTATAGAAAAACAAACATTCAAACATATTTAAATTTTACCTGAAACCCGGCCTTTTATACTATTATATCAGTTCACCCAGGATGTTTATATTCGGTACTATTTGAAGTCAACCATTTACTGCTAAACAAACTTTACATAATATTTAATTAGTCTTATTCTGAGGGCCAATGTCAAATCTTTGCTGCATAAAATCTTTTTCATTTTCACGAAGTTAGTTATGTATGCTTTCAATTAAATATATTCATTTACCCCTATAGATCCTTCACTGCCGTAATCTTCGTGTCTTTCTTCCTCCCGTTCTCTCTTCGACACAAGGAACAAACTACACGTATAACGTGCAGTGGTTTTTTGCGCCGTTGCCTCAGCTAGGAGCTGGTGTTGTTGGCCCCTACGGTTTTGTTTTATTATTTTCCCTTCGCTGCTGATGGAAGTCTGTGTAGTTAGTTTATGTAGACTCGGATGCTCGGGGCGTGTATCTTCTCGATGCCGTAGTACAGATTATAAGATCTATTTCTAGACGATATGCCCCGCACGTTAGGCACGTCGTCAACGCAGGGTTGAATGTTAAATATTTTGGATTTTAGACAAAAGGTGGGGATTGAATTTATGTTTCATCATCGAATATCACACAAAGGAGTTACATTGAACTGTTGTTTATAGATAAATATTGGTATACAACCATTGCAAGAATAATACCACACACCAATTAGCATTACAATACAATCTTCCTCTACTTCTTTACGTTTTTTATTGATGTTTGCGATTTGACATTCTGTTTACATACAAGAATAGACCTGGATCATACGTACCAAAAAAGTTGATTAATAGTAAGCTGAAAATTTGTTAATAGCTTAACGGTGTTAAGTCGGACAAACTTTGATGTATGGGAATACTGGAACAGGGGAAGTTTTAATTGTGGAACAGGTTAAAAATTTGGAACGTCAGACTATGAAAACGTTCCATGTATTTTGTCGGACAGAACTTCCAATTGACGTGTTACCATTTCACTAAATTCTCATGCAAAAATTAGATTGGTGTTTATACACTAACTGGGCATTTTAATGATTGGAACACGAAGAACATGTCAAATGACAGGAATCATGTTGGTTAGTAATAACATAACAGTCTGATTTTTGCATGAGAGTTTAATGAAAGGGTAACAAATCAATTGGATGGTCTGTCCGACAAAATACATGGGACGTTTTCGTAAACTGATGTTCCAAATTTTTATCCTGTTCCACAATTAAAACTTCCCCTGTTCCAGTGTTCCCGTACATCAAAGTTTGTCCGACTAGACACCGTTAAGCTATTAACAAATTTTCAGCTTACTATTAATCAACTTTTTTTGGTACGTAGGATCCAGTATAAGTTTTTAGTATGAGATTGATTGATAATTTCAGTACACTACAGAATATCCAAACCGTTATTAAGAAAAAATGTAGGGAATGATATTCTCCAGGCTTGGATAGTACCCCGAATTGTATAGGGCGAACAATTAACTAGGTGGTAAAGCATACATACAATTTTATAAATAGAACACCCTGTATATTTTCTAATATTTAGATTCCTCTAGTAATTATCGTTCTTACAATATTAAGTTTCACACTACTATACATTGTACTACTTTATTAACGAGTTTTTAACCATTTTTATTTCGAAATCGCTGACATAAACACACTGTATATAAAGAAGGAATAAATAATATGTATTAATTTTACGCACTAAGGCCCGGTTTTTCAGTGAGCGGTTAAAATTTTGGTTAGCTAACCTAGTTTAAATTTTAACCAATATTTTAACCCTTATATCGTTTTTCAGTGCTTTAAACTAAGATGTGCAATTCTATAGATTTTTGACAGAAAAATAAACAAAATAGAATTTCATAACCTATTTTATAAATAACAAATAACATAACATTACAAAAATGATTAATGCATTCAAGTTCCGATTCTTCATCTGATGATGAAGATATAATCAAGAATATAATAATACATAATACAATATTTCCCGCGATAACACAAAATGTCATAATTTAACTAACCTCTTCTTTCAGCAAATATAAACGTCTGTCGGAAAATTCGGAGTTAAACCACCTATGATAGCGAGTATCGGTTAAAATCTTGGTCAACTTAAACGGGTTTAAGCGATAACCTAGTACTGAAAAACTGATTAACCATAAAAATTTCGGTGACCGAAAAATCGGGGTTAACCCAGCACTGAAAAACCGGCCCTAAGGGAACATCCATAAACTACGTCGTAAAAATTTTGGAGTTTTTAATGCCCCCCCCCTTGCGTCGTAAAGCGTCGTTTGCAGTTGAAACCCCCTCTCATATCGACGTCGCAATTGCAATTCATGACCCCCCTTTTTAGTGATTTTTTTTTAAATTCCATGTTTTCCTAGATTTTTAAAAGTTAGCTCTCAAAGTTTATTTACGAATGTATCCAAATCAGTATTACTATGTAGCTCATTAATTAAATATCCGCGTACTCTTTTAATTCACTGTACAACTAATAATTAGCTTTATAGGGACAAAAGACAACGCTTTTATCGGAGTTCCTATGCTTTCTTAATGCATCATATAAATCTTGGGACATCTTGGGTTTTAAAGCACCCTAATATATGTCTGTGTAGATATTGGCATTGAATCCGACCCGGGCCGACCGTCACATGTAACACCGTTGCCGTATCCTCTATTTTTTCATACTATCACGTTACAATTTTTTGTGATATTATATTTGTGTGTGAAATGTATCATTTTTGTGTATTTTAGGTATGTTCTAATATGTTATGTATATATAGGTTTTTACTTGATTATTTTAAATCATTGTGACGTTTAACTTGCTAGAAACCTTGTAATATTGTGTACCTAATGTGTTAAAAGTAAGTAGTTTTGAAACACCAATTAAGTAAAGTTTATTATGTTGTTGTTTTCACCAATTTTGAAAAAATGTGAAAACATTGAATTGTCCACGTCCGTCTTGTCTGTCTGTTTGCAAACTCAACTCCTTCGTCATTATACCAGGTAGAATGACAAATGAGGTGTCAAATGAAAGCTTATAATCCAAGGATGGTACTAAAGATGAGAAGTTTGACATAGGCTGTCTGTCCGCCTGTCCGTCCGACCTGGTATAGTGACGGAGGAGTTATATTCGCGGACAGACAGACAGACAACCTAGGTCTAATTTCTCACCTTTACTACTATCCTTGGATTATAAACTTTCAGTTGACACCTCATTTGTCATTCTACCTGGTATAGTGACGGATGAGTTATACTCGCGGTCGGACGGACAGACAACCTAGGTCTAATTTCTTACCTTTAGACTATACTTGGATTATAAGCTTTAATTTGACACCTCATTTATCATTATACCTAGTATAATGACGGAGAAGTAAATGTTATTATTCTATTATTCTTGTAGGTATATTTAACATTGATTGAAATTATGAAAGAAATATATAGAAAACAGCATGGCAACACTGTGATGCACAAACATAAAAATGCAGCCACATTCAGCTGTGCGTTACATAGGGTGCTAAAATCCAAGATGTCCAAATCTTGATACTTATTTTGTTTTGATTTCAATGCCATTTCTTTTATTAAGTATAAATAGATACAATGTACTAACTAAATAGAATAGAATATTTTTATTTCTATTCATTCTTTTAGAATTTTTTAGAGTTTTCAAGTGAACAGTTTAATATTTATTGCTTCTAGACGTTGTTCTGAAAAGAAGCGTTTGTTTAAAGACATAGGACAATGTTTTATTGTTTGTTATTCTGTATAAAATTGTTAGCAATATTATTAAGGCTGTGAGTTATAAAAACGAAATAAACTATATGCGATAAAAGTAATATACAAATTATTTTTCATTCTAAAATAAGGTATATTTTTTATATTCGTGAACTTCAAACGACGTCGGATGTGCACTTATGGCCCCCTCCCCTTTTCAACGACGTAATTTATGGATGCTCCCTAAGGTGAGGTTACAAGATGTAGGAACAGTATGTTCTAGTTTTCAAATCAAGTCCAACAGAAATAATTAATAAATATTCGTATGCTAGGTGAACTACAAAAAAATCAGATTTTCTCATATTTTTAAATGTAAACGTCTTTCTGTGAGTTCCTATTCTTATTTTTGTGTAGACATGATTCTGCCTGTTTTTTAATGTGCTTCCAGTAAGATGGCGTTCCATCTTTTTCGTGGTCTTCCCACTCACGATTTCCTATTGGGGAGCCGTATCTTGCCATCCTTACTAAGTACTCTATTTTTTAAGTAAAATTTAATAAAAAATGTTTGTCCTGGTAAAAGGTATATTAGTTTAAAAAGCCTCTATAGGGCTACGAATATAGAAACAAAACGTTTTCGCTCTGTAACAAGAGCATCATCAGTGTTACAAGAACATGGTGAGCCACCCAAAAATAATAAAGTTAAAACCTTTTAAAAATAGACTAAAAGTCTTATATAAATGTAAACATCGTAAAATCCAAAGGATGGATATAATTCCTATGGATGTGACTTTAAGGCAACATATGACTCCCACACGTGGTAAGTGGGTTAATAGGTAATAATTAATTAGGTCATTATGTTATAAGAGGTGACAGGCAACTGAGGCAACTTAGTAAGTCATATCTTTCATATTTTCATGGTGTGACTAATTAGTTTCAGGACCTGTAGTTAATACACCCTTGAAAATTTTCTTTTCAGGTGCTAAAAACTTTCATCCGGTTAGACAGTCTTCCCTGTTGTTTCCAAAGGCATCCAAACTTCTGTAGTGATATCATCTAGTCCAATAGATTTAGGTTTATTATTTGCTATACTCGGATCACCTTTTAACCTGATGGCCATTGTTGTTATTTTTTCCTTTGGTTTTACTGGTGTTATGTCATGACTTGTTTAATAGACTATCAAAGTATGCCGTCGAGAGCCCTTTTGCAAATGTTCTTTGGCCATGACATCAACTTTCCAATTCCACTGCGATCATCAATTTCAAGTTTCATTATAAGCTGAAAGTTTATGTATCAGCTCCACTAAAAACATGGCCTATAGATATATCTTTCTCGTATTTTTATAGGTTTAAGTACATCATGGAGAGTCTTTGTTCTATTTAACGAGACTTTGTTGGTCTGCTTAGTTGTCTATGGTGTTCATAGTGTCGCTCTTCAATGCAACCAGCTTTTCAACGTTTCTAGGCGATTGATCGCATCAGGGTTGAATTTGTAGAGCCGAAACCAGTCGGCTTAGTAAGAATAAAATCAATTGCAAGTCTTCTTCTACTTACCTATCGTTTATATTTGAATTAAATTTGGATAATAGAACTTTATAAATATATTATGACGTAGTTCATGACGCACGTGTTAGTAAGCAGAACCCAATTTACAAACTCATGTGCGTATCTGAAATTAACTAATCCCATCATTAAATTAATCGCATATAAACATATTTCGCTTAGACATATCAATATTTTTCGGAAACTAAACGCTACGTGCTGGAAACGATGACTGCATGATAATATGTAGAATCCTTTCACTAAGCAATTGCCATTCCTACTACCAAAGCCTTGTTTCTAAACTTTTACTCTGCAGTTATCTTTTATTTTCTTATTTCACTATTAATAGTGTTGCCAAAAGGAAACAATATCTCTTATAAGTAATTTAGACGCAATTTTCATGTGAACTGTACTTAACAATGAATGATTTGAATAAAGGCATCCCCAGAAGTCCCTAACAATAAGACACATCACAATACCAAACAAAAGGCACCTGCCAACTGCAAGAAGTGCCCATACAAGCAACATCTTTACCTGTCCCAACGAGAAAGGTAGAAATACTTTGTAGGACGTATTAAAATCTAAAATTCTAACGAAATACTGCTATAAATCTGATAGTTTCGAAAATGACTGTTGCTTTATATTTCAGTAACCCACCATTGAGTAAGTCCATATCTGTGTTAACAATCCAAAACAAAAATCAAGACCACAAAACAACAGACGAACGCGTCTGGTTTCGAGGTAAACAACACAAAAGAGTATCAGAAAAGAAAAACAAAAACAACCCAGCCATATTTCAAATCCACCTTGAAACATGGCTACCTCGTTACCTGTCAATTATTTGACAGAAGAGAACCATCCACAGAAACAAACCAATCACATGAACACAAAAGAATTGGGGGATGTAAGCCAGTAAACCTGTTGCATTATTTTTTTTAATGTATACTCAGATAATTGATGTGTTTATTTATAAAACTCTGCACTCTGTATGTTTAATACCCTTAATATGTACGCAATACATTAAAAAATGTATCATGAGTAAAATGATAACAGGGTTAAAGGTGAATATAGTATTCAGCATTGTATTGAACCGAGAACACACCCCTTTTGGCAAGGTAAACAAACATCCCAAGCGTACATAATGAAATGATGTATTTACCATATCAGGTCCCATGTCTTTCATATCCTATCAAACTGACATATTCCTAAAACGCACTATGCCACTAATACTTCAGTATACACTGCTCTATCTGATGAAATACTTATATGGGGTATATTTTTCGCACTGTGTAGGTACACCACAAAAACAACAACACAAACCGGCGGCGGTTCCCGGCTCTCACTTCAGAATCGTAGCTGTAGGTGCGGCATTCGGCGTCAGACTGAGCTTAACAAAGAAATGGCGATATGGACGCGCCTGCGCCGCGCTGCAATGCGAGAGTGTATTTGACCGGCTAGGCAGCAAGGCGGTAGGTTTGGGTTTTTCGAGTCGCTCTTGGAGAACCCGTACATACGCGGAGGATGAAGGTGCGTAGCATTCGGCGGCGGTGTTGCCAAAGTGTGCCTACCTTTCTTCCCGCATAATTGATGATAGTTTTAACCATTAATCAAGTTTTTACCCTTTAATACAGCTTAGGTGTCTAATATGTGAGTGTCTCTCTGGTTGTGGCGAATTATTTGTATAAATACAAAAAATCAAAGGACGCCTCTCCGAAGATAATGACAAACCAATGAGAAAATTTTGCCTAGACTACACATCCGCTTCCTTAGTAATATAGAGGCATAATTCAAAAAAGTAGATTTTTGGGAAACGCGTTTAAAGATTTTAGTTTCCTACATTTCAGCTATTTTTTCAAATAACATGCTTATTATTTACGTTATAAATGTGAAATTTAGCATATTTGTTTTTTGATAATTGCACAATACCTAAATAGCACTGACAAAAAATAATAATACAAATAAATTCCATTGATTACAAGTGATTGAAAAAAAATACTTTCAAGTTGGTCCCACATAAAGTAGTACAATAAAAAATATAAAAAAAATTAAGAAACGCTTTTCTTTAGTTACAAGTGACTAAAATTACAAATATAAAAAAATAAAATAAAAAGAAAAAATAAAAAAAATTTAAAAAATCTAACACATTCGTCAAAGAAAAGCGTGGCGCGTCTTCATCGAATAAACGGTTTTCGCCCCACGCTTTTCTTTAACGAATGTGTTAGATTTTTTCAATTGTTTTATTTTTTGCTTTTTATTTGATTTTTTTATAATATTTTTAATTTTAGTCACTCGTAACTAAAGAAAAGCGTTTCTTAAATTTTTTTTTTATATTTTTTATTTTTTAGTCTTACACTTTTCAAACATTAAAATATATCGTCATGTTTCTTAAAATATGTATAAAACATATGATGTACTAACATGAAAAGTAGTCGGAATCGGCAAACAATTTGAAACTTTATTGTTTATTTATGAAGCATAACGTAAACAATTAACGTAAAAAGTGAAATTATGTATAGTTCATATCATTAGCAACAACACGTAAAAGTTTCAAGTTTTTACATTGTAAAAAACAAGAGAATTTAAGCATTTTCCATTAAAATCGTTTTTTTTATCTAAACAATTAATAAACACAAAAAAAATATTGATTATTCGTGTATTGTTCCCGCGAATGCGTATGTCTGCAAATTTTCATTCATTTGCATTGGAGAAAAGGCACCCAAAATTAACGTCTAAAGATTTGACGCAAACTATTGAACTAAATAAAAGCGTTTAATAAAAAACATAACAGAAATAAGTAACTGTTTAAGTTTGACCCTTTATATTATTAATATCCCTGTCACTGTTTATGCAATACAGCGATCTATTATGAATGAGATCCAATTGTTTATTACATTTTGCATAATATAACGGCTCAAATAAAAATTGTTCTATTTAATACCAAATGTTAAAGCACAATTTCACCAGGATTTTCGTCATAAAGACACATTACTGATTGCTACCTTGTAGTAGTAAAAAACAAGAGGTGGGCGGGGAAAGTGAGAGAGAGGCACAAATATAGTTACCAAACCATTAATGTTCTTTTTCTCTCTCTGTTAGCGCTAATTGATAGACGGATACGTGAAGAGACCGAAATATCCGAGAATCAATTTGGCTTTATGCAGGGCAGATCAACAACAGATGCAATTTTCATTATAAGGCAGTTGATGGAAAATAACAGGAGTAAAGAAACAAACGCTCATATGGTATTCATTGATCTTGAGAAAGCATATAATAGAGTTCCTCGAGAGATTCTGTGGTGGGCACTCAATAAGAAAGGAGTCCCTGGTGAATATGTAAAGATTGTGAGGGATATGTATGAGGGAGTAACGACTAGTGTTAGGACAGGTGTGGGAGAGACTGATACATTTCATGTGAAAGTAGGATTGCACCAAGGCTCGGTGCTTAGTCCGTATTTATTCTCATTAGTTTTGGACCAGATAACAGCGAAACTACAGGGTAACATTCCATGGTGCTTAATGTATGCTGATGATGTCGTGTTAGTAGGAAATAGTGAAAGAGACTTAGAACAAAAACTGGAACAGTGGAGACAAGCTCTGGAGGAAAAAGGTTTAAAACTTAGTAGGACAAAGACAGAGTATCTGCACTGTTCATTTAAAGATGGAGTTACTACAAATAAAATGGTATCTTTGTATGGTGAACTGATTGTAAAAAGCAATAGTTTTAAGTACCTGGGATCGGTATTACAGAGTAATGGAGAAATAGATGGAGATGCATGCAGTAGAATTAGTGCTGGATGGATGAAGTGGAAGGAAGCGAGTGGTGTGCTGTGTGACAGGAAAGTTCCAATGAAGTTGAAGGGAAAATTCTATAAAACTACCATAAGACCGACTATGATGTACGGAACTAAATGTTGGGCAGTGAAAAAGAAAGAGGAACAACGAATGCATGTGGCGGAAATGAGAATGCTTAGATGGATGAGTGGAGTGACAAAAAAGGATAAAATTAAAAATGAGTAGGTATATTAGTGGAAGTATAGGTGTGGCACCAATTGATGCCAAAATGAGAGAGCATAGGTTGAGATGGTTTAGTCATGTTCAACGTCGAGACGTTAATCACCCAATACGAAGAATTGCTGGAGTGAAGATTCCTGGAGGGTGTAGGAGAGGAAGACCAAAGAAGACGTGCGGGGAGACGATTAGGCAGGACATGTTGGTAAAGGGGATTAACATTGATATGACCCAAGACAGAATTGTGTGGAGAAATGCAATTAGGGAAGCCGACCCCGCATAGGGATAAGGCAAAGAGAATGATGATGATGTTAGCGCTAACTGGTAGGGAATTTCATTTTGTGCCCTTATCACCTAAAATCACAGTTAACAAAAATTTTGAGTTGATCTCTTAAATTACTGAGGGTGCGAAACAATCGACAACGTTTAATGGTATAAAAAATATAAAATATGACAAATAGAATTCTCATGAACACTTTCTTGTTTTAAAATTATATTTTTATATAGGGTGGAAACCATATTGTGGAACAAAATTATTTCTAAAATAATGTTAATGAAAAAATCCTTTATAAAAGGTATATTTATTTAAAAATCTCCAAAGGGCCACATCTATCACAGAACTTTTTCGATCTAAGTAGATCATTATCAGTGCTGTTACAGGATAATCGCATGATGGGCCACCAAAAATACATGGGTAAAAACCCTTTAAATGTTAATAAAACGTATTACAATAACATTATTATTGCAAAATCCAATGGATGGATAAAAATCTGTACCTAGCTATATGGCCTTTGGCATCACATGACTTCTCTTTACAAGGTACGTGGGTCGCGTAATTGACAATATGTCATCACATTAAGGACGGTGAGTAGCAACTCTATTGGAGTTTTCAGTAATAATGTCATTGTTACATATTTTATTAACATTTAAAGGGTTTTTACCCATGTATTCTTGGTGGCTCAGCATGTGATTTTCCTGTAACAGCACTGATGATGATCTACTAAGACAAAAACGTTCTGTGATAGATGTGGCATTTTGAGAGGTTTTTAAATAAATATACCTTTTGTAAAGAATTTTTTCATTAAATTTTTTTGTGATTAATGGTATACAGTTGTAACGGTACGAAAATCATCGCTTCACCCTGTACTCTAAATTCGTTAAAATCATGTTTGCGTTTCAGAGGAAAACTGTTGAATTCTCACAAATCTATCGCTTTAGAAATTGTATTGTGTATTGCGTGAAGTTTAGTTTTTTCAAATTGAACAAATTGAAGAATCTCAGATGCAGAATCCACCAATTTAATAAGAATTAAAATGGTAAATAGTATTTTAAAACTGAGATTTTTCGTGTTGAAAGTTCTTACTGGTACATCCTTAATCTGCGACTTTTTCAATTAATAAGACAACAGACGACGAATATAGAAAACGAAAGGGAAACGATCACATTCCGCTTTCATTCGTCTAGGAAAAACGGACAGCAGAGGAACTTTCAGTACTCAAATCCGAGTAAAGGAAATAAAAATAATATATAGTTTTAAAATAAAATAGTTTTAAAATACTATTTACCATTTTAATTCTTATTAAATTGGTGGATTCTGCATCTGAGATTCTTTAATTTGTTAGTAGATGTCGATGTATCGCGTCTGATGGGAAATTTGAATTATTTTTCAGATTCCCTTTAAAATGATGGTAGAGCTGTTTTTCGGTTCAGAGGTGGGCACACTAACGAAAGCTACTGAGGACGCCTGAAATGGTAGAAACAGAGCCTGTCTAGCTGGTGTGCAACCCTCTGAATCGAAAACAAGCAAAACCATCATTTATTATTATTATTATTTTTAGTTTTTTCGTTTCTCACAATATTAAATCGATTATCTACAAAAGGTTATTGGCGACAGTAGAACTGTGGAATGTTTATTTAAGAGCTGGATTGTTTATATAAAGCAATAACACAGCATTAGTAAGCGTCCAGAGACCACAGATGTGAAAACGTTGATTCGGCATTATTCATAGGAAAAGTGGGTTGTAGGATCTGCTATAAGCCGTTTGTTATCCTTTTCATGATTGGATTGAATGTTTTTGATGGACATGGTGGGTGTGTCTAAGTGACTTCTCATTTGTTAAGATTTTAATTAAGGAAGTGTCTTAAGTCCATGATTGGTTGTTGAGGATTATTGATGGGGAAACGGAATGATTTTGGAAGGGCGTTTCGTTTCTGGGAGATTAAGTTGGGGAATCGAGAAATTCATTCAAGTTTGAGCCGTCGAAGATTGAAGTTGGAGCCGTAGAGAGTCCAAGTTGTTAGAGCCTCGGAGGTCTGCTAGCTGGTCGCAGTACCTGAGGGGTTCAGTTTTCATTTGAATTTGAGTATGGTGAAGTTCTTGTGCAATTAGAATGCAGAAGTTATTGTGTTAGTAGTGGAGTTATAGTGTTCCATTATGGTCTAATTAAGTCGTAGACCACCGCGTTCAGCCGCTTTTAGGCGCGACTTTTTATACCAATGCTGGTATATAATCTCTTCGCACGCAGGCAGGAGTTAAGAGTTTTTTTGTTAGCAGTTTCTAACATTGCAGTTAAAGCAGTTTTTTACCTTTTGCGATCCAGTTTAATATACTAAAGAAATAGTAAGTTTCTTAAATATTTTGTTTTCAAGCAGTGCTATTTTCCATACATCTATTCTTTTTGTAATGTGACTATAGTGAAGTGTAACTGTGCCTTGGACTTTCGAAAATCAACTATGAGAAGATACCGGACTATGTACAGTACAAGGTATATTATTTTTTTTTTGTAAACTTTTAATTTTTTGGTTAACATGATCTCTATTTTTGTAAATCCGTAAGAGATCACAGTTCTTTTCAATTTTATTTTAATTCAATAAATACTGCCTGATTCATTGCAAAATATTATTTTATTATTGTCTTTTCCCCTTCTCTTGTTTCTTAAGTACAACAAAGAATTAGCTAAGTAAAATCACGCCATATTTGCTTTCATTTAAAAGTATATGATTTTGTATTGACTATGTTTTTGTTTATTTTTGATTTCATCATCACATTGTTTGATTTGCTTGTCTAGAAAATGCTTAGAAGAAATGCGTTCAATGTGCTTCCCCGTTTAGGATTTTGTCCTCTTCAGGGTTTGTAGTGAATGTGTAGTGTTGGCAGCAAAAGCAAACAGTCCGAAAAACACACTGGGGCAAGCGCCGTGTCCTGGTGTTCTTGGATCCTGGGTTATGCCGGACGGTGGTGTCCAGAAGGCTAAGAAGTCAACAGAGAAGAAAGTTTGATGGATTGTTGTTGGTTCCATAGACATTTACGTGTACTGTCCGTGCTTTGCTCTCGACCAGTCTCCCTAGAAACCATTGTACAACGACAGGCGAACCTGCGTCCCTCGTCGGCGGTCAGGAGGTGGCTTTGAGCGCAGCGTGGACAGTGTGCGTTCGAGTGGAGAAAATAGTTGCGGCTATTTTCTTGGGACGAACAGGATTTTTGATTTGAGCTATCTTTTCTTTAATATTTCTATTTTTGTATATGCTTGGTTCCCATAAGGAAACCAGTGGCGCCCAATATTTTATTTCTTTTTATTTGATATTCTATTTGATTTTCTATTTTTTTCTATTTCTAAGCTAATAAGAGAATATCAATAACACCCCGTTAAGACCTCCCATATCTCTTCCGTACTGAGCGACCGTGGCCTTGTTCTTCAAATTTTGTAACACGAAAACATCCCCTTCTATGACATACCATCATATCAATTCTTTTTCCGTCAAACATCTTGTCAATTCTTTTTCCATTATTCCTACAGGGTGAACTTCGTCGTTACACAGTCAGCTACAGAAAATTTTTCCTTGTAGATTTTGAAAATTATTTCTGTCCATGTTTTAAAAATCATAAAAAAAGATGAAGCCCATGGATTTTTATGTATAAAATATATATTTAATGTACGCTTTTTAAACATAAACTTAAATGTACAGAGTGATTCACGCAAGCCTAGCAGAGTCAATAAGCTTTATTTTAATGAAACACCTTGTACATTTTTAAAAGCTACTTAATAACCTGATCTCGACGAACTATATCATGTAGGATCTATTATGAATATTACAGGGTAAAATCTTGAAATGACACCGCGTAAAAACCACTTTTGAGATAAAATTGTTTGTGTCCTTACTTTAGAAAATTATAAAAACCGCTGGAAGACGTCAACTTTTTAAATTAAAATGTGCGCTTTTTAAATAAAAATTTTAATTTTTTAAGACATTTACGCATGTCATAGTCCATCATTTTTATATTTAACGAAACACCCCGTATATTTTTAGCTTATCTCAAAACTGTAGGATTTACTATGAATAATACCATCCATTGAATATATAAAATTTGTAAATCAATAATTTATCACATTTTAAATACATATTGCTATTTTTTATTATGTAGCTAAACACTAAACAGACATAATATATTAACTAACTAAACTAAGTATCAATAAATTGGATTTTGTATTATTTAATTTCTTGACGAAAATTTAACATACATAATTTCAAAATTTCACCTTGTATTTGTATTACATATTCATAAAATATACTCACATACGATTAAGATAAAATGGCAGTTAAGGAGCTTTTAAAAATAGAAAAATATACAGGACGTTTTATTAAAAATAAAGGTGATAAACTGTGCAAGACTTGAGTGAATCAACTTGAACATTTAAATTTATGTATGGTAAACTCAGTAGATGTGTAGAGGCGTCTTTGTATACGTGATAGAAGTTAGAAAATTTTGTTTTTTGACGAAAGGTATTTTTTATGAAGGAGTAGGGAGTATCCGTATCCTGCAGTGATTTCCGAACCATCAGCTTATTGAGGCATATTTTAAAATTATTTCTAAAAATTATACATCAAAGGATATTATAGACTGTGCGAAGAGAAAATCAGCCGTACAAAGTTTGGTTTTCGGAATGCATTGGGTACAAGAGAGGCTCTCTTTAGTATACAAGTGCTATTTCAACGATGAAGAGACATAAATTGCGATATTTATGCATGCTTCATTGATTAGCATAAAGCGTTCGATACAGTAAAGCACGACAAGCTGATGGAGATATTAACCAATATTGGAATAAACACCTGTGATTTAAGAATTATCAGCAATCTGTACTGGAATCAAACGATATAAAAATCAAACGTGGGGTCCGTCAGGGATGTATATTATCACCACTGCTGTTTAACATCTACTCTGAGCCAATCTTTCAAGAAGCAGTGGATGATGTTGAAGCCGGAATTAGAATTAACGGAGAATGTATCAATAACATAAGATACGCAGACGACACGGTGGTATTCGCTGACAGTTCTGAAGCCCTCCAGGAGTTAATGAACAGAATCACAGAAGTCAACCAGAGATACGGACTTTCACTAAACACTAAGAAAACAAAATGTATGATGATCTCTAAGAAGGAACAGCAATTTGGACGAATCAGTGTGAATGGTCAACAAATAGAAAGAGTAAAAACATACACCTACCTTGGTACGAACGTCAATGAAAACTGGGACCATTCCATAGAAATTAAATGTAGGATAGAGAAAGCAAGATCTGCATTTCAGAAAATGGCTAAGTTATTCAAATGTCATGATTTATCGTTGCCCATAAAAGTCAGGTTACTGCGATGTTATATCTTTCCTATACTGTTGTACGGAGTTGAGTCGTGGACTCTCACAGACGCTACCTGCAAGAAAATTGAGGCTTTTGAGATGTGGCTTTATCGTCGAATCCTGAAGGTATCTTATACCGACCACGTTACTAATGAGGGTGTTTTGCCGAGAATGCCAAAAGAAAAATAGCTGTTAACCACAACAAAAGCAGCCAAAATCGAATACCTCGGTCACATCATGAGAAACAGCGAAAGATATGGACTACTGCAACTAATCTTGCAAGGAAAAGTGGAGGGAAAACGAGGACCAGGAAGGCGAAGGATTTCCTGGCTGAAGAATCTACGGACATGGTTCAACACAACAACCACAAGTCTTTTTAGAGCAGCAGTGTGCAAAGTACAGATTGCCATGATGGTCGCCAACATCCGAAACGGATAGGCACTACAAGAAGAAGAAGGGAGTATCGTTCTTTTTAAAGATATTTAAGGACGTGTCGAATTGAGGAATGCTTATTGTCGGAAGACGAGGAATTCTTATGAAGTTGGCATAGGTATCTTGTATAGGAATTTGTTAAGCCATGTTAGCCCAACTCTTTATAGTCCAGGGCCCATCTGTTTTGAGATGGACGTTGAGAGGTGACTCAATTTTTTTTGCAGAAATTGCTTGAAAATAACTCAAATAATAATTATTGAGTTATCCTCCCTCTCAAAAAGGTCCGGAACATTGTTTAAATAATCAAAATGTCAAAAAATGAAGGAAAAATTCGATTTTTTTCTTAGTTTTTGGATTATAACTTTAAAAGTATTCATTTTCGAGAAAATATGTACTGACAAAAGTTGCGTAATCAAATTTCCTACAATACAGAATTGGTTAAAAATTTAAAAAATAGTCACCCTTGTTGCAAAATAGCAATAATTGCGAAAAAACCATACAAAAACAAGTATTCGCATTTTACGTTTTTCAACCATTTTTGCTACACTTAGGACCTTCATATTTCACCCAGAAGAACTTTATGATACAGTTAAACAATACTGTAAATTTCATTAAGATCGGTTTAAAAGATTTTGCAATCCAGCTTTCATTTGAAAAAATTCATTTTTTCAAAATGTTACAGGACTGAAAATAAAGCAGATAGCACGTTGAAATTTTTATTGCGTATAGAAGTGTACTGTACCTTTCATTTGAAATTTGCAAAATTAAAATCGATTAACTACCACAGCATCAGGAATTTTTTTAAATAAACATTAATTATTGGTGCTACGCGCAGGACAGCGGTGTTCGATTCACAAAAGTTGATTTCCACCAAAATTTCTTCCAATCTTTATCTAATATAGTATTTTCTTACTCTATATTTTGTTGTATTTTAATTCCACAAAAATCAAACTAATTTTATTATTGTTTGTGAAATATTGTTTAAACAATTGCATATGTTTAAAAATAATAAACTTTTATTCTCTAAATTAAAATAAATGAACAAAGAAAGTTTTTGCTAAAAAAGTGTTATTTCAAAGGATAGAGTATATGTTTTTATTTTGCAATAAACAAATTTATTTATTTATATCGAAATGTGATAAAAATTAAAATGTATCAATCATTATCAAAGGTCACTGGAATGCCCAATCAGAGCAAACTATCCGCTGTCCTGCGCGCAGCACCAATAATTATTGGTTATTTAAAAAAATTCCTGACACCGTGGTAGTTCATCGATTTTAATTTTGAAAATTGCAAATGAAAGGTACAGTGCACTTCTATAAGCAAAAAAAATTTCAACTTGCTATCTGCTTTATTCTCAGTCCTGTAACATTTTGAAAAAATGAATTTTTTTGCGAAAGCTGGATTGCAAAATTTATTTTGCAAAATCTATTGAACCGATCTTAATTTTTACAGTATTATTTAACTGTATCATAAAGTTTTTCTGGGTGAAATATGAAGGTCCTAAGTGCAGCATAAATGGTTAAAAAACGTAAAATGCGAATACTTGTTTTTGTATGGTTTTTTCGCAATTATTGCTATTTTGCAACAAGGGTGACTATTTTTTAAATTTTCAACCAATTCTATATTGTAGGAAATTTAATTACGCAACTTTTATGTCAATACAACTTTTCTCGGAAATGAATACTTTTAAAGTTATAATCAAAAAAACGAAGAAAAAAATCGAATTTTTCCTTCATTTTTTGACATTTTGATTATTTAAACAATGTTCCGGACCTTTTTGAGAGGGAGGATAACTCAAAGATTATTATTTGAGTTATTTTCAAGCAATTTCTGCAAAAAAATTTGAGTCACCTCTCAACGTGCAAATGTACTAATATTTTTACAGATGCGCCCTGGTCTATTAGTAGAATGGTGGATTCACGTTCCTAAAGTAATTATTAAATTATTGTCTATATATCGACGATTTTTATTTCAAACTACTGCATCAAACGACTAATTACTATATTTTATTTGCATCTATCACTATCACACATCTACCTAAATTATAGTGAAAACACGGTAGTGTTATTGGCAACACTGCGACTATCTGACTGCTTAATAGTTAAGTATTACTACAACCAAGTTACATACCTATTCGTATAATATAGCAGGCAGACATCACAGACAGAGGCGACAGTGGAATAGGTAGAAAGACACATCTCTGTCGTCTTTTTTTGTTTCTGTACCATTTCAATTTCCTTCCCATCCGGTGAGAACTTAAATTGGCCAACCGTTGGAAAACATCGTCGCAAATATGACTCTACGGGGTGGCTCTATCTATGATAATAACTTAAAACTCTACAAAACCACAGATCAGCAAGTTTGTGTATGGTGCTGTGGTTTTTTTTACCGTGGACTCGAGTTATTAGCTGGACTGAAGTTTTGCAGAGTTTGCAAAATCTTGTTTCATTAAGTTTCAAATCGACATGGAGATAGTATTTTCAATTTTCATTATCATAATGTAATTTTATTTGCTAATTTCTTCTTCTTCTTGCTACGGTATCCGTAGCAAGAAGAAGAATCTTCTATTGCGTACGCAAGTTTCATTATCATATTTGGTATACTTGTCATTAGTTGCCAACTTGACATTACGTTACGCTAAAATCTTTGTCATTATGGTTCTTTCTATCTATCTATCTATAAGCGAGGTTCCTATAGCCTCTGCCGCTTCTCGCATTTCGACCGCCATATTTTTCTGTCCATCCATTCGTCTTCTTTGATGGCTCTATCTCTCATGGTTCTTTCTACCGAAGAAACAGTTTTTTTTTAGTAGAACATTATTTCCGCTCATAAGGAGATGGACGAAATAATGGCCCATGTTTAAAACAAGTGTCAGAAAGATATCGACATTTTAACAAAGCATCCCCTAGTAAAGCTGTAATGCTAGAGATTGTTGAGAAATTTCGTCGCACAGGTCTCTTCAGGTCGTCGAAGAACATTTTTTACCAATGCTAATGAAGCGTTTTTAACCAAATCATCTACTCTCCGCAATGAAGTCTTGTACGAACAGCACGTAAACTGAATATAATTGAAACGTCTACACGTCGAATTAGTATGGTATAACTAGACCCAAACCCAGACATCCAAAGTGAAAGTTATCCTCCAACACCAAATTGTTCTATATGGTCCACACAATGTCCAGAAAAAAGTCGCACCATTTTGAGCGTCGGGTTTGGGGGGGAGAGGGGGGAGAAATCGGTAAATTCGTAGTTTTTTACGTTTTTCGTAAATATTTCTAAAACTATACGATTTAGCATAAACAACCTTCTATACAAAAATGTTCTACATTAAATTTGAAATAAAAAAGGCCCTAAGCATAATTCTTCTAAAATGAACGGTTTCAAAGTTACGGAGGTAGTATAGTATAATTGGCCCAAAAAAGGCCTAACCTAAACATCCAAAGTAAAAGTTTTCCTCCAACACCAAATTGTTTTATATGGTCCACATATTGTTCAGTAAAAAGTTACACCATTTTGAGAAGTCGGTAAATTAGTAGTTTTTTTACGTTTTTCGTCAATATGTATTTCTAAAACTATGCTTTACCGTAAACAATTTTGTATACAACAATGTTCTACATAAAATTTAAAACAAAAAAGGTCCTATGCATAATTGTTATAAAATCAACGGTTCCAGAGTTACGGAGGGTGAAAAGTGGAGGTTTTCCATATTTTTTATATTTTTTGGGCAATTTCCTACTGATTTTCTTTAACAGGATTGGGTTTTATAAATCAAATTTGCTATTTCAGTGGCCGATGGTATGTTAGTGATAAGCCCTTAAAGAAACGTCAACCTCACCACCCAAAATCATCATCAAATGCCCAAAACATATAAAAAGTATCGAAAACCTCTTCTTTCAACCTCCGTAACTCTGGAACCTTTGATTTATAACAATTATGTATAAGACCTTTTTTGTTTTAAATTTTATGTAGAACATTTTTGTATAGAATATTGTTTACGCTAAAGCATAGTTTTAGAAATATTGATGAAAAACGTAAAAAAAACTACTAATTTACCGACTTCTCCCCCATCTCCACCCCAAACCGGACGCTCAAAACCGTGTAACGTTTTACTGAACGATATGTGGACCATATAGAACAATTTGGTGTTGGAGGAAAACTTTTATTTTTGATGTCTGGGTTAGGCCTTTTTTTTTGGACCAATTATACTATACTACCTCAGTAACTTTGGAACCGTTCATTTTAGAAGGATTATGCATTGGACCTTTTTTATTTCAAATTTAATGTAGAACATTTTTGTATAGAAGGTTGTTCATGCTAAACCGCATAGTTTTAGAAATATTGACGAAAAACGCAAGAAACTACGAATTTACCGATTTCTCCCCTCTCCCCCCAAACCCGACGCTCAAAATGGTGTGACTTTTTTCTGAACATTATGTGGACCATATAGAACAATTTGGTGTTGAAGGAGAACTTTCACTTTGGATGTCTGGGTTATGCCATCTTTTGGATCAATCTTATCATACTAAATGTTAAATTCTGTTGGCGGCTTTCCATACCGTATTCTACCGACTTTCCATACCGACTAAATGTTGAGGATAAACGTGAAAGAGAAATTTACTGTCGACGCGTGCTGAGCTTAGTGTATGAAGATCACGATTTTTTAAGAAGACTATGGTTTTCTGACGATAGTCACATTCACCTCAACGGTTACATTAACCGACAATAAAATCTATTCCTTGGGTTTGAATGTTCTGATGCCATTGCAGAAAAGCCTCTCCACAGTGCTCGAGTATCCATTTGGGTTGCTGTGTCTGGTCATGGGATAATTGGCCCCTATTTTGTTGAAGACGAGAATGAGCAGCCAGTTATATTACTGTCAATCAAGAAAGGTACAGACATAATAGTGTGACACCTTTTGTCAGAGATTTAAAGACCTTTTGTCGTGCGCGTAATTTAAGAATTCGTAAGCAATGGTTTCAACAGGATGGCGCAACAAGCCCTACAGCCGGACGCTCCATAAATTTCCTCCGTGAGTATTTTGGTAACAGAATAATTTCTCGTCGCACAAATTTCGAGTATCCACCTCACTCACTGGATTTAACACCACTTAAATTTGGGGTGTGATGACGAATTCCATATTTCGCTCGGAAAATCCGCCAGAAACTGTTTGAGAACTACGGCACAGCATAATAATTTATTTTCAAAATTTGCAGCAACCACTTTTCTTAATATGTTTAATGATCTTCAGAAACGTTGTGAAGCTTGTTTGCAACGCCATAAAAATATGTAAATTTTTTCTTGTATCTTAAAAACGGATCGCGTTGTAAAATTTTTTTACTAAGCAAACCCCAATTATTTTTTCTGCTTTTCACCTATCCTTGAGACGGTGTTAAGGATCGTTTTCACGCTTATTTTAGGTTTTGTGTGTCATACCAAACCTTCGACAAAACGTACGTTTTTTCAATAAGCGGATTTAATTTTTTCGATTCGACAAGACGTACGTTTTGCTGTTTACACGCCACATTATTATACACTGGACAAAACATACGTTTTGTAGGACACACAAAACGTACAATACGTAGCGTGAAAACGACCCTTTACATTTTTATCAATACGTTTAAGGCCGTCTGAATCGATCCCCACTGAAGGTTTTATAAAACCTTTTTTTTAAACACCCTGTAGAGTATTTATATAGAATTATGTATATAGTATTTAGATGTATAAAAAAAAACAATTTATTTTTCGTCTAAAAGTTTATCAGAGTTATCCTGTATATAGCGATTCATCGTCGCGACTATAAGATACGCAAATTACGGAAATAGACAGAAAATTGAGATGCTCTTCTGATGGAATGAACGCGAAAATGAGTCTAAGACGTTTTAACAGATTGGTAATTGAAGTGGAGACCTAAAATTACTATAATTGTCTCGGTTAATTAGACAAATAATATGCATTTACGTTATATTGTGACCAAAACTGGATTTTTGTTGAAATAAAAAATTAAAAGAATAAAAATACAGACAGATAGGTCTGGATCCAGCGTATGAAAAAAAGTTGATTAATAGCAAGATGAAAATTTTTTTAATAGCTTAAGGGTGTCTAGTCGGACAAACTTTGATGTATGGGAACAGTGGAACAGGGGAAGTTTTAATTGTGGAACAGGTTAAAAATTTGGAACGTCAGACTACGAAAACGTTCCATGTATTTTGTCGAACAGAACTTTAAATTGATTTGTTACCGTTTCATTAAACTCTCATGCAAAAATCAGACTGGTGTTTATCACCAACTGAGCATTTCAATAAGTTCAACACGAAGAACATGTCAAATGACAGGAATTATATTGGTGATAAATAGCAGTCTGATTCTTGCATGAGAGTTTAATGAAAGGGTAACAAATCAATTGGAAGTTCTGTCCGACAACATACATGGGACGTTTTCGTGGTCTGACGTTCCAAATTTTTAACCTGTTCGCGGGATACAGACCTAAGACAACAAGCATAAAATAAGTAAAATTGTGTAAAATTTTACTTTTTGCTGATGATATCAGTATCAATTAGAGCAACTCTAATATTGCAACTCTTCATGCAACTGTAACTTCTGATCTGCTAACAATAAAAACCTGGTTCGGCTCTAATTTACTCTCTTCTAATATGGATAAGAAGTAGCATTATCCTATAAAGGAGCTCTTCAACCCTTGCTTCTTAATAACATTCAGGTCAGTACCATAGATTCTGTAAAATAACTTGGTATTTTTTTAGACTTAGACAGCAACCTTAAATGGTGCCTTCACATCGATTTGTGAAGCAAGAGATTAGCCTCAGCTTGCTATGCAATAATATAATATAAAAGAAATCAATTTAACATCTTCCAAAATAACATATTTTTCTTTTTTCGAGTCTCATCTTCGATATGGTCTTAATTTTTTAGACAAAGGCGAAAACGGCGGATTCGTTGGAAAAAATATTCCCATGAAATTTTTTTACGTAATCACATTCGTGAGACATCCCAGAATAAGGTTCAAGAAGTCGCCCACACGAAAAGTGGTCCAAATTTTTTTGAACAATTTCTTTTTTGTTCAACTTGCAAAAATCAATGTTTTTGGCCCGGACAAATTTTTTTAGGTTTTTTTGGGACTATTCTAGACAAAAAACATCTCTCATAATTTTTCTCTAAAGTTGATCGTTTTCGAGTTATAAGCAATTTAAAATTAAAAAAAAAAAAAAAACGAAAAATGGCGATTTTTAAGGCTTAATATCTCGGTTACAAGTTATTATTATGAAAGTCAGAAAGTAACTAAATCAAAGTTTAAAGCCTTCCCTACAAGATCCTGAAGAAATTTTTGTCATTATTTTATTATTAAGGTATTATTTTTAAGTAATAATAATGAGCGGTCAATCATTTACAGCCGCGTCAATACGATCTTACCGCTCATTATTATTAGAATACACGCCAAATAGAATTCTATTTTGCTGACGTCACAAAATAGAATTTCATAATGGGAGAATCAACTGTTGCTAGGCAACGTGACGTCACTAAAATAGAATTCTATTTGGCGTGCTCCCGCACCTGAACTGACCTCCGGAGCACTTGGTGCCCAGGGTCACTGCTAAGACACGTCTTCTTCAGAAATTTCGAAGGTAGGCCTTGAATGCATGTAAATAGATTACTAGGCGGTTTTTGTGGTCGCTGAATACGAATACGCTATCAGAACCGACACCTGGAGTCTAGGATCAGGTCATCTTCTGGAGTTTCGAGCGATTTCGACAGTTAATTGATGCAAACAGATTACACGAGCACTTTTAGGGGCTAATGAAAATGAATACGCCATCAGAACTGACCCCCGGAGAAGCTGGTGCTCATGGATACTGCTAAGGCACGACATCTTAGACACAAAATCAAGGTCACTGTTAAGACATGTTATCTTCTGGAGCTTAGAGGGTTTTTGGGCACCAGGTGCACCGGGATTCGCTTGTGATAGCGTATTCTTGTTCAGCTACCCCAAAAAAACCCCGAGTAATCGGTTTGCATCGATTTAGTGCCGACGACACTCGACACGTCAGATGACGTGTTTTAGCAGTGAACCTGGGCACCAGGTGCCCCGGTGGTCGGTTCTGATGGCGTATTCGTCTTCAGCGACCGCAAAAAGCCTCGAGTAACTAAGTCTGGCCCTTAATACACCTATTTTGACATGCTTATGCACTTTTGGATGCATTTGATCCACTTTAAAATGCAACTATGCATTTCCACCCATTTTTCTATAGTAGACTTTTTTATTGACATCATGCTGAACACAATGCAGAGAGTTGCAAGTCTCTAGGTGCAGGAAATAATTGCAACGTAGAACAGCAGTGGCAATTCTTCAAAACCTATATATTAGAACCAAGTAAGAAAGTATACTACAACCAAATGTAAGAAAGAAGAATGGATGACGGAGGAAATTCTAGAGTTGATGAATGAAAGAAGAAAAAACAAAACCATTAATAAGACCCGCTATAAACAGCTTCAAAACCAAATAAGAAGAAAAATTAGGGAGGCTAAAGAAACCTACTTCTCTGAAAAATGTAAAGAGATAGAAGAACTGCAAAACACATATGACAACTTCAACCTACATAAAAAAGTCAAAGAACTAGCCGGAATAGGAAGATTGAAATATTATAATGGAGACAGAACGAAAACTACGACGATGGAAAGAGTACGTCGAGGAACTATTTCATGACCAGAGAAAAGCTAGTACATCCGTAGATAGCCAAACGGGAGATGTAGGCCCAGAGATAACCAAATCATAGCTTAGTCAGGCAATAAACTCTATGAAAACCAATCAATCTGCTGGTCCAGATGAATTACCTAGCGAGCTGATAAAGTTGGTCAACGAGAAAAACCTGGACATAATAGTAGAACTGTTCAACGCTATCTATACTACAGGAATCATCCCAAGAGAAATGTTGACATCAGCATTTGTGTGTTTGCCAAAGAAAGTGAATGCCAAAGAATGCAGTGACTACCGAACCATAAGCTTAATGTCACATACCTTGAAAATTCTATTGAAAATTATCCACGCCAGAATACACTCTAAACTGGAGATGGATATTAGTGACACTCAATATGGGTTCCGCAATGGTATGGGTACCAGAGAGGCATTATTCCCCTTCAACGTGCTGACACAGAGATGTTTGGATGTTAACCATCCTCTTTACGTCTGTTTTATAGACTACAATGAAGCGTTTGATAAAGTAAAACATGAACGACTCATGGAAATCCTAAAAAAATAAAAACCTAGATGAAAGAGATTTAAGACTAATAACACACCTCGATTACAATCAGCGAGCAATAGTAAGAATTGAAAAGGAAACATCTGAAGAAATGGAAATAAAGAGAGGAGTCAGGCAAGGCTGCATACTATCACCTCTATTATTTAACGCTTATTCTGAAGAGGTAATGCGAGAAACTCTGGAAGATGAAACAGTCGGCATAAGAGTAAATGGAGTCTTAGTTAACAAGATCAGATATGCAGATGATACAGTAATAATAGCCAATAGTTTACAAGACCTGCAAAGACTCATGAGTAAAATAGTAAGGTGTAGTAGGGAGTACGGACTCTCTCTCTCAATATCAAAAAGACGAAGTTTATGAAAATTAGTAAAAACAACCATAATACTAACGAAATCTTGATAGTAGAGGGCCAGCAGATCGAAAGAGTAAAAAAGTACACTTACCTAGGAACACTTATAACAGAAAATAATGACTACACTACAGAAATAAAAGTCAGAATCGAAAAAGCACGTTCTAATTTTATAAAAATAAAAAAGGTCATATGTAGCAAAGATTTAACATTAGCTCTTAAAGTACGCCTAACAAAATGTTACGTCTACAGTGTTCTATACTATGGAGTGGAATCATGGACGTTAAATGTAGAGACAATGAGACGACTTAACGCCTTTGAAATATGGACCTATAGAAGAATTATGAGGGTTTCCTGGGTAGATAGAGTTACGAACAATGAAATACTGAGAAGAATAGGTAAAGAGACGGAAGTTGAACTTACAATTAAAGAAAGAAAGCTACAGTATCTCGGACATGTGATGCGGGGCGAGAAGTATGGCATCCTACGACTCATAATGCAAGGAAAGATAGATGGCAGAAGAAGCATCGGAAGAAGACGAATTTCATGGCTGAAGAACCTGAGAGAATGGTTTGGATGTAGCTCACAACAACTATTTAGAGCTACTGCCTCAAAAATTAAAATAGCTATGATGATTGCCAACCTCCGTAGCGGAGATGGCACCTGAAGAAGAAGAAGAAGAAAGTGATGTATGTAAAAATCCATTTAATTTATGCTAAATGACCTGGTCTAAAGGTTGTATTCTGCAATTTGCAATTTATTTAAATTTTGCAATAGATTGTCTTGTTTTATTTCATTATCTTTTGACAATTTATGTAATTTCAGTAAATTGTAATTAATTGTTATTGTTATTTTCTGACTCTTTGTAATATATTATAAGTTTTGTCCATAAAATTGTACAATTTTCAGTGACATAAAGCGTATTTTTATTCATTTCTATTATAAGTAAATAGCCATCTTTTGGAATTGTTTATTCGAAAAAACCGTCATTGAAAACTCTTACCTTTTCTTTAAATTATCCATTCATGGTCGCATAATGGTTCAGCACATTCGTGAGAGTTTTTTAGACTCAGAAATTGCTCTTTGCATGCTCAATCGTATTAAAAATAAAAGAGAGGGATCTGTATGAAAACGAGATAAATGGTCCAAATAGCCCTATGGGTCATTTTCTCTAATTAACGTTAGATAATCGGAAGCTGTTCCAACTTCCTCTTTTTCCCATCAAGCTTAACCGATAGACAGTGGTGTACTAATAAGATATTCGAACGGGGTATTAGATATTTTGTAGCTTGAGTATTGCTTTCATAAAACTTTTGGATCTTTAACGAATTTATCTCTGTACGTAGTTTTAACAAAATAGAATACATATTATTATGTATAGAATAGAAAAAGACTGTATGACTTGCATGACGTTTTGATATATTATGTGTCTGCTTCCAGATGGACGACGTTTTTAAATCGAATCTGGGCCCAGAGCACGCCAAATAAAATTCTATTTTGCTGACGTCACAAAATAGAATTTCATAATGGGAGAATCGACGGTTGCTAGGCAACGTGACGGCACTAAAATAGAATTCTATTTTGCGTGCTCCCACAACTGAAAGTTACGATAACCTCGCTAAGTCTACGACCAGACGAGCGATAATTACAGCGCTGTAAATGATGCGATATTTACAGCTCAGTCTGGCCATCCACTACACTCACCGTGTGACCCATTTTTCGAGCTTCATTTACAGCGCTGTAATTGTCGCTCGTCTGGCTCTAGAGTTAGGATTTTGCCGCTTCAAGGTGGGGCTTGTCCCCCTTTTTGCTGGAGTTTGGAGTGCGGAAGAATAATGTCAATTGCAAGTTTAGACCAAGCGGTAAAAAACTGTAAAACCGTGGAATTTTGAGAACCAAGGTTGATTTCCTTGAAAATTTGGATTTAGGTAGTAATTATAACCTTTGTCAAAATCTACCCTATGCCGAACTGCGCTTTTGTCCTGGGGGTGAAAACAACCCCATCTAGGGGATGAACATTTTTTAATCAAAATAACTATGGAAATCGATAGAGTGACCAATTCTGAGTAAATTTTGATCTATAATTTTTTTGCAAAATTGGCACTTTCCAAGTAATTTACGATTAAAACTATGCATTTTCCATTGAAAAAACTCACGTTCTATAACCGTTTTTCATGAATCTCTTAAAAAACATTGCTACACTTGCTACCTGACTTCCACCATGTAATCAAGTCACACTACAGCTCAGATGTTACCTAGGGCATAATGGTAAAATATTTCTAACATCCATGTTTTAATTGGCATCTTTAACCGATGTTTCCTTAACGGACCACGTATACAGGGCTTTGACACACATATTTTTGTAAAATTATATCTTGTTGGTTAGCATGTAAACTTCACGTAAGCACTGATGATGACTGGTAAACCAGTCGAAAACTAGTTCTGATTGTGATGTAGCCCTTTTTAGGGATTTTAAATATACCTTTTATAAAGGATTTACTGTTGTAAGAGTTCTACTAAAATGAACTCCCAAATAGGACACCGAGGGTCTGAATTTGAGCCTCTGTCCAAGGAGCACTATTTGGTTCTTCGCATCTTTTTATCGAATACGGCGAGGATCTCTTAATAAAATAATTTTGGAAGATCGAGCGTAACTCTTCATTCGTTGCACCATCTTTCAATTTTGTTTAATTGTACAATTGGGAGTCTCAGCATCCCATGAGGGGTACTTGCTGGAGGAGTGCAGCATATAAAGTTTGTTTAGCAGTAAATCGTTGACTTCAATTAGTACCGACTATAAACATACCGATATAGTAACCGATAACAGTAATAGGTTAACCGATAATAGTATAAAAGGCCCGGTTTCAGGTAAAATTTAAGTATGTTTCCTGGTAAAATTTGTCTGCCTGGTAAAGATTTAATTTATTTTAAAACTCATATGAAAACATTAATTTCGGGTATATAAGGCAAAACAATATATTTTTTGCACGATTGATCATTTTTGACTGTTTACCGTGACAGATTTTACGTCAGTAGGTGACATTTACTAGCAACTCGACGGTAAGAAATCCAACACGACGGTAAGTACTCCAACTCGACGGTAAATACTCCAACTCGACGGTAAGTAATTCACTTACCGTCGAGTTAAAAAATCTCTTAATTTTAATTTATTTTTTGAAAGAATAAAGAAAACTAACGAATTATTTATTAATATTGAAACTTATCGTACAATTTGTTAAATTATTTAATGAAATCCCACTTGTTTGGGCTGTGGTTTCACTTCTAACAGAAACTCCTGCAGAATCGCATACATTAGTAGTATCCAACATTTTTTCTCTTCAAATACGCGATCAAAGTTGAAAACTTGGAAATATCAATGCCATCATAAAGAAAAACGGTGGATTTAATCATTGAATATTCTGCCCAGAGGCTTCCAGGAGCTTTCAACTGCATATGTCTTTGAACGAAATATGCCAATAGAGTCTTTTCTTCGATTCTTAAATTCTTGCCTTCGCACCATTTTTTAAAACTTTGGTAGGTATTTTGATAACGGATTTAGGATTTTTCGGGAATAATTGCGGAACACCCTTCTTCCCAAGCCCGTTCAATTTATTCAAATTCACTTTCGCTCATATTTTAATTTATAATAATCAAAATTGTACTTAAAATTATTGACAACTAAATAAAAACTCAATTCTCCATTGTTGTTATGCACCCTAGTTACTACCTAACAACCAAAGTATCTATCTTGATAAAATGAATGAAACTAGTCAATATGACGAAAATGTTTAATTTTATAATTTATATTGGTGCAAACAACGTTATAAGCATGTCGAACGTTAAGGGTAACCGATCTCAAACAATAATTGGAGTCGTCGCCCCGCTCCTCCTCCAAACAATTGTCTTCGATCGGTATAAAACCCTTACCGTTCTCCATACTTAATATACTATTACATCCGTTTTTTTGTTTTTGTCGTCGTAATTATTGTAAATTTTGTGGATCCTTTGCTTTATTATAGGAGTACCATCTAGTTAGTGTTAATTGTCAAAAGACCAACTCTGTCTACCTCGTTTACTTATCGCTCCGGACCGGTCTTAACAATGGGCCAAGTCAGATAAATTTAATAATATGTATTTACGACCGCACCAATTGAAGTCAACAATTTTCTGCTAAACAAACTTTAACAGGATAGACTGCTAGACCTGTATATGGGGTGTGGGATATCACTGTTGTAGACTGTGTATAAAATTGGAGCTAAAATTTATGCCTGGGAGACTTCAGCTTGTGGAGTGAATGGTGTTGGGTATTAGTTAGCGACCTTAACGCGGAGTGTGCAGTCGGAGATATAGGAATGAATGATTTTTATGAACGAGGTAGGCAGTCAAGCAAGTTAGAGTTTTTCAATCAAACCAGCGTGCCAAACTTGATAAAATGCCAGATGAAGTAGTTTTCAATCCTAATAACAATATTATTAATATTTAAAAATATTAAAACATTACTAAAAGATTTTTAAATTGAAAACTTATTGGTCCATTTTCTTGGTAAGAAGACAAGAGGGAATTAAAAAAACTTACAATTCACGACCCCGTCTGTTCAGCTGGTAAATTCCAACAGAAAATGGACCTAAGTTACTCAAAGAAGTAACGACCAATATAAAAATAAAATAAAAATCCCATTTTTCATTCAGTTGCAATGCGAAGGCAAAACAATCTTATTTTTCACTTAAAATACGGAGAGCAGTCCAGTCCTCTGAATCGACGATTTTCGACTCTTGTTGGAGTCTCATCGGAGAGAACGTAGGCCTGCTTCTCCATACTTTAACCGATCAACACCGAGAGTTCATCCCCCACACCGCAACTGACTTGAATGGACTAGGTGACTAGCGTCATCTGGCAATTGAAAGATGAAGTAGTTTTCAATCCTAATAACAATATTATTAATATTTAAAAATATTAAAACACTACTAAAAGATTTTTAAATTGAAAACTTATTGGTCCATTTTCTTGGTAACACCTCCATGGCTTCTAAAATTTGCAAGCCAGATGGATGTTGAAGCGAAGAGGACAAGAGGGAATTCAAAAAACTTACAATTCACGACCCTGTCTGTTCAGTTGGTAAATTCCAACGGAAAATGGACCTAAGTTACTCAAAGAAGTAACGACCAATATAAAAATCTTCGAAGGCAAAACAATCTTATTTTTCGGGGTCGTGAATTGTAGGTTTTTTGAATTCCCTCTTGTCTTCTTCGCTTCAGCATCCATCTGGTTTGCAAATTTTTTAAGCCATGGAGGTGTTACCAAGAAAATGGACCAATAAGTTTTCAATTTAAAAATCTTTTAGTAATGTTTTAATATTTTTAAATATTAATAATATTGTTATTAGGAATGAAAACTACTTCATCTTTCAATTGCCAGATGACGCTAGTCACCTAGTCCATTCACGTCAGTTGCGGTGTGGGGATGAACTCTCGGTGTTGATCGCTTAAAGTATGGAGAAGCAGGCCTACGTTCTCTCCGATGAGACTCCAACAAGAGTCGAAAATCGTCGATTCAGAGGGCTGGACTGCTCTCCGCATTTTAAGTGAAAAATAAGATTGTTTTGCCTTCGCATTGCAACTGAATTAAAAATGGAATTTTTATTTTATTTTTTTGATAGAATGCCTTCTGGACATCTAGAAAAATGCCTATGGCGTATCTATGACGTTAGCTGATTGATTGTGATATGAAAGTTGCTGCTTCAATAAATGTATTATGAGTGAAATGTTCAGCTTTGAATATAAATCGGAAGTTTGGGATGAAGTGATGTGCTTCTAGGAATTTTATGAGTCTCTCCTTGAAGACCCTCTCGTAGAATTTACCTAGGGCGTTTAAGAGAGATATTGGTTTGTAGGATTCTGTCCTGATTATGGGTTTCCCTGGCATGGGAATCATGACTGGGTTGGACACTTTCCAAAGAATAGGAAAGTAGTTTAACATGAGGCAAGCATTGATTATATTGGCTAGCAGCGGGATAAAACTCTCTGGAAGTATTAGAATCCAAATGCCAGATTATATAGAAAAGCCTCCATTCCACAAAAAGGTCGGTTTCAAACTTTGACATATAAAGTGATGGTTACCATACTTCTTGGTTATTACCGTAACAACACGTCCTGGAGCTTTAACAAACCATACCATTCTTCTACAATGTGTTTCTCACGGTTCAAGATATACTTGGAAAATTTGCGATGAGTAGGTATGTATGTATATCAGTTAATGTTAGTGGATATTTCTTTTTATATTCGTTGAATAGAAAAACAACATACACCTTAGCAACGTGTTTCTTAAATTCTGTATTTGACTACGCACAACGCAACATATGGAAATAATAATTCAAGCTGCGTAAACCCCATAGATCTCCTCCAGCACTGACCAGAAGGCCAGAGGAACACGACGAGAGAGCATGGAACACAGATACAGGAAAAACACGAGTTGAATTTTCGGCAGTTCATTTAGAGTTTAGAGCAATCAGAAGAGAAGAACTGACAATCGGGTATCGGGGTTTCGCCCCTTTCGCGTCCCTTTCACGAATTATTGATTAAACGTCACCGCTGCTTCACGATATTTTGTTGTTCACGGTTAACTGGATCTCATTTTGATATTAAACAGTGCGCGTTTTTGATTAGAGCCAAAGGCGGAACGAGCAATGGGAAAAAGTGATTACAAAAGTAAAAAATAATAACTTTTCGTCGTCGTATAATAATCTAAAGATGCGCTTAAATGGGTAACAAAATTGCTCAATTATGAGCAATAATGGTCGATTTACGGCAACACGTATCGATTTGGAAAAATGTTTAGCAACTACAATATTGAGCGATACGGAGCATCTCAAAGAAACTAGACAATACTTTCCTACATGAAAGAAAACTGCGCTCGACACGGAGGACATTCTTGCAGAATCTGGGTATCTGGGCGAGAACCTGCGAGAATCTGGGAAAGAGGCGTATCTGGGTGCGAACGTTTATGGATTAGACGATAATTTTATTCAAAAACTACTAGAATGTCCCCAAGTGATTTTAAATTTTTTTTTAATTCAGTTATCCCATTAATTACGAAACAGATGACCATATGAGAGAACCACTTCCTGCATCAAAACTTATCCATATTTCAAACTCCATCCCAATAGAAGTCCATTCATTTTTGTTTCAGCTTCTTTTGATCATCTGTGATGATAAAAAATAATGAATTCAGAACGTCTGCTCATAAACATCTTTTTTTTTTCTTGGGTTTGTATGACTGCGGACCTTAGGGTCCATTCGCCCATCTAACTGATTTTGCTCATTTTTACATTAATTTCAACTACTCTATGTTTATTTTCCTTCCCTATTTTTACATTACAATATCATCATATCATTATTATTATTATTATTATTTTACATTCACATTTTATACTTTTATTTTTCATTATATTATTCATTTTTTTATTCAGTTATATTTTTTTTTCTTTTTTTTTGTATCTTTTTTATTTTTTTTTGTTTTTTGTTTTTTTTCCATTACGGTAAGACTAAAACCCGATTCATCCTCTCGGAGGTTATTCGTCTTCTTAATGGTTTCTGTTTTTTTTATACTTATTACAATGTTTTTACATTTGTTTTTTACAATATTTATCTAATTCTAAATACAGATAGTTAACCATAGCTACTCATATTTTCAGTTCAATATTTTTAATATGCTCACATAATAAAATGACCACTTGTGGATTATTACTTTGATTTAATAAGAATTTTAAATTAATTGGATGTATGACATCCTTTAACTTATAAATTTTGTCCATAAACATCATAAAGAGGAGAAAAACAGAATACTTCGGCCATATAATTAGAGGGCCTAAATACCATCTACTTCGCCTTATAATACAAGGAAAAGTGGAGGGAAAAGGGATGGATTGGTCGAAAGAAACTTTCATGGTTACGTAATATTAGACAATGGTGTGGTTCCACGATAGAAGAATTATTTCGCGCAGCGGCCGACAGAGAGGTTTCAGGAAGTTGTAAACATGATGACAGCCAACGTCTGAATACGGACACGACACCTGAAGAAGAAGAAGATGATCTAGGGTAACAAATACAGTCGAAGATAGGATTCGTTAGAGTTAATCAGTGGCGGCCCGTGAGGTAGTGCCATAGAGCCATGGCACTACCTTGCTAACTATGCAGAAACATATTTTTTATCTTCAAAACTTTTTAATTCCTGTTAATTTTTTGTGTGTATTTCTTTTGATCTTCATAAATTATATAAAATATGGCAACTATGGGCGTAATACAATCCCTGCCGACAGCGGAAAGTATTCCAAAGAAGAATCTCCTTCGTGCCGAAGTCAGTACTGGCACGACTAAAGAGAGAAAGATTTTACGAGCATTCTATGTAAGTGACAGAGAAAGAGCTATATTGGACTATTAGTATACCTTAAAATTAGAATCTCTGTGCCAGGCACGAGGGTATGATGCCAGGTCTATTTATTTTGAGTTTCTTTACGTGCTGGTTTGTCGCTTTTATTATGTATTTTCTGTTAAAAAGTTTTTGTATTTATAATTAAACTTTTAGTGCATCATGATCGTGGGTATTTTGATAATATTTTGATCATTTCTCAAGTTTAATTTATTAATTGACAATGAAGGTATCTTAAAAATTTTTTTGGTGGTTTTTCGCTAGAAAAAAAAAACTACAAATGTTATAAGGTGTTGTGGAGCTTTCGAGTTAGCTTTAAGAGGTCACGACGAAAAAGAAAATTCAGAAAATAGAGGCATATTTAAGGATCTGGTCAATTTTAGCGCCGAATTAGACAACGACTTAAAGGTTCATATTATTCAAAGTACCAGGATCTTTCAAAGGTCTACCTTCCTCGGACATTTAGTTGCTTCTAATTTATTTATGTCGGAGAAGTTTTCTGCGTATAAGCATCAGTTTTTCGAATCATTTCTTAATGAAACATGGAGACAATTTTAATTTTTAAGCAAAACTCGGTTTAAAACTGAATTAGAAGTAGGTACTGTATTAGCGAGACGAATTAAGTATCACCTCTGGGGCTGTTTCGCTATCGGTTTTATTGTAGAGGGAAGGTTTAAAAAGCACATTTGAAGAAACTATTAAACTTTTAAGTATTTTAGGTACCATTCCTATATCAACATCTGAAGCAGAACACTGTTTTTCGATGTTAAAACATAGTGCTTTAGGTATGCTATCTGCAGAAAAGCATTTTGTAAATTGTATTGATAATTTTAATTATAAAGTCATTGAAAACTTCGCAACCAAAAAATAGAAGAATGAACTTCATATATCGTAAACTTTAAAAGTGACATTACAAAAATTTGTGCATGTGTGTGAATAATGAAATAGTATTATTTTTATAAATTGGTAAATAGAGCCTAAATCGTAATAACAATTTTCTAGCACTATCACTATCAGCAGTAAATGCTGGTAGTAGGTTAAGAGGTTTTTATTATTAATTAATTTACGGAACGGTTTTGATCAATGTTGGACAATTGCTTGGCACCTCAGATCAATAAACTTAAGATACATAAGATAAAAGTATCCGCGCATATTTTTTTTTAGTTTTTGTTGTCAGTATACCTTTTTTTTGACAATATCGTGAACCGTCACTAAAAATTTTGGCGGCTGCCCGAGTTCTGGCACTACTTTCTTAAAGTGGTACGAGCCGCCACTGGAGTTAATTACTTGTTAATTTCGTTATTAAAATATATTTACAATCTACATATCGCACTTTCGTAAATCTCGGTCCAATGTGACGATATTTGATACATAAATACATGATATTAAACGACGATCGACTGGATTAGGAATAGCATTTATTTATTAACGCGGAATGGATACATAAGGAGAGAAAATCTCGCTCAATTCGCCAGGGGTAAGACATGTGAAGATCTACGCTCGGCTCGAGTAGGGGATGGGGTTGTGAACCGTCGAAATCGCTCAGCTCGCCAAGACGACGGGGTTTAGAAGGTTTCGGAATATGGCCGGGATATACTTAACGCACCTACACAGAATGCCAATACAATTATGTTAACCAAACGTTTCTGGCTACTACCAGAGGCGTACGACGGGGGAACGTGAATGGTTGACCCTTCCCAAATTCTACGCCACAGGCGGAATTTCTATTTTAGTGCAATTTTTTGATTCTCCAATAATTTTTATGTAAATAACATACTCTTCATTCGTAACGATAAAGCCATTAGATATTTGAAGCTAAAAACGAAGGAGCATAATACATTAACCAAAATAAGTGTGCCTTTTCATTTTCAACTTCAAATATCTCGAAGACTAATGACTTTATCGTTACGAATGAAGAGTATATTATTTGCATAGAAAGTATTGGAGAATCCAAAAATTATGCTAAAATAGCAGTTTCATCAGTGGTGTAGAATTTGGGAAGGGTCAACCATTCACTTTCCCCTGTCGTACGTCTCTGGTATTAACCACAAACGATTATTTAACATAATTGAGTAGGGTGTACAGTACCTACACTTTCTGCCTAGTACCATAAGGATGTCCCAAATAGTTTTATAGTACCGGGCACACATAGTTCTTAAAGTTTTAAATAAAGAATAAATTATTAAAAAAAAGAATACTTTAAAATAATTTGACATATCCGTGTGATACTTGGCAGAAAGTGTAGGCACTGTACACCCTTTTATGTTAAATAATCGTTTCTGGCTACTACCAGAGGCGTACGACAGGGGAAAGTGAATGGCTGACCCTTCCCAAATTCTACGCCACTGATGAAACTGCTATTTTAGCATAATTTTTAGATTCTCCAATACTTTCTATGCAAATAATATACTCTTCATTCGTAACGATAAAGTAATTAGTTTTCGAGATATTTGAAGTTAAAAATGAAAAGGTACACTTGATTTGATTATGCTCCTTCGTTTTTAGCTTCAAATATCTCGAAAACTAATGGCTAAATCGTTAAAAATGAAGAGTATGTTTTTTACATAGAAAGCAATGGAGAATAAAAAAATTGCACTAAAATAGCAATTCCCCCAGTGGCGTAGAATTTATGAAGGGTCAACCATTCACGTTCCCCCGTCGTACGCCTCTGGTAGTAGCCAGAATTGTTTGTTTAATATAATTTAGTAGATTGTACAATACCAGCACCACTTACCAAATTTCGTGTTGTTATCCCATGCCTGTCAGGGAATATTCAAAAATAAATAAAATAAAAGTTTAACTATGACACCCTGTATTTCGATTATCAACTTTTGCACTAAGGTAAGTTATATAGCTTCTATTTTAACCGCAGGAATCTAAGGTTAAGTTATGGCCCATTCTTTACCAAACACCATGTATATTGTAAAAGCCAGAGATACGGGATGCAGCCAGAAAGCAGTTTCTTAACAAAAAGTCTTGGATTTAAAATATTGTTTATTCTTATTTCAGTTATTTTAATTGTAGTAAACTTTGTATCTAGGGCTTTTCGTCTTCCTCGTTTTACGAGAGATGTCGCTATTTTGCGTCTCAAAGGTGAATCATTGCTTCGCGGTGATTTCGCTTAAATAAGCAAGCTGTTGATATTTGGCTTAGAGTTGTGACTGCATACCTCCACCGAGTACACATGAGATGCAGAAATAGCTATCTAGAGATGGTGGTCCAACTCCGAATCAAATGAAAACAGAAACTGTCTTTTCATTTCACCTATACATACTTTGTTTATTATTCTCCGTTCGGCACACAGAGATTGAATCAAGTGGATTTCCGTTTCGTGTTTTATACTGTCAGAGACGGTATACAAACACGTTTTGCCTAATACATAGGCGTCATACATCTTTCAAATCGGAACTTCTTATTATCCCACAAGCAAGCATGCAAGAATTGCAACAATACAGCGAACAATTTTTTCATTATTTTATAAAAAAACGTAATTTTAAATGAATCAGGTGCAGCCACAATTCACAACAACTAAAGGCAGACGCTGGCCCAGAGATGCATGGACATGAATCAGGATATGTACTTATGTTTTGTAGACTTTGAAAAGGCATTTGATTAAGTTCAACATAAAAAGCATGTAGATATATTAAAAAGCAAAAATATTGACAGTCGTGATATGCTTCTTTTCATGAGCATTTTTCAGTGCGTCACAAATGATAGAAAAAAAGGTAAGTCCGTGATAATATACATTTTAGTGACATTTTAGTTAAATCTGACAGTTGTCAAATTTTATTTGCAATTTTGCATAAAAACAAATCGATCGTGTTTATTGCATTTATAAAATGGTATTTTCTTTGATTTGTATAGTTTTTTAAATTGTTTAGATTATATTCGTAGATATATTATATAATTCGCAAATTATTTTATTTTCGATTATGGCGCCATCTATTGACAACTAGAATAAATGTTATAAATGTCACCGACGAAATGTAATCACCGACGTGCGTTTTTTTCTGTCACATACAATTTAATGCGTTAGAAAGAAATCGAAAAACTGTGACGCACTGAAAGATCCTCATGAGAAGAAGCATATGAAAATTATATCTAATATATATTGGAATCAAACTGTCGAGGTAAGAGTTGACAACCAGGACACTCAAGATATCAAAATACAGAGAGGAGTCCGTCAGGGTTGCGTGCTGTCGCCACTACTTTTCAATGTCTACAGTGAAGCGGTATTTCAAGAAGCGCTCCAGATTTAATAGAAGGCATATCTATCAATGGAGATGTTTTGAACAACTTACGTTTTGCAGACGATACAGTAATAGTAACGGATAACAACAATGATTTACAGAACGTAATGCAACGCCTTAATGAACGCTGTCATGAGTATGGACTGAAGATGAATTTAAAGAAAACTAAATGCATGATCATGACACGCAAACATCCAATTAACTATTGAAAGATACTGTAATTGAGAGTGTGGATAACTACAAATACTTAGGAACATGGATAACATCAAATGTAGACCAAACCAAAGAAATTAAGACACGCATTGAAATAGCACGTGCATCATTCATTAAACTTAAGAAGTTTCTGTGCTGTATGTACTCTTCTTTATGACTTGGAAGCGTGGACATTGAAACAAGTCCATCTGAATAAATTAGCCGCCTTTGAATTTTGGTGTTACAGAAGAATCCTACGAATATCATGGATTCAAAGAATGTCAAACGTGGAAGTAACTAGAAGGAAAGGAAATCAACCGAAAATAATACTCACTATTAAAAGACGAAAACTTGAGTACTTGGGACATGTGATGAGAGGGCAAAATACACATTATTACAACTTATTATGCAAGGCAAAATCCGAGGAAAGCGAAATGTGGGAAGACGAAGAACATCCTGGCTTAAGAACTTACGGGAATGGTTCGAATGCAGTAGTGCAGAGCTATTTAGAGCGGCAGTCAACAGGGTCCGCATTGCCATGATGATTTCCAACCTTCGATAGGAGATGGAACTTAAAGAAGAAGAATAGCAGACGACACACGTCTCACCGCGTTAGCGCCGCGGTACTTCCACTCGTCCCTATATAAGACACCTATAACAATTGCCATCAATTTCTTTACCCACTGGATATTCGGCAATTTTATCAGCGACATTGAGCAATTTGGAATATATCGAACAATTAGAAGCAATGTTGCCGAAACAATTTCCGTATTTTGTTGAATGTTCCATATCGCTCCACTAATTACTCCAGATTGACCCATTCATGTTAAATATTGTATAATGTAAAAATATTTGCCTGTAAAAATATTTGAAAAAACGTCATATTTCTTTCCTCGAATTCAGAATTAAAGGATTAAAACGAGCATAAAAATTATTGAACATATCAAGCACAATAATAATTGTAATTAACATTGAATACTTTTTAAGGTCCGAGTTCTAGTTAAAAAGTTGTTTTCTATACAGGGTGTCCCCCAAAATAGTACCTTCCTTTAAGGTATGAATATAATACACAATGTAGAACAAAAAAGTCCTATAACATTTTTTTCTAAAGTTCACCGTTTCAAAAAAAATACATTGTTTTCCATATAAGCGAATTTTTATTTTCATAAAATTAACTAATTTGACATCACTGTACAAGAACTGTTTGTGACAGGTTATTGACACCAGCAATGTAGGTCAGACAGTAGACACCTGCAAAATAGTTATACCACCCTATATGTGAAAATCAAACAAAACAAGAATTTGTTTGTTTGTTGAGGAGGAAGACAGGGTTTAATGTAAATACTAAAGGCCCATGGGGCAACTATTTTTGAATTGTGACTGTGTCTATCTTTAGATTTTGTATACATAGTTGTCAGATTTCAATTTGCATACCAAAATGTATTTTCGTTTTTTGGCCAAACGGTTGAGCTTAGAAAAAAATGTTATAAGACTTTTTTGCTCTACATGGTGCCTTCTACCTATACCCTTAAAGACCGCACTATTTTCGGGGACACCCTGTATACGCGTTATTTTTCACTTTGGGGCAGTCCACTAATCACGTGTTTTTTTTTGCATTTTTTTAACCCCCTCCTTTGTGATACATGGTGAGGTTTAAGACTACCCCCTCTCCCCATATATCGAGTATTTTTTGCCATCTACAAAAATCTTATTTAAAAAAAATATTTATAAAAAACAGACAACTGCGAATCAAAGGCATTACACGCTTTCGACTTTGTAAGCGTTTGACAAAAAAATAAATACACGTAACGCCGCTTTTTGGTTGAATATCGCGCGTTTGCCGAAAAAATAAATACACGTGATATATTTTCCACCTCTCCACCTCCTTGTGATATTTCGTGATTTTTTATGGTCCTCTGCCCCCTTTCGAGCCTCATGTGTTTAATGGATAGCCCATTACCCGACAAAATTACTTTGTACAGGCACTTGTCCCTGAGCTATGAATAAGAATACGTCCAGTCTGATTCTTATACCTGCGTATTACGACTCTACGATAGTATGATAAAACAACTGTAAACATGAAAATCCTTAGATAGGGACATTATTATTTATTTCCTCATGATCACGTTTTCAGCATTTGAAATCACTGTGCAACGGTAAAAAGAAAATAAAGATAGATATTTAAGAAATTAAAAAAAATAATAAATCAAATAATCTGTATTAGAACGTATTAATAAACGTAAGAAAAAGAGATATTGTTTATATTACATGCCTTTATTATTATTGTAAACAAATTTATAACATCTAACAAAAACAGCCATTAAGCATATTCAAACAACCCGAAACTGTAAGGAATACGAATATACGGAAGACAAGAGAAACCGGATAAAGACAAAATGCCAGACTCGTCGAAAGATGCTGTCTGATAAATTAATTTTACATTTTTCGAAAACTCAATTTTAAATTTCATGGGACTTTGTCAAGTTCACGGAAAATGGAGATGTTTGCGGAGAAAAGGGGTGCAAAATTTAAAACGACTATTGAAGCGACGCTATCGCGAATTGTCGTAACGTTTAGCAAGTCGAGTGCATCTTTGAAAAATACAAAAGGAAGTGAACTAGATACAGAGCAGTCAACCAAATAAATTGAAATATTTACAAAATAAATAAAATTGGAAAACGACTTATATAGGGCGTAATAAAAGAAGTGGCGCGGTCGAACATTTCTTGAATTAAACATCGGATCAAAAAACTGAAAAACATGTGTTTATTATTTTTCAAAAATATATCCCAATGACACCAACAACTATCCCCCAGCACTACAAACTAGTGCGGGGAGGGGGACAACTTTGAAATCTTAAATGGAAATCCCTATTTTTTAATTGCAGATTTGGATTCTCCATAAAATATAAGTAGATAACTGCATTTTTCGAATTGTTGATAGATGTCGTTATAATCGGAAAAACGATTTAAAACGTGATACCCTACGAAAATTATGGAAATGGTTTAATATCTCGAGAAATTTACTTTCAAATGAAAAACCAAAAAACACGTGTTTAATATTTTTCAAAAATCTATCGAATGGCATCAAACACGACCTCGCATCCGCATCTCATGTTAACTTTGAAATATTAAACCTTGGAAAACCATATTTTTTATTGCAGATTATGAGTCTACGCGAAAAAGTACACAAGTTTTATTCGCGATAGATGACTGATTTTCTCGATTGAGTATTAGTTTTTGTTGTACAGTGTATAAATTATTACGATCACTAAATACATAGTTAGGGAAAAAATTATCATAATAATTAACTGAATTATTAATCCAAGCAATTATCCAAGCAACAGCTATTCAAGAACATTCAAAAGCCATCTCTTTAAAGTTAATGATGACATTGTCAAGTAATGTTTACATATCCATACCAGTGAGAAGTTTACTACACATAATTTGCCGTGTAAAGACAGAAAAAGTAGGGATAGCCATAAAATATTTGCACCTGCACTCTTAAATTCGTTATCTTCTTTTAGGTATTTAGGCTAAGACTTACCTGTGCTTGCTGATGCCTCATCTGTTGTTGTTGCTGCTGATGCAACTGCTGTGTCAAACTCTGAGGAGGCATATAAGGCGCATGGTGCAATGGCATACCCGCCGTTGGAGGAGGTGGCATCTGATTGGACATGTAGATGTACTGCTGTTCGTGCGGTTGAAGGGTTTTGTTGATGTTCGGAGCTCCCATGTCGTAGAGGGGGGCCATCGCGGCCGCGGCGGCAGCGCCGGCACTGCCCATGTACGAGATACTGTTCGGAGGAGTGGCCACCTTGTTGTTCACCACGGTTGGATATTTCCATTTTTGATCATGCTGATTCTAAAAGAAAATATGATTAATTGGTGACTTTTCTAGGGATTACGATAATATGTATTTAAGGATTGTGAGCATTCGCGGTCAGTTTATTACGGTATATTAATTTAGCGTTTATAAGTCTGCAATTGTTTATTTCCGCCTTTTTGTCTGCAAGGCGACAACAAACAGTATAAAAGGTGATGAACAATGCTGGTACCTACTAAGTTACCAATGGTGTAATGGTGATAATGTACGTATGTATAGCGTTAACCGACATTTTAGGCCCATTTATGGATGGATAATTTCCATCGTTTTCTGTTCTAGCAGTCAGCTTTCAATCTCTAATTTCCATCTCTCTGACATCTTTCCATTTCTTTCTTGGTCTTCCTCTCTTGTTTTGCCCTCGGGTACTCTCCAACCAATATTCTTGACTTGTCTATTACCTTGCATTCTTTCTAGATGCCCGAGTCACTCTAGTCTACTTTTTTTCCGTACTTTTGTTATTGGAGGGTTAGCATACAATTGGTACACTTCTACATTAGTTTGTCTTCTCCATTCTTCCTCTACTACTTTTCCACCAAACATTCTGCGAAATATATTTTTCCCATGTTTCCAATCTTTTCTGTATGGTTTTGTTCATAGTCCACGTCCCGGCAGCATATAGCATTGTGGGCCTGATTATAGTTTTATATACTCTTATTTTTGTATTTTAAATGTCTTCTAATTTAAAGGAGCCCCTGGTATTTATTCCTATTTCGAGATTTCCACATACTTGGAATTATTAATATTAACTTTCCGACTCAGCTTTCGAACGCAGTCGAAGAGCTTTCCGGACACAGTCTTTTTGTTAGACTTGCCCGTTCTTTTTAATCTCTTGCTTGCAATGAGAACTTCATCATCAGCGTACGCTCAGTATTGGTGCTCTTTGTAGAAAAGATTAAACGGTGATAATATCTGTGAGTAATAGAAGGTTACGACCGTTGACACATCAACTTTTATATTGCTTTTGATAAAGCAATTTTATCATTTGCTCGTACAGTCTTAATAAATGACAGCTTATTTGACAGATGTAACTTCAACTATATGGCAGCTACCAACTGTCAAATCCCTTATTGTAAGGCGCTCTTAAAAAAGGCCGTTTTCAAATTAGTCCATGTGGTGAGACCGCTCCCGCCTGGAAAAAAATTCTGATTCGGTTTCTTTGTGGATTCCTATTCAAAAATGTCCCCTTTAAACAAATCTGAAGGGTGCCGGGCGGAATTTTTGGGCAGAAATTGTTTAAACAATTTTTTTAAACAAATACAAAAGATTAAGTTTTTTTGCCCTGGAACATATATTTTTAGGTTTTTTGGGTCATTCTAAACAATGAAGGTATCTTGTAATTTTTCTTAAAAATTGACAGAGGCGATTTAAAATCTGAAAAATGCGAAAATACGCATTTTCGAGGCTTAAAAACTGATATTTAAATTGGTATTTTTGAGGTTGCCAGATACTTAAATTGAAGATTAAACATTCTGCTTCAAGATTCTGAAGAGTGATCGCGTCTAACCTTAATTTATACCGTTGTTTTTTAATTGTTAAATATGCGTATTTATCCGATTTTTTTGCCGGTGCGGCGCGCTCTATTTCAAAAATCTCCTATTTTCCTCCGAAAAATATTTTTTCTAGATTCTTTGAGATATTCTAAATAAAATAAGTTTCTTGACATTTTTCTCAAAAGTTAATAGTTTTAAAGTTATAAGCGATTTAAAATCCGAAAAATGCCAAAAAACGCATTTTCGGATTAAATCGCTTATAACTTTAAAACTGTTACCTTTTGAGAAAAATGTCAAAAAACTTATTTTATTTAGAATATCCCAAAGAATCTAGAAAAAATATCTTTCGGAGGAAAATTGGAGATTTTTGAAATAGAGCGCGCCACACCGGCAAAAAAATCGGATGGACATGCATAATTAACAATTAAAAAACAACACTTTAAATTAAGTTTTGACACAATCACTTTTCAGAATCTTGAAGCTGAATGTTTAGACTTCAATTTAAGTGTCTGGTAACCTCAAAAATACTAATCTAAATATGAGTTTTTAGGCCTCGAAAATGCGCATTTTCGCATTTTTCAGATTTTAAATCGCCTATAACTCGAAAACTATCAATTTTTGAGAAAATTTACAAAATACCTTTCTTGTTTAGAATGACCCACAAAACTTAAAAATATATGTTCCGGAGCAAAAAAAGTGATCTTTTGCATTTGTTTAAAAAATTTGTTTAAACAATTTCTGCCCAAAAATTCCGCCCGGCACCCTTCAGATTTGTTTAAAGGGGACATTTTTGAATAGGAATCCATAAAGAAAAAGAATCAGAAATTTTTCCAGACGGGAGCGGTCTCACCACATGGACTAAATGGCCATCCTGAATGTTAGGCGACGAATAAAGCACTAATTTTGATCTCAAGAAGCTAACAATTTTTTTGGAAATGAATGTATCAATTATTTTATTAACATATTTTTGTATTACAAACAATTAACTTTCTATGACAAACAAATTTATGTTTTTAATAAAGAGTAACTAAGTATTTATAACCATTACTAAATTAGAGTTTAGAAATTAGAGCTGAAATTTTGGCAGTTCCCGAGTATCGATCTTTACATCCTATTTTGAATTAAGTTTGAGCGTAATTAACAATTTCGAAGTTTGTCAAAGTAAGGGTACAGTGTCGAAGATCACGTTAGAGTTGCGGTGGGTGAAACTTACTCTCAACCAGGAAAAAACCAAGAAGTTGTGTTCAAAATGGTGCAGACTTAAGAAAGTAGCATTATCTCAGCTCCTATTTAATGTAGGAACTTCGTTCTTATAATTTTTTAGATATAAAAGTCTTTTCAAGCGAATACTAATCAATAAAAATAATTTTACAAAGAGTGGAGGCTTGCGTTGGATCACTCTAGAAATCGTTCCCAAAAAAGAGTGTTTAAAAAATTCTGGGAAGATTGTATCTAGATTTATTAGATTACATACATAACCTAATAAATTTAGATATAATCTTCCGCAAGAATTTTTAGAATAATCCTTTTTGAGCACAATTTAGGGAGTGGTAATCGAAACATCAAACATAATGTTATTCTGAAGCTATTTTCTTGTGACATTTTTGCAATTAACTATTTTTAATGGGAAATAAGCCACAATTTTACTAAAAATATGATTTTATTAACGTTTCGAAGCCCAAATCGGATGCCGTTCTCAAAATACAAAAAAAAATTAATAAACAAAAATGTTATTGCTTAGTAAAAAATTCTTCTAATAATTTATTTAATCTGAGTCATTTATATCGGCAATTCAGACATATACAGGGTGTAACAAAAATACAGGTCATAAATTAAATCGCCTATTCTAGGATTAAAAATAGTTCGAATGCACCTAACTTACCTTAGTACAAATATGCACATAAAAAAGTTACAGCCCTTTGAAGTTACAAAATGAAAATCGATTTTTTCGAATATATCGAAAACTATCAGAGATTTTTTATTGAAAATGGACATGTAGCATTTTTATGGCAGGACTATCTTAAAGAAAAATTATAGTGAAATTTGTGCACCCCATAGAAATTTTATGGGGGTTTTGTTCTCTTAAACCCCCCCAAACTTTTGTGTACGTTCCAATTAAATTATTATTGTGATACCATTAGTTAAATTAAATATTTCTAAAACTTTTTTGGCTCTTAGTATTTTTTCGACAAGGCAGTTTTTATCGAGTTGCGGCTTCTTTTCTAATATGTTTACATAAAGATTTTATGGGGATTTTGTTCCTTTAAACCCCCCAAATGGCTGTGTACGTTCCAATTAAACTATTACTGCGATACCATTAGTTAAACACAGTGTTTTTAAAACTTTTTTGATTCTTTGTATTTTTTCGATAAGGCACCTTTTATCGAGATGTGGCTTCTTTTTAATATGGTTCAAAATATACCTAAAAATGTAAATCATAAATAACTGTTCTTATTATTATCAAGTCTCCATAATCGTTCTTAGCCATATACAAATACGTGGTGGATTTGACAAATATGCAAAATATCTCGATAAAAACTGACTTTTCGAAAAAGTACTAAGAGGCAAAAATTTTTTTAAAACATTGTGTTTAACTAATGGCACTACAATAATAATTAAATTAAAACGTACACAAAAGTTTGGGGGGGTTTAAAAGAACAAAACCCCCATAAAATTTTTATAGGGTGTCTAAATTTCACTATAATTTTTTCTTAAGATACTACTATCATAAGAATGCCACATCTTCAATAAAAAATCTCCAATAGTTTTCGATATATTGGAAAAAATCGATTTTCATTTTGTAACTTCAAAGGGCTGTAACTTTTTTTATGTGCACATTTGTACTAAGGTAAGTTAGGTTCAATCGAACTATTTTTGGTCCCAGAATATGTGATTAAATTTATGACCTGTATTTTTGTTACACCCTGTATTATACATTTTAAAGTAGAAGACTTTAAAAAGGAAATATCCTAAGTAAAACCTAATACTTACGATGTCGGGATAGTATCACGAGGTTTTTTCCTGGTTTTTCCTCGTGATTTACTATGGAATCTCTAACGCGAGAATTTTACTGTCACCGTTGCATGTGGTTGTCTTTTTAAAGACAGATCACATGTTATGATTTTTTTGTGACGGATATTCTTGAGTTGGGGTTGATTTCATGTAATCGAATGAACTATCTTTCAGTAAAGTCGTCCCAGGAACGCAACTCATAAATATTGGCAATATCATTTTAAAGTCTCCTACTTTAAAATGTATATGTCTGAATTGCCGATATAAATGAGTCAGATTAAATAAATTATTAGAAGAATTTTTTACTAAGCAACAACATTTTTGTTTCATATTAATATTTTTTGTATTTTGACAACGGCATCCGAGTTGGACGTCGAAACGTTAATAAAATCATTTTTTTAGTAAAATTGTGGTTTATTTCCCATTAAAAATAGTTAATCAAACATAAGTTACGTAATTAAAAATGTAATTTTCATTACAACAATAATTATTGTGGATAAAACACATATAAACTTAGACAAGACACAAAAAACAGTTTCAGAACGTTTCAAAATGAACGTTTTACAGAACAGCAATTTGAAAATTGTCAAAATGAATAAGAATTTGGCAAAGCCTATTTTTGTTTAAATTTGCAATATCATCGTCTTGTTTAATATGCAATCTGAACCCACAAAATCTGGCTTTAAAGGTTATATTCTCTAGATTCTGTGATCTGTAAAGCATATTTCAATACGGCACACAGTTTTATAACAATATCACAACAAACAAAATGGGCAATTTTGATCTAGTTGAAAACAACATGATGCACACACAATGCATGACGTAGGAGATAAAAAAGCTCTTGATGGAGAGACCCGTCAGGCCAAAATAGCAATAGATAAATCACTAATCCATAGAAGTATCAAACGACCACACAAAAAATGGAGTGACAACCTTCCAGAGAGGTATCAATCCGTCAATGAACAAGAAGAATTGCTTATAAAGAGGAGGAAAAAGAAGAAGAAACTACTATTATAAATAGGTTATTGTTTCCGTCTATAATAAGCCACAATAATATTAAAAAATGCTAGAGGTATGTTCCGTGGTGGTGGGTGGTTGAGTTGCGTGTAATAACCTTATTGTCCACGGAAACAATTATATGACATTAAAATAAATGTAAAAACAACAAACTGTCTGTCAATAATATATTTATTTCAATCAGTAAAAAGAACGTGAAAATGTCTAGAAAGGGGGTTTGTTATTTTAGCGAGGGTGTCACCGCACGGGGAGCCCGCTGTGACTCTAATGAACTAGACCACAAACACTAATCTGTCATTATGTGGTTCTACCATATTGCCAGACAGGCGACAATTTATTAGATCTAGTGGTTTAAAAACTGCAAAGGCATTTTACCTGAATAGGGATATGTTTCGTTTCTTAAAACTTAACAGGCCCTTCTATGCATATGGTTTGTATATTAAATGTGAATTTTAAATAGGACTTCATTTTGAAAAAGTTAATAAAAATTGAAATTAGCATTTAAAAAGTAGTAATTGAAACGTGTCGCCACAGGTATATCTTACAATTGACAAAAAAATGGGATGGAAGATATTCCACACTTTACTAGAGTTCTAGTTGAGCTACAGTCTTCTCTAGTTTACTTCCCTAATTACTGTCTGCCCCTTATTCTATTATTTACTGTTGTTGATAATATGCTTCATCTAAAAGGGTAGTTTTCATTTGCTCTTGACACATCTTGTTCATTTCAACCCACCTATTTTTATGAAGGATATCATATCATCCATGCTATCTGTTATTTGTTTATGTTTCTCATAGAACTCAAAGGTGTACCAGTATAGCTTTCTCTAAATGCTGTTTTCACAGATTGCACAAAATATTCTTCTTAATAACTCTCTAAGTACTAGATATGTGAACATACAGTAATGTAAGATAAAATGTAGAGAATATACTTTGCTTTTTAATATGCTACAAAAGAAGGGTCAGATAACAAGGATATTATATTCTTTAAAAAACATATTGGAAATAAAGACCAACTGTAAGGGTTGAACAAGACAAAACAGATGAAATACTGATAAAGCAAGGAGTCTGTCAGGGATCCATGCTATCCTCTTTGTTGTTTAAAATAGTATATTCAGGATATTTAAACTTCTGATAGGATTTACAGGGTACAGACAATGGCTATAAAAATGAACAGTGTCTCAATTAACATCCAACAGTATGAAGATGACACTGGGATTGTTGCTGATAATCCAGAACTTACAACATCATTAACTGGTTCTTGTATTGACTTTCTGAAGAATTTACAACAAATCACACTCAGTAATCTCCATAATTTGTGAATGATTGTACACATTTACTGATTTTTTCCACTTGTCGATTTTAAGGAAAAGGCAAAATAACACCTTTGTAGGAGAATTGTTGTGGTTAGACACTGTGTTCATAAAGGTTTCAATATTTTGGTGAGAATATTTTTTATTTTGTTTTAATTTTGTAAAGACAATAGGACAAAACTTGTCAGATCGCTAATACACAGGCTTAATATCAGTAATGTTCAACATACATCTTATTTGTTTATATAAATCTTTTCTTAATAATTATTATTTTTCTCACAATAAACCTTTTGAACTTTCCGGTTTCTTTCTTATTTCATGCTGCACTGGAATATATTACTAAAAATTCTCTTGTAAATATTTACCAAACCACTTATACCTCTGTAAGACTTGTTTCCTTTTACTACATATTTCCATAAACTGAACATGTGTATGCTTCCCTCAATTCTCTTAGGGGCCCTATTTTGGTTATTGCTCTCAAGATAGTTATTGTTTTCAAAAATTCTTCTAAGAAGACGAGACAATAAAATGCTTTATGCAAACATTTTATCATTTGTTTATAATATAATTTGATTATGTTTATGTATTATAGTTTTTTCAAAATCAGGCTTTAAGTAGTGATATCAAGGCTGTTTTTTAATGTGAATAGCCAAGGGCACAAAAAATCCTTCCTAACAACTGAAAAATAATATTGTTGTATGATTCAAAAATACTGAAAATAAAAAATGAGCAAATCCAGATATTTATTTGAAACCATACATTTGGACTACCTAAATGCTGGTGAATTAAACTACATGAAGTCAGTGCACATTAATTTAACAAACAAGAACAAACAACACACTGCTGTTAATGTACATAATACTCCGATACCATATACAGGGTGAGGCAAATAAAGGGCCTATTAGAAATATCTCGAGAACTAAAGGCAACAAAATCATGAAAATTGGAATAAAGGGGTTTTGAAGGATGATCTATTAAATGAAAATATTTTCATCTCTTTCCAACTTCCGGTTATACCGGAAGTTGCTTATAACTTCGTTTTTTTTAAATGGGACACCCTGTATATTTTTACATTTTTGGATTCTCTTCGATGTCTTCTTTCTTAAAATATGAGGTTTTGTAATATTATACAGGGTATTTTAAAAGATAATTACGTTTTTTTTATTAATTTCGTAGCAAAATTAACACCCTGTAGAATTGTAGTAGTTTGACCTCTAAAACTCTACTTACGTTCAAATGATTTTTAATATACTCTACTATTGTTAAGAATCATTAGTATAGCTAAATTTTTAATTTTAGTATACAGGGTTGGTCGAAACTCGGAATGAGTATTTTCTGAGTTTTCTTAAATGGAACACCCTGTATTTTAGTATTGTATTGAAATGATATTTTATGGTACTTTTTTATTTCTTAAGCATTCCCTATACCTAACTGCTTTAATTTGTGCTTAATTGTTAATCGCACCAACAATCTTAACTAAGTAGGTATTTCGATAGCTAAACCATTATTGGTAGTTTTAAGGACCAGTCTGGATTAATATGTATTTATTTCTGAAAAATTATTTGGGATTGAGTATTTTCACAGCCAACCTAATAAAATTTTACGTATTTTTTGTTGCAATTAATGTTTAGCTTGAATCACCAATAACTCACAAATTAAAGCAGTTAGGTATAGGGAATGCTTAAGAAATAAAAAAGTACTATAAAATATCATTTCATTACAATACAAAAATACAGGGTGTTCCATTTAAAAAACTCAGAAAATACTCATTCCGAGTTTCGACCAACCCTATATACTAAAATTAAAAATTTAGCTATACTAATGATTCTTAACAATAGTAGAGTATATTAAAAATCATTTGAACGTAAGTAGAGTTTTAGATGTCAAACTACTACAATTCTACAGGGTGTGAATGTTGCTACGAAATTAATAAAAAAATGTAATTATCTTTTAAAATACCCTGTATAATATTACAAAACCTTATATTTTAAGAAAAAAGACATCGAAGAGAATCCAAAAATGTAAAAATATACAGGGTGTCCCATTTAAAAAAACGAAGTTATAAGCAACTTCCGGTATAACCGGAAGTTGCAAAGAGATGAAAATATTTTCATTTAATAGATCATCCTTCAAAACCCCTTTATTCCAATTTTCATGATTCTGTTGCCTTTAGTTCTCGAGATATTTCTAATAGGCCAGTTATCTGCCTCACCCTATATATGCTGATACTGCAAAATATTTGGATATTATATAGATAGACGCTAGGCTACGCTGGAGGGCCCATGTTAAAAAGAAAGAGAACAGCTTAACATCAAGCATAAAAAATGTATTCGCTATTGGAAAGACAATCCACACTGTCAATCTACAACAAAATCCATCCATCTCCTTAACAACAAGAATCTGGTTAAAACACTTGAGGAAGAAAACCTTTGGAGTTAGTTAAATGAAAAGCAGAGTATAGTGCAAGTGATGGTACAGGTTAATACTTGTAAAAACAAATTAACAGAACTTAAGGATACTAGTGAATTTGTCCTTAGTCTTAAGTTTTTAGTAAGTAGTAATTTACGGTAGAAAAAAGTTGATCATATTGTTTGTAATCTTCTTAAGCATCTTCTTGGTGTTTATTAAATAAAAAACAATTATTATACATTTACTTACATCAATGATGCCTTCATCTCCAGCCCATCTCTGCTGCTTTGGACCAAAAGATGGGAATTCTGGGTCAGGAGGCCTTTGAAAAATATAGCCAACTGCAGCATCATCCTGAGTACGATGAGGCCCACGATCCATTTCAACTTTTATTATGCCATCTCCTTCGCCACCCCCCAGCCACTTCATTGGTGTCACTACAACAAAAACAAAACATCAATACCACTTGAAAATAGACCAAAAATACAGCGTGTCGCCAAAAAATTATTGCAAAGAACCATATCTTAATCTTATTACAAAGTCATTTGTATTTGAGTGGCATCATCAATTTTTGAGAGGTAAACATACTAGGTTTGTTTCAACACAACGAAAAACTGTCATGTAACGATCACGCTCCTGTGCACTAAAGAAAATAACCCATGGAACATTATTATAGTACTGTGATCGTTATATGACGGTTTTCCATTGTTTTGGAACAAACCTACTGAATAGCAGGTATAATAATTAAATGTACAATAGATAGATTAACATTTATTACTTTCTACCTCTGCCGGAAACTTAACCACACCACTAAAATATAAATGACTTTGTAATATAGTAATAAGCTTAATATTAAAGTTTGCTGCAATAATTTCATGGCAACGATACCTAACAGGAGCAGGACAAGAAGTATGGAGATGAGTTTTGCATTGATTTTATTGTCTGTATGGCACTAAATGCACAGCAATCCTTTTTTAGTCAATAGTACAAAGAATTATACAAATAAAAGTATTTTTATGATTAAAATATACATCTGTCAGGCTTTTGCTATAAGCCCAGATAACAGCATAGTAGTAATATTCTGTATTATCTCCATTTATTATTTAGAAGTATATGTTTATCTAGGTTCTAGTTTAACACGTTGACAGACAGCACATCAAATGTATAAGCAAGTGCTGTGACACTATAATATATTATGTATGTTGCAAAGTAAAATAGGGAAAATGCAACGTCTATAAAAGTTGTGTCACATTACATCAATCGAAATTAGACGTTCTGTCCATCAACGTGTTAAATAAATATTTTTTTTCTCAAATAAAAGGCAGATACCATCATTTATTAATCCTTTCAGCTCCGGTGATGCGTACATGCATGGAAATATGACTCTGGATTACTGCCATGAACAGGTAAGCGCATTTGTGGCACAACGAAATTATTTCTGCCGGCAGAGGAGCTGAGGTCGGAAATATTAAAGTGGAGCTGAAAGGGTTAAGTCTTGCCCAAGTACTTTAGCTGTCAAGAGTATCTTCAGGGGCATCGGAAATAGGCCAAAAACGCTATTTTAGTGATAGAAAAATGATGTTTAATAAAAAAAATTATAACATAGACTTTAGACTTACATCGTCAAAAAATAGGAGGCGATCCAGCACATCCAGGAATGTTGTAAACAGTCATGTACAATTATACAAATAACAGATGCTATAAAAAGGATGAACAGTTTAAAACAATTTTTCGGGAAGCTACATTATGAGCATTTGGATTTAACAAAAATGTTAGTCATATCTGACAATTGACAACTGAGATGAATTTTTCTACAATTACGGACAGTCACCACAAAAGTGAACTGTACATTAAAATACTCTATGACAAACTAAACATTTCAGATGTTCTGCCAGAAACTGCCTTTTATTTGTAAAATTCATATATTCAAGCATTCAACTGTATCTTATTTTAAATAAATAAAGTAAAACCTCGATAGAACGGACCTCTATTTAATGGACAAAAAATCCGATCATATGGACAGCGTTATGCATAACTCGACCAAGCGCCATTTCTTTAATATCGAGATAACAGCGGATTCTGGTGACACATAGCTTAAACTATCTTGGAAAAAATCCCTGTTATTGTCACGTTAACGGTTACTAAGAAAAACAAAATTAAACCAAGCGACATTAATCCACTTACCATTAAGTGACCATTAAGCAACCAAGAAACGAAAAACTTTGAAGCCATTTATCTCAAAACTATGTTTTGGCGCTTGGTCGAGTTATGCATAACGCCGTCCATATGTAAAAACAATTTGAAAACAAAAAAATATGAAAAATCAAATTCTAAAAGGAAAAACAACAAGAATAGGATCTCGGCACTGCTTTGTGCTAACGCCGATGGATCGCATGGATTGATTACTGTAATTGTTGGTAAATCTCGTAAATCTAGTGTTGTCAAAGATATAATTATCAAAAGGCATCATCTGCTCGTTTCATATCATATCTCTAATAGGAATAGGGCATGGTTCACCAGAGATATTTTCAAAAATTGGTTTTTAAAGGATTTGTACCTGCAGTGAGAAAATTTCAAGAGAAGAAACTGGTAATACCGCCTAAAGATGTAAATGTTTATTGATTTTAGAAAAAGCTCCTGCTGATCCCCCTGAAAGTATTCTAAATTCACAAGATGGCAACTTTAATTGTATGTTTTGCCAAAAAATACATCGCTTATTCAACCATGAATCAGTGAATAATTTTGTCAACCAGTTGCAGAAAGTTTTTAGATGAAGTAGAAAAGTAAAAAAGTAGCGAACAAAACTGTATTCCTTCTTTAGCTTACAGATTTGTACACTGTCTCTAAATAAAGTACCTACATATTTAAAAAAAAATTAATTGATTTTAAACCTATTTTTATATAACGGTCTTTCAGCTTTAACGAACATCCTGTCCCCCCAATTAGTCCGTTATATCGAGGTTTTAATGTACTGTTTTATTCCATCCTTGAATTTTGGATGTATTCGCACTGCAAATACTGTACACTGTATTGCGAAATCTGTCATATTTATAAAAATATTTAATACAGATTCTCTTTTCACTCTATATCTATACTCACCATATTGGTATTAATTTTTTGAAGAGAATACAAAATGAGAAACAAAGAAGTAAAAATATTCTGTTAAGCAAACAACGCAATATTAAGTAATAGCCCAAGATGAAGATAGTCTGCAAAGATTAGTCCAGAGATTAACATAAGAGCAGAAGAATTCAACATGAAAATTTCATCTCAGAAGGCTAAAACAATAGTAATCAGTAGAGAACAAATCAGGTGTAAAATAGAAATTGATGGTATCTGTATAGGGCTTTTCATCAATTGTCATTTGTTTCGAGCTCCTGTCAGGTGTCACAAAATATTAATACAGTAGAACCCTGCAAATCCGAACCCCGCTAATCCGAACTTTCGGCAAATCCGAACCAACAGAAAGTGAAAAAAATTAAAAAATTCACGACAAAAACTTAAAACCATGTTTATTATACAGAGTAAAACCAGAAAATTGAACAATGTAGGATTAATAGGACTTCTGACATTTAAAATTTCTTTAAAATGAATACGTACTTTATACGTACTGCTTATAAAGGTTAAATTATAAACTTATGTCGGTCCTCTTGCAGTCAACTTAAGTCCAAAAATATTGTCCACACTCTTGCAAGAACGTTTTGCGACTCAAAATCAACGACGATGAAAGCTTTGAATTATTAGTTAGGCTAACTTTCGGATAATCCGAACTTTTCAGAATCCGAACAGGCTGTCCCCCCAATTAGTTCGGATTTGCGGGGTTCTACTGTATATCTATGTCATACGTCTTTGGTTTGTATCATCGGTATATGCCAATAACGTATGACATAGATATATTAATATTATGTGACACATGACGTGATCTACATAGATTTTTCCAAGGCATTCGACAGGGTAAACCACAAAATCTTGCTCAACAAACTAGAAACTACTGGTATTCAGGGAACATTATTGGAATGGCTAGCCAGTTATCTAACTGAAAGATGTCAAACTGTAAAGGTAAATAATTACATGTCTAAAAATATTCCCACCCCTTCCGGAGTAGAAGGGACATTCTCACATGGGACCCTTATTATTTGTATTATTTGTCAATGATATTTCGGACTGTTTTAGATTTGCTGAATTCTTGTGTTTTGCACATGACCTGAAATGCTACCTCAAAATATCCTCCCCAGAGGACTGTCTTAAACTTCAATCAGATCTGGCCAGACTGGATGAGTGGTGTGAGAGTAATGCCATGGATCTAAACATCACTAAGTGCAACTCCATAACTTTTACCAAAAAACTTAATAAAATTAATTTTGAATATAGTATTAAAGGAACACCATTGTCCCAAGTCTCATCTATTAGGGATCTTGGAGTCACAATGGACTCCACACTCTCTTTTGTCAATCACATTGACATCACAGTTTCTAGAGCACTTATGATGCTTGGATTTATTAAGAGAAGCACACATGACTTTAGGAGTATTAATGCTATTAGAGTGCTGTACTGTAGTCTTGTCAGGCCTTTATTGGAATATTGTTCTTCAGTTTGGAGCCCCCATTATACTTCACACATTCACAGAATTGAACAGGTGCAGAGAAAATTCCTTAGATACCTAGCATATAAATCCAATATACCTCGTGTAAATGAATTTTCATATGATTTTGCATTATTACAAGATAAGTTTTCCCTGCCTACATTAAAAGTGAGGAGGGATCAGGCAGATCTCAAAATATTTTTTAAACTCATTAATAGCATGATTGACTGTCCTTCATTGATTTCCACAATGTTGTTTTCAGTTCCATTAAGAAACACCAGATCAGTTAACGTATTTCATCAGCCATACCAATGTTGGCCTTAATTCTTATATACCTAGAGCAGAGGTCGGCAACGAGGCGCCCGCGGGCGCCACTGCGCCCTTCAATAAATTTTAATGCGTCCTTAAACTATTGTTAATTTAGACAAAAAAATTCAAAACGTATATTTTTTATACATTTATATTTATATATTTGTTAGGTCAAAAAATAGTTGGCGCCCGCCATGAATTTTTAATTTAGTATTTCACTCTTTACATTAAAAACGTTGCCGACCTCTGACCTAGAGTGTCACGAATGGCTAACTGTTATGCTGATAGTTTGGATTTTTTTAATGAAAGCTATAGTAAATTTGTGAGCCTGTTGAAGCAAATTGTGATATAAATCTTTCAATGTGATATATTGTAATAACGTGTAACTAATGATTTTGTACCTGTCAGTTTTATATATCAATGTTGTATTGTTTTATTATTTTAACTTTAACTTTATTTTTCTAAGCACTTTTTAGACTGTTTTTAGATTGTTTTTATATTAAGAGTTTATTATTTGACTAATTCTATTAAGGTCTTTAAACTGTAAATTCTAGAGTGCTATGTATTAAGAGTATAAGTCAAAAATGAAAATTTTTTATTAGGACTTTTCAAAGTCTTTTTTACCACTGATGAAATAACTATTACAATTAAATATGAAAATGGTGACGAAATATGATTAATAAATTAGTAATTAACTATTTTACTTTCTACTTTAGTAATACCTATTAATTATATAATTCAAAATATAGAAGAATCCCGAAAAATCTTTTTTATGACTTATACTCTTAGTACATAGCACGTTAGAATTATTGTACTAAAAGTGGGCAAGGCCCGTTAATAAATAAATAAATAAATGACAGAAGCTCGAAACAAATGACTGTGAACGAAAAGTCCTATTGAACAAGTACAATCTGACAGGCCAGAGCTGGCGCGTGACCTTGAGCGAAAATACACAGCGAGAAATACACAATACGAGAAGGTCAGCCACCAGTTCTCTCTTGTCGGCTTGTAATGGAAATAAAAATACCTTGGAATTACTTTGTCAAGTTATGGAGACCTGGACAAAGAAGTGGGATATCAAGTACCTACAAAAATCAAATAAATAGACTGGCAGAATGTCTTAATAACGCTATATGACGAAACCAACATATTAACACTGAGATGAAGTCAAAAATTTATAAAACCCGTGTAATACCAATAATGACAATACATCAGAAACAAGACCCAATACAGCCACAACACAAAGACTGCTGGAAACAGCAGAGATGAGAGTACCGAGAAGAACTGCATGATATTGCACTGAGAGATTGAAGGAAGAGTGAAGACAATAGAATACAATGTAATGTACAGGGTATAAACGAATGGACACTAAAAAAAAACGAATAACAACATAAGCAGAATGGGGAGACAAGTGTAGTCAAAACAGCAAGATATATTTCACCTATCAGTAGAAGAAGTATCAACCTACAGCGCTAAATATGGAGTGACAATCTTCCATAGAGGAATCAATCCCCCAATGAACCAGCAAAATTCCTTATAAAGAGGAAAAAGATGAAGATTATTAACTTTTAGGGTGATTTGTCTTAAGTGGGATTGTTTTTCATTCTAAAATAACAAACAATATTCTAACCTCAAAATGTAAAATGAACAAAATTTACAGAGGTACCCTGACCCTATCAGTTCAGAAGGATTATTGAATTATTAATGCAAAAAATTATTTTAACAGAGATTTATATTATTTAATAACTGAAGTGGATAGGTCCTTTTTGATTTACCAGTAGTGGGTAATGTAGATTGTAAATGAAAAGTTTATCATATTTAATGTACCCTAGGTATGTCTCAAGAACATAAACTGTGTATGCAAAGCAACTGAACTGTCTCGTATATAAGATAATTTGATATTTAAAATAAACAATTATTTGTCAACAACTCATTGTGTATTCCACGAAAACAATTTGATGTATAGACCTAGCAGTTTATTTTGAAATATAAATATTGACTGAAAACTAAGAAATCAACATTTTAGAATAAATTTTGTACCCGATAATCAATAATATTATAAATAATCAAGTAGCTTAGGCTCTGCTAGTGGAAAAACAATATTGCCATCTGTCAAATTCACTACACTTTTTGTATATGTATAATTTTAGATATTTAAAAGTTTTTGATATCTAAATTAAAAATATTTGTTAAATTTTGATTTGAGACCCACCTCAAGGCAAAATACGAATATTGTGACGTTTATTTGTGACTTGACATTTCGTTATTCCCGGTACTAAACAAAATAATGGCGTTTTGACAACTATCAATAACACAAAGATTATCGGAGGGATTATTTAGCTGGCAGCACAAATTGCGAGGTTTGCAGCCACTATTAACTCACCTATTGCTGGTCAGGAGCCAGTACTAGCATCAACAAAAAGTATTTCTTGCAATTTTCTACGATCTTTACTTCGGCGTCGGCTTTGTTGAGATATTTTCCACTGTACACAAACACTATTTGAAAGCACAATTTGTACACTATTTCTTCAATTCACAACACAAAATATTATCACTAACTATACAATTAACTATTTACAATTTACAATAAATACAAGATTCGCAATTTACGCCATTTATACAGGATGAATTTTATAGATTTAAAAATGACAGCAATTTATAAGCTCTCTCGCCATCTTGAAGTATTGCGCGCGCAGCATGAAACTGCTGTTCTTTTTGGTGGCGCAAGACGCAACCCGTAATACATTGAATACTAACTTGATGTATAACCTTAGATGACCACCATTACACTAGTTGAAATCTGATTATATTTTTAAACATTATTAAAAAAAGTGTCAAAATTGTTAAAGGCACCCAAAGTCCCATGTCCCATTTAACGATACTATTAACATTATGTCACATAGCTCTGTAATCAAAGCACTTATGGTCTAAGAGCTAGCAATGTTTTCGAGAAACTATTTTAAGACCGCTGATTCTTTCATATATTGTTCCCTATGCTTCCTCGAACACCGTACCGGCCATCTGGCTGCAGATACAGGTTGCGTTTATTACTTCGCAGCACACCTGTACAGGTAAATACAAAATCAGGGTGATTGATTAGTGTGATAAAGCTTAGTAGATCCGCTATAGTAATAGATAGCAATAAAAGTTAATAACAAAACTTGTAGCCAACTTGAGCTTCACATTACAAAATTAGTTAGAATGTTACAGGGTGTTCGATATCATAGTGGCAGACCAAACTTATGTTTTTTTTTTAAATGGAACACCCTATATTTTATTTTATATTCGAAATCCTGTTAACTTCTCCATCACAAAAATATAAAGGTTTGTTATGTTATACAGGGTATTTACAAAGGTATAACCAATGTTCTACGAAAATCGTAATAAGTTCAGCTCCTTGTATAAATAAAAATAAGCACAACAGCAATTATTTATTGGTGCCATATTTTTTTGTTGATTGTCAAAATTTATAAAAATGGTTGATATTGCTAATTTTTTTATATCGAATACAGGATGAGTCAAAACGCAAGTATATTATTTTCTCAGTAATTAAATAGAACACCTTAATTAATAACTTGCTCAGAAAAATGAAAATATCTCGAAAACTAGAAAATTTAGGCATAGGGAGTATTTCACAAAAATTAAAGTACGGTAATAATACTTTTCGATGGTGATATAAAATACAGGGTGTTCCATTTAAAATTTCTGAGAAAAGAATGTACTTGCATTTTTACTCACCCTGTATTCGATATAAGGAAAATTAGCAATATCAACCATTTTTATAAATTTTGACAATCAACAAAAAAATATAGCACCAATAAACCATTGCTGCTGTGCTTATTTTTATTTATACAGGGAGCTGAACTTGTTACGTTTTTCATAAAAAATTGGTTATAACTTTGTAAAAGCCCTATATAACATAACAAACCTTTATATTTCTGTGATGGGAAAGTTAAGAGAATTTCGAATATAAAATAAAATATAGGGTGTTCCATTTAAAAAAAACATAATTTTGGTTTGCCACTATGTTATCGAACACCCTGTAACATTCTAACTAATTTCGTAATGTAAATCTGAAAGTTGGCTACAATTTTTGTTATCAACTTTTATTGCTATCTATTACTATAGCGATAGCGGATCTACTGAGCTTTATCACACTCATCAATCACCCTGTATATTGAATTTAAATTATTTTAGGACGAAACATTTTTTTGTCATTACTTTTTAAACCACAAACCTGTCTGGCAATTATAGTTCATATTTCTAATAATGTTTAAAAAGTAATGACAAAATAATTTTTCGTCTTACAATAATTTTAAATTCGATATGTTTACCTGTACAAATGTGCAGTAATGAACGCAGCCTGTATCAGCAGCCAGATGGCCAGTACGGTGTTCGAGGAAACATAGCGTCGTCGACACAAGAAAACCGCGTAACTCCAATTTTTACTTAAAATGAGATTTTACTGCCATCCATTAGCAAATCGCCTATTCTAGCCATCCGACAAATAATACGTCATTTAAATATAGATTTCTAATTTTAAAATGTATACATACTAGAAAAGCAGGTATCTCCCCTTGTCAAAAAATTATGTTAGTAAAACACGCAACTCCCGCGCATTTTCTGTCAAAATCAGTGAAGTGATTATTGCCGTTGATTTGATTTGTTTTTTGGAGTGAAATAGAAGTTTTTAAGTAATTTTACATCTGTAAGGAAGTAAGATAAAGTTAGTTGATTTGGGTAATAAATGTTTTTAGTACGATTTAAAAATAAAGGGATTTTTGTTGCTTTAAACTATTGCTGGAGTAACATGGTTTTCCATATTTTATTTTATGAACTCATGTTGGAGTTACATGTTCTTCTAATGTTACTGTTTTTAGGCTCTCCTGAAAAATTAAGGAAAATGGAGTTACGAGTTTTTCTTGTGTTGACGACGATAGGGAATAATATATTATAGAACCAGTTGTCTTAAAATAATTTTTTTTCCGACGTTGGACTCTTGGTCCATTATGAATACCTATTTTTTTTTATTTTAAACTATGTAGGTACATGTATTTTTTAGTGCCGCGTAGATTTTTGTAAAGTTAGAGTGAAAGAAACATTTATTTTAAATTTTTTTTAAAATACTCTTACAAGAAAAAAACTCAAAAAAACTCAAAAAAAGTTTAGATTTTATTTTTTATTTTACTTGTTTTTGTATATTTTTCAATAAAACTTTACGCGGGACTTGATATTATCTATCTACAACTATCTACTACTACTGTAAAAATTTGTCTATCGTCTAAGGATCCAGAGACATCAAAAGTTAAAAACCTAGTATTCGGGAAATCGCAAAAACATAAAACACTCTATGAGTCTATGAGTCTATAAACTGCTGCGTGGGGGACAAAGGGGTGGGGGCAGGGGTGAATATAAAAATTATAAGAGGTTTTTTGTAACATTCATGATCGAGAAAATGCACCAAAATTTGGGAATAAGTAGATCATGACTAGTATAACTAAGTAAAATCTCCAGGGGCGGAACGCTGCGTTGGGGACAAAGGGATGGGTCAGGGGTGAATATAAAAATTATAAGGAGTTTTTCGTGACGCCCATCCCATATTTTGGTGCACTATCTCAATCACTAAGGTTACAAAAAACACCTTATAATTTTTACATTCACCGCTGTCCCCAACCATTTTTCCCCCAAGCAGCGTTCCGCCCCTAGAGATTTTGCTTAGTTACGTCATGACCTACTTATTCTCAAATTTTGGTGCACGTATCTCGATCCCCAAATTTTGGTATCTCGATCATGAACTTCACAAAAAAAAAATAATAAAAACCGCGACTTTGACCCCTTAAAACTACCCTTGTCCCCCACTCTGGTTTCCGCCCGTTGGGGAAAGTCATGTACATAACTAATTCAACATATCCCCGTATAGTTTTTCCATACTACTTATCACGAGCAAAATCCGCTTCTATCTCTCCGACTATAAAGCCATACAAGTTCTCCACGACAAATAGTGTTCCAGGAAGTTCTGGAAATGCTCACAGCAGGTATCCACAGCAGAAAATTACCTTACAATAGACCGGTGATTAGTATGCCTAAAAAGGATAATGGCACCTCTCGCATCTGTGATGACTACTGGAAATTAAACGAAAATAAATTAAAGATTATAGAATATTATTTTCATAATATTATTACCAGGTCTTACGGTCTTGGAAAAATAAACGAAAGGGGCGACTGACTTATACAATTTTGTCAGGAAGAAAACGTGATGAGAGTTACCAACACATGGTTCCAACTCCACCCCCTTCGCCTTTATACTTGGAAATCTACTGCCGATAGAGCTCATAATAACATAATAAGAAATCAGATAAACTTCATTCTTATCAACGGTAGATTCAGCACAACTGTCAAAAGAGATTGCAGATATCTTGGAGCAGATATGCCTTCTGACCACGTACTATTAGTGGCTGTTAGCTGTCATAAAGATCTCTTTCTCTCTCATGCAAGAAGAAACCTGAAACTCAACAACAGATAGCATTGAATAAACTGAAAGATCTAATGATACAAGCCGAAATATGCAATGCAATAAACATACAAATTCAAATATTGACGACAAACATTGCCAAAGATCCAACACCGAACACCAACATGGAATACGATTACAGGTGCTGTAACAGACATCATGAAAAACAACTTAAGATACAAACCAAAGAACAAGAAGCAAATATGGATGCCAGAAGAAATACTATCACTAATGGATGAACGACGACGACGCAAGAATGAGAATGACCAAGATGGCAGCAATATGTATAAAAACATTAACAGGCAAAACAAAAGCAAAGATAAGAATAGCAAAAAATGAATGGCTTAAGCCACAATGTATCGATCTAGAACATTTACAACGACAGCACGACGATCGCAATTTACATAAAAAGCTTAAGGAGACTGCTGGAATATACAAAAAACGAAGACCAACTACCACAGTTAATAAGGAAAACCAGATAGTGCTGGATGCAAAGCAGAAACTTGATATATGGAAAAACTATATCCAGGAGCTCTTCCAAGACCAAAGACCCATAAGTGAAGTTTATACAGACGATTAGCTGACTGGCCCTTCAAGCTTCAATCACTAAAGAGGAAATATAAAAGGCAATATTAAATTCAGAAAACAATAAGGCACCTGGACCAGATGAAATCCCTTCAGAAATACACAAACTACTGGATGAAAGGGGAATTTCAGCACTACATAAAATATTTAATTTTATTTATGAAACTGGTTGCTATCCTCAACAGTGGTCGTTACGCTCTATATTTATTCCCTTACCCAAGAAAGCCAATGCAAAAATATGGGAGGATCACACACTCGTAAGCCTGATGAGTTACACTTTAAAGATATTCTTAAAAATACTACATCAAAGATTATCAAAAAATGTGAATGTAACATCAGTGATTCTCAGTTGAAGTTTAGGCAAGATTTAGGAACAAGAGAAGCAATAGTAGCAACACGGGTGCTGGTCCAAAATTGTTACGATCAGAGGAAGGGCATGTTCCTATGCTTTTTAGATTACGAAAAAACGTTTGATCGTGTACAATACAAGTTAATGCAGATCCTCAAGAAGAAACTTGATAAAGACCAAAAAGACATCTTTTTCTTAGGGTGCCTGTCCGTTCCGAACGTTGGCGATCATTCTGGCTATGATGACTTTGTTAGTTGCTATACGGAATAGTTGTGTTGAGGTCTTTCTATACCATGCTCTCAGGTTAGCAAGCCAGGATATTCTTCTTCTACCTGGGGCTATTTTTCCTTGAATTTTACCTTGTAAAATGCACTGGAGTAGCTCGTATCTGCCTTGATTTCTCATTATATGCTTTAAGAACTGCAGCTTATGTCCCTTCACGATGTTGACTAAATCTGCGGTTGTGTTCATCCTCCGTAGTACTTCTTCATTGGTGACTTTGTCTGTCCATGGTATCTTCAGGATCCTTCTGTACAACCATAGCTCAAAAGCTTGAAGTTTCGATAGAGTTTCCGCCTTCAATGTCCACGTTTCTACTCCGTATAGAAGCACTGAGTACACGTAACATTTAAGGAGCCTTATTTTTGTTTTTAGAATGATGTCATGGCTCTTGAACACAGAGCTCATAGTCAAGAATGCACTCTTTGCCTTTCCGATGCGACATTTAATCTCTTGAATATTGACCCACGACTTATTGATTATAGTTCCCAAATAGTTGTATTGTGAGACAAAAATACATAAGATGCATTAAAAACTTAGACTGGTATCAGACGGCACAATTAAAAATAGACAATTTTAATTTTATATCCAAACCTATACATATAAGAAGAGGTGTTCGACAGGGATGTGTGCTTTCCCCTCTTTTGTTTAACATTTATGTGGAAGCCATATTTCAAGAGTCTTTGGAAGATATAGAGATGGGAATCAAAGTGAATGGAGTATTGATCAACAACATACGATATGCTGATGATGTGGTCTTAATTTGTGACAACATAGTCGATATTCAACAACTTGTCACTATAATCGGAGAATACAGTAAGCGAAAAGGATTAGAGATTAATACCAAAAAGACCAAATTCATGATCATCTCCAGAAACTTTGATACACTTGAAAACTCCACCATAACACTGAATACCAAGTTCATTGAAAGAGTGAGCAAATATAAATACCTGAAAAGACTGGGCATCGAACAGGGAAGTGAAATGTCGCATTGAGCAAGCTCGACAAGCTTTCGTAAAATTCAGGAAGGTACTGACCTGTTCAGAGTTCGATCTTCAACTGAGACTAGGGATGTGAGTCGAGAATATTTCCAAGCGAATATTCGCGAACATTGGAAAGTTTCCGAGAATATTCGCCTATAAAAAATGGAAATATTCTCCCGACCGCGAATATTCCCGGAAACTTTCAATGGAAAATTCTCGAAAATATTTCCGACAACTTTCAAGAATGTTTCCGAGAACTTTCCATAATATTTCCGAGAAGTTTTGAGACTATTTCCAAGAATTTTTGAGAATATTTCCAAGAGCCTTTTGGACATAAGAGTCGGTGACGTAATTTGAATTTACATGGAAGTAGCACTATTTAATTCACACGACCGGCGAACACCACTGCCAATTACAAAAGGAACATTGTTTTGAACATTACCTTCATTCATTTTATACTACCTATACTAAATTTACAATCAAGGTGCAGTATAAATAAACAAACCAAGACACGTTAAATGCTACTAGGAGCACTCCCGAATCATAATTTACAATGTATAAACTCTGGAAATCATGATTTGGGATTTACAATGTATACAGGGTGAGGCAAATAAAGGGCCTATTAGAAATATCTCGAGAGCTAAAGGCAACAGAATCATGAAAATTGGAATAAATGGGTTTTGAAGGATGATCTATTAAATGAAAATATTTTCATCTCTTTGCAACTTCCGGTTATACCGGAAGTTGCTTATAACTTCGTTTTTTTAAAGGGGACACCCTGTATATTTTTACATTTTGGGATTCTCTTCGATGTCTTCTTTCTTAAAATATGAGGTTTTGTAATATTATACAGCGTATTTTAAAAGATAATTACGTTTATTTATTAATTTCGTAGCAAAATTAACACCCCGTAGAATTGTAGTAGTTTGACATCTAAAACTCTACTTACGTTCAAATGATTTTTAATATACTCTACTATTGTTAAGAATCATTAGTATAGCTAAATTTTTAATTTTAGTATACAGGGTTGGTCGAAACTCGGAATGAGTATTTTCTGAGTTTTCTTAAATGGAACACCCTGTATTTTAGTATTGTAATGAAATGATATTTTATGGTACTTTTTTATTTCTTAAGCATTCCCTATACCTAACTGCTTTAATTTGTGCTTAATTGTTAATCGCACCAACAATCTTAACTACGTAGGTATTTTGATAGCTAAACCATTATTGGTAATTTTAAGGACCAGTCTGGATTAATATGTATTTATTTCTAAAAAATTATTTGGGATTGAGTATTTTCACGGCCAACCAAAATTTTACGTATTTTTTGTTGCAATTAATGTTTAGCTTGAATCACCAATACCTCACAAATTAAAGCAGTTAGGTATAGGGAATGCTTAAGAAATAAAAAAGTATTATAAAATATCATTTCACTACAATACAAAAATACAGGGTGTTCCATTTAAGAAAACTCAGAAAATACTCATTCCGAATTTCGACCAACCCTGTATACTAAAATTAAAAATTTAGCTATACTAATGATTCTTAACAATAGTAGAGTATATTCAAAATCATTTGAACGTAAGTAGAGTTTTAGATGTCAAACTACTACAATTCTACAGGGTGTGAATATTGCTACGAAATTAATAAAAAAAACGTAATTATCTTTTAAAATACCCTGTATAATATTACAAAACCTCATATTTTAAGAAAGAAAACATCGAAGAGAATCCAAAAACGTAAAAATATAGAGGGTGTCCTATTTAAAAAAACGAAGTTATAAGCAACTTCCGGTATAACCGGAAGTTGCAAAGAGATGAAAATATTTAAGTTTAATAGATCATCCTTCAAAACCCCTTTATTCCAATTTTCATGATTCTGTTGCCTTTAGTTCTCGAGATATTTCTAATAGGCCAGTTATCTGGCTCACCCTATATACATTGTAAATTATGATTCGGGAGTGCTCCTAGTAGCATTTAACGTGTCTTGGTTTGTTTATTTATACTGCATCTTGATTGTTAATTTAGTATAAAAATACCTAAAGCTATACTAAAATCACAATAAAGATGTACTAGAAATAAACAAACCAAGACACGTTGAATGTTACAAGGAGTACTCCTAAATCATGATTTACAATTTACAATGTATAAACTTTGCAAATCATGATTTGGGGTTTACAATGTATATACATTGTAAATCATGATTTGGGAGTGATTTGGTGGTATAAAGAGCAATATTTCAAAAGTGAAATAATAAATAAAGAGAAAAACTAGATGGGATTCAATCCTTAATTGTATAAATAACATTAAGTATTGCATCTAAAAGTGATTTAGCGATACTTGTGGTCATAGAGGGAGAAAATTTTAAATGTTCACGGAATGTTAAACAGAACTGCATGGATGATGAAATATTTTGGATAAAGTTGCAAATAGTAGCAGTTGTGCTAACACCAATTGTGAAATGAATTAGGTACTTTATTCGAAGGCAATATGTTTCAAATATCCCAGGTTGTCCAGGTATTTAAGGCTACAGGCTATTTTTATCGAGTATATTCCATTACTTCCAATCAGTAAGTCTGCAGAAAAGAAATGCTTATCTAAATTAGAAAATAGAAAAAGAATGGCAGTGAAACCTTTGCACTATGCTGCAAACTTACCTGATTCTTCTTTAACAGGTCAAAGCCTCACTGGTGAAGAGCATAATATATTAGCTATGCAGTGTATAGACAAGATAATAACCAATCATCCCAAGTTTATTGACAAAAAAGAAAATATTTTTACAGAACTAACAACGTTCTGTGAAAAAGCAGACCTTTGGTCAATGGATTTTATTTGGCTTTCAGCACGATCAGTAGATTGTATAAGCTGGTGACAAGGAATGTGCACCAAAACTGAAAAGATTAGGCAATTACAATACTGGGGTTACCAGCTTCCTACGCCGAAACAGAGCGTAGTTATAGCACATACTCTTTCATTTCATAACTAGTAAAAGGAGACATAGACTGACTATAGATAGAGCAGGGAAGTTAACGTATCATAGCTCATAATGAAAAACTCCTAAAAAACCATAAACACGGAAAAATGGTATGTGATGAGATTCTTTCTCATCTGTTGGAACCAGGGCAAGACTCTAGTCTAGATCCATATCAGAAAATGAAAGATTAAGCGAGACGGAGAGAGACTCTTCATTATATTCTCTTCATAATACAGAGTCCAGCTAATTCTTGGCCATTCCTAAGAATTTTGTAGTTTCTTCTGTTATTATTCGTTAAGATAAAAGTTCCTGCTTTAATACTATATAGGAATACAGATTACCGGAAGTAAGTTCCTATATAATCAATTTTGGTTTGTTTATTGTAATGTTAACTTTTTTATTTTAATATTTTTTTTAAATTACTTTTTTAGTTTTAATTATAATTAAATAAAGACTAATAACAAATATTCATATTTTTTAAATTAAGTTAAATAAAATAAAAATGTATACCATTTTTATTCAGTTGCAATGCGAAGGCTAAACAATCTTACTTTTCAATTAGAATACGGAGTGCAGTCCAGTCCCTTGAATCGCGATTTTCGGCTCTTATTGGAGCCTTCATCGGAAAGAACGTAGGCACTGTTCTCTATATTTTAACTGATTTGCATCGAGAGGTTTTCCCACCCATTGCAACTGAAGTGATGATAGTAGGTGGCTAGCGCCATCTGGCATTGAAAGACGAAGTAGTTTTCAATCCTAATAGTAAATTATTAATATTGAAAATATTAAAAATATTACTAAAAGATTTTTAAATTGAAAACTTATTGGTACACTTTCCTGGTGACACCTCCAAGACTTCTACAATTTGCAAGTCAAATGGATGCTGCAGTGAAGACGAGAGGGAAGGAATTCTAAGTTAAATAAATTTTAAATGTATTTTTAGAGATTTAATTTTTAACAGATCAATTGTTTCTCTAGTCGGAATACAACAACAATAAGTAAACCTAACCACTAATTTGTATAATTTATTACAATAATTTTAATAAAAATTCAATATTTCCATAAGTTTCCGAAACTTTCCAATATTCCCGGAAAGTTTCCGGAAACTTTCCGGCGTTCTAATCTTCCCGGAAATTTTACATCACTAACTGAGACTAAGGTTTACAAAGTGCTACATATGGTCGGTGCTGCTATATGGCGTAGAGGGCTGGACACTCAAAACGAGAGATATAAACAGATTAGAAGTTTTTGAAATGTGGCTTTATCGCCATATCCTAAAGATACCATGGACAGCGAATCACAAGTCACAAATGTAGATGTCCTTAAAAAAATCAACCAAGAACGCCAACTTTTCGAAACCATCAAGAAAAGGAAAACTGTGTATCAAGGTGGCACCATGCGAAATGAAAAATACCAGTTTCTCCAACTATATTTGAGGGTAAAATTTAAGGCAAGAGAGGAATGGGACGGAAGAAAATGTCATGGCTCTGAAACATAAGGGAATGGACAGGGATTAACGACAATCAATCTCTGATACATTTTGCAAGAAACAGAGAGTTAATGAAAAATGCGATCGCTAACATCCATTAGTGGATTTGCATCTGAAGAAGATTTATTTCCCACTGATGTTGAGTCTAAGTTTCACTTCCATATTTAAAAATTGGGCGAATAATTGGCTGTATAGTCTTAATTTAGATTGTTTTTTTAGCAGCTTAAATCTTAGTAATGATGATAGGGAGTATAATGCTCTATTCCACGCTGCTATCCTTGCTAAGACCTCTTTTTACAATGTGATTGTCATCTGTGATTACCGTTCCTAGATATTTACTCTTTGACTACTTCGAAGTTGTGGTCATTAATAGTTATAGAAAAAGAAAATAATCGTTTTCGTTTTGATTCAATTCGAGTCTCTTGCCATCCTCTGACACAGTGTTTCTGGGTCTCTACCCTTTATCGAAGAGGCTATTGCAAGTAGACTGAATTGAATCAACTCGAGACGAAGAAGAACTGCATCTATTAAAATATCTGCAGTATATTGTGGTTAGACTGTCCTCTAACGGGGAATGACAAAATAAATAAAATAAATTTCGACCAAGAGTCAGGATTCTGTTAACCGAGATACAATAGTATCAAGCGGCGCCGCTAGGAGGAGCTTCTCCAACAATGCGTCTCAGAATACCTTAAGAACACTTGGTCATTTTGTACTCTAAACCGAGTAAAGCATGAAAAAGAAAAAGAAAATAATCGTTTTCGTTTTGATTCAATTCGAGTCTCTTGCCATCCTCTGACACAGTGTTTCTGGGTCTCTACCCTTTATCGAAGAGGCTATTGCAAGTAGACTGAATTGAATCAACTCGAGACGAAGAAGAACTGCATCTATTAAAATATCTGCAGTATATTGTGGTTAGACTGTCCTCTAACGGGGAATGACAAAATAAATAAAATAAATTTCGACCAAGAGTCAGGATTCTGTTAACCGAGATACGATAGTATCAAGTGGCGCCGCTAGGAGGAGCTTCTCCAACAATGCGTCTCAGAATACCTTAAGAACACTTGGTCATTTTGTACTCTAAACCGAGTAAAGCATGAAAAAGAAAAAGAAAATAATCGTTTTCGTTTTGATTCAATTCGAGTCTCTTGCCATCCTCTGACACAGTGTTTCTGGGTCTCTACCCTTTATCGAAGAGGCTATTGCAAGTAGACTGAATTGAATCAACTCGAGACGAAGAAGAACTGCATCTATTAAAATATATGCAGTATATTGTGGTTAGACTGTCCTCTAACGGGGAATGACAAAATAAATAAAATAAATTTCGACCAAGAGTCAGGATTCTGTTAACCGATAATTAATAGTTATGTTCTGCCTAACTCTTGATCTTAGATTTTTGGTTGCTAGCATGTATTTCGTGTTCTTTTCACTTATTCGAAGGCCCAGACCAGTAGCGTATTGATAGATCCGCGGGCCCTGGTTCCAGTTGGGATGCGGCCTCCCCATTAATCCGCCGCCCCCCAGTAATGCGGGCCCCCTCCCAATAAAAACACACATTGTATATTAAAAGTTTTTAATAAACATTAAATATAAATCATCATTTATAAAAACTCAGCTAATTTAAAACAATAAATTAATCCTATCGTTTTTCATACTAACATAATTATTGATTACTTTACTCCAACAGTTTTTACAAATAATGAAAATCAAAAATTTTCTACATCTAAATCTCCAGTCATAATTAAAAACATTGATGTCGAATAACTAAAACAGCTTTTAAAAAATGAATACAGTCGAACCCGCTTATTAGAATACCTGTTAAAGGAATATCTCGGTTTAAGGAATAAAAATTTGAGGTCCCAAAACGTGTTTACTATGCACATATGATCGGTTATTAAAATATCCCTGTTATAGGAATAATTTTGCTTGGCACGAAGGCTATTCCAATAAGCGGGTTCGACTGTATTAGAATGCAAATTTCAGGTATCAAGAATTATTACTTAAAAGTAAAAGTAAAGAATGATGATGCTATAAATACAAACAAAAGAAGGATTTTTCGCCGAGTTTATTGTTTTGGGATTAGGTATTTTTAAAACACTCCTCAATACAAGTATAAAACTTGCAATGACTGTGTCAATTTGCAAAATTTTACAACTTTCTAGTTTACGACTAATCTATGAAACGTGCTAATATAAATATAAGTTTTTGAGTTAGAAGGTACCTACAGGCGGTAATTCTTTACATGTGTTGAAACCAGAAATTGGGTTCTAGTAACTTTTAGTAGATAAAACAAGTACAGGACCTTCCAAAAGTTTTCCTTGTGTCTAATAATAAATTTTGTTTTCATTTTTTTTATAAATAGGTATTCTTCGTTTTAATTTATAAGTACCTACACAAAAATAAAAATTTATTAAGAAGTTACATTTTCTATTGTGTACTTGTGTAGTGCAAAATGTCCCCATCAAATTAGAAAAAAAAGCAAAGAGCACACTAGAGCGGACCCCAGCGGGGCCCGGGCCCTGGTTCCGCGGAGCCCGCGGAACCATGCTCAGTACGCCACTGGCCCAGACTACCTGTTTCTTCCTCGAGTTGTGAAAACACCTCTCTCACGTCTCTTGTAGAATGATCGACTGCACCTATATGATCAGGAAAGGGAATTTTTAATATGTATACCTTTTATTAGGGATTTAACTTGTTTTTTTTTCAATTAAAAATAATCTAACGAACTAGGAAAACTCACAGAAGTACCACAAAATGTATATATTAAAAGGTCATACAAGGATTCGTTTCGGCTCTTCACGAGCCATCATCAGTTTAAAAATACAGGAACAAAGACAAAGGACTGACTAGATCAGGAAGGAGAAAGAATCCACTAGTTTACATTATCTATGGTTCTATAGACTTCATTATTATATCTTTTATAAGTTATATAGACATTATGTTGTAATTTGAATATAAAAATTTAAGAAATTCTTGTAAGACTTTCACGTTGGGAGGAACCATCTTGCGAACCATACATAATGTAAACTAGTGGGTTCTTTCTCCTTCCTGGTCTGGTCAGTCCTTTGTCTTTGTTCCTGTATTTTTAAGCTGATGATGGCTCGTGAAGAGCCGAAAGGCGTCCTGGTATGACCTTTTAATATACATATACATTTTGTGGTACTTCTTTGAGTTTTCGTACTTCGTTACCTCGAGACCACATTTGAGAATGGATACTTCTCTTCATGTTTTTAAAAATAATCTGGTTAAAGAAATGTCACAATATTCACGTTTGTACACGGAAGTTATAGACGAGTTTTCGAAAAATGGTAGAAGAATTGATAAATAGACATTATAAATAGGTGCTTTTACAATTTTTTATAAATTGCTTCCCCTGTTGCAAATTTCACCGCACGCCCCTGGTGACAACATAGTCGATCTTCAACAACTTGTCACTATAACCAAAGAATACTAACACACCCACGTGTTAGTATTCTTTGCTATAACCGGAGAATACAGTAAGAGAATGGGATTAGAGATTAATACCAAAAAGACCAAATTCATGATCATCTCCAGAAACTTGGATACACTTGAAAACTCCACCATAACACTGAATACCAAGTCCATTGAAAGAGTGAGCAAATTTAAATACCTGAGAATGTGTCTTTTTGAAGACTGGGCATCGAACAGGGAAGTAAAATGTCGCATCGAGCAAGCTCGACACGCTTTCGTAAAATTCAGGAAGGTACTGACGTGTTCAGAATTTAATCTTCAACTCAGCACATACGGTGAAACGAAACTGCAACGAAACCCTTTTGAAATTATTAGTTTGAAACTTGTTTCAATCGTTTACCACACACGCTGCAACCTCAAACTTCGCAATCATTTCAGTTTTCTGTGAAAACAGAAGTCTCTAAAATGTTTTGTTTAAGTGATGAAGAATGGTAGTTATGTATTTATATCTTCGACAAAGAAAAAGGCATAAAAGAAGAACTATGTGGATACATCCCATTGTACATTGAGAAAAATATCATTGTATGTCTGTGGTTGCCAAGGAATTACAAGGAATTGATATAGACCAGGGCGCATCTGTAAAAATATTAGTACATTTGGACTTTGAGAGGTGACTTAAATTTTTTTGCAGAAATTGCTTGAAAATAATTCAAATAATAATATTTGACTTATCCTCCCCTTAAAAAGGTCCGGAACATTGTTTAAATAATCAAAATGTCAAAAAATGAAGGAAAAATTCGAATTTTTTCTTAGTTTTTTGATTATAACTTTAAAAGTATTCATTTCCGAGAAAAGTTGTACTGACATAAAAGTTGTGTAATTAAATTTCCTACAATATAGAATAGGTTAAAAGTTTAAAAAATAGTCACCCTTGTTGCAAAATAGCAATAAGTGCGAAAAAACCATACACAAACAAGTATTCGCATTTTACGTTTTTCAACCATTTATGCTACACTTAGGACCTTCATATATCACCCAGGAAAACTTTATGATAGAGTAAAACAATACCGTAAATTTCATTAAGATCGGTTCAATAAATTTTGCAAAATAAATTTTGCAATCCAGCTTTCGCAAAAAAAAAATCATTTTTTCAAAATGTTACAGGACTGAAAATAAAGCAGATAGCAAGTTGAAATTTTTTTGCTTATAGAAGTGTACTGTACCTTTCATTTGCAATTTGCAAAACTAAAATCGATTGACTACCACGGCGTCAGGAATTTTTTAAATAAACATTAATTATTGGTGCTACGCGCAGGACAGCGGATAGTTTGCTCTGATTGGGCATTCCATTGACTTTTGATAATTATTGATACATTTTAATTTTGATTACAGTTCTATATAAATAAATAAATTTGTTTATTGCAAAATAAAAACACATACTCCATCCTTTGAAATAACAATTTTTTAGCAAAAAGTTTCTTTGTTCATATATTTTAACTTAGAGAATAAAAGTTTATTATTTTTAAACATATGCAATTGTTTAAACAATATTTCACAAACAATAGTAAAATTAGTTTGAGTTTTGTGGAATTAAAATATTAAAATACAACAAAATATAGATTAAGAAAATAATATATTAGATAAAGATTGGAAGACATTTTGGTCGAAATCAACTTGTGTGAATCGAACACCGCTGTCCTGCGCGTAGCAACAAAAATTAATGTTTATTTAAAAAATTTCCTGACGCCGTGGTAATTAATTGATTTTAGTTTTTCAAATTGCAAATAAAAGATACAGTACACTTCTATAGGCAAAAAAAATCAACTTGCTATCTGCTTTATTTTCAGTCCTGCAACATTTAAAAAAATGTTGTTCTGAAGCTATTTTCTTGTGGCATTTTTACAATTTTAACTATTTATAATGGGAAATAAGCCACAATATTATTAAAAAATGATTTTTATTAACGTTTCGACGCCCAAATCGGGTGCCGTTGTCAATTTTTGTATTTTTGGTATTTTAGTATTTTGTATTTTGACAACGGCACCCGATTTGGGCGTCGAAACGTTAATAAAAATCATTTTTTAATAATATTGTGGCTTATTTCCCATTATAAATAGTTAAAATTAAAAAAAATGAATTTTTTTTGCGAAAGCTGGATTGCAAAATTTATTTTGCAAAATCTATTAAACCTATCTTAATGAAATTTACAGTGTTGTTTTACTATATCATAAAGTTTTTCTGGGTAAAATATGAAGGTTCTAAGTGTAGCATAAATGGTTGAAAAACGTAAAATGCCAATACTTATTTTTGTATGTTTTTTTTCGCAATTATTGCTATTTTGCAACAAGGGTGACTATTTGTTAAATATTTAACCAATTCTATATTGTAGAAAATTTAATTATGCAACTTTTATGTCAGTACAACTTTTCTCAGAAATGAATAGTTTTAAAGTTATAATCAAAAAACCAATAAAAAATCGAATTTTTCCTTCATATTTTGACATTTTGATTATTTAAACAATGTTCCGGACCATTTTGAGTGAGAGGATAACTCAAATATTATTTGAGTTATTTTCAAGCAATTTCTGCAAAAAAATTTGAGTCACTTCTCAACGTCCATCTCAAAACAGATGCGCCCTGGACTAATAAAGAATTCATGGATTGTTATCGTATGAGCAAAACTACATACCTTGTTGAAATAATGGCAGAGACACAATACTAAGTATGAGGGATTGTTTGAGTTCTCAAGAACTAATAATAACACAGTATTTTAATAATACTAATTATTAAATAAAAATATTTAGAATTATATATTATAATTATAAATTAATAAATATTTAAATATTTTTATTTATTTACAAATTAAATCATTCAAATTTAAGTTTCCAAAATTCATGTTTTGGTTCACAGAAGGGTATTCTGTAGGATTTGATATGATTCCTGTTGATATTCCATTTTGTTGTACCCACAAAGACGTGAAATCCGATGAAACGCAAACACGAATTTCTTGCACGCCGGTTTCAATGAAACTGATCTGTGTGCGTTTCAAACAGTCGCAGTCGGTTTGAAACGGTCAAAATGGTTTCATCATGTGTGGTTTCTCATAGGCGTCTATGGCATAAATTCAAATGAAACTCAAAAGTAACTGAGGGTTGCAGTTTCGTTACATTTGCGTTTCACCGTATTTGTTAAGGTTTACTAGTCGCTGGAAACTCAAATCGAGGGATATAAACAGATTAGAAATGTGGCTTTATCCTATAGATACCATGGACGGCGAAAGTCACAAATGTAGATATCATTAAGAGAATAAACCAAGAACGCCAACTTCTCGAAACCATCAAAAAAAGGAAAACGGCATATCTGGGTCACATCATGCGAAACGAAAAATACCAGTTCCTTCAACTTATAGTCGAGGGTAAAATTGAAGGCAAGAGAAGAATAGGATGCAAGAAAATGTCCTGGCTCCGAAACATAAGGCAATTGCAAGAAACAGATAGTTAATGGAAAATGTGATCGCTAATATAACATCAACTAGTTCTGAAGAAGAAGAAGATTACCAGGTCTCTATTTGGGGGGGGGGGATTTAAGGGAATAAAACCGATATAAAATTTTTATGGGTTGTGCAAATTTCACTGTTATTTTTTTAAGATGTTCCTGCCATAAAAATGTCCATTTTCAAAAAATCTCTAATAGTTTTTAAATAGTTTAAATTAATATTACCCGTATGCGCGCCAATGGTGAATATAAAATTCTTAATGGTATGTCAGAAAGTGTGCAATAACTACCTCTTAAAATCCACCAAATTTCATTAGCATATACCAACAGGTTTTAGAGCAATAAATAAATCGTCAGTTTGAAAGAAAAATTTCAACACCCCGTATCGCGGAAATGAAACATTTGCGGATATCCGTTTATAAAGCAAACCGTAATTATTTTTTTCTACGAGCGTTCAAAAATGTCTACTTTCGCGCACGTATTTTAGTTTAGAAAGTTTCACTTTTCCGCACGCGTGTTACTTTTCCGCACGCGTGTTACTTTTCCGCACGCGGTTTTTACTTTTCCGCACGCGTGTTAATTTAGATATGTTAATATGGCCTTAAAGTTATTATAATACATGTAATAAACTAATATTTAGATATTATTTACTAATTTATTTCAAATATATCTTATTGTGTTCCTGTTTTAATGAAATTAACGCGACAATTCGATGAAATAAAATTATTTTGACATAATATTCGAAAGTCAAATCGGTAGACAATAACAGTCGTTTTGAATCATCGTCATGGAAACCAAGATCGTCGTCATGCTAACTAATTATATTGAAAGTTTGGTTTTGACAACCTTGTCAAAGAATTAATTTGTGTATGTATTTTCATATTAATTAAATTAATTGATTAAGATTTGGTAATTTTTTAAAGACTCTTAGAAAAAATATTGTTCCTAACTCTTGCCGAAAGTCTCTTTTCCGCACTCGACTGCTTGCCGAACTCCCGCTTCGCGTCGTTCGGCAAACTGCAGTCGCGTGCGGAAAAGAATGACTTTCTGCACTTGTTAGGAAAATAACTATTTTATGCAGAATTACCACTTAGCGTTTGCCATACATATTTAAAAACACCCTGTATTGATAAAAAACATGGCTAGTTGTTAAATACCTAACTTCTTTATTATCCAACATAAGCGAATCAATCAAAAAAGAAAATGTTAAGAAAACCTGAGGCTATAATTGGGTTTTGATTTCAGTATTTTATAAATGCTAGAATATTCCACAGGGTGTTGCGAACTTTGAGAAAAAATACAGTTTGATTGGTACACCCGGTATACAATGATAATTTACCTGTGTAGTCACAACATTAATACAGCGTTATTGTTAAAGAATAAGGGTCGGTTGTTCGAACGCTAATCAAGAAGTTGATTATAATCAATCAGCTTATTGTAATCAATTTTCTTGATGGGAATCAAATCGAGACATCAAAATTACATGTAAAACACTAATTATTCATTGATTGTAGGTAAAGCAGTAATTAAAATATAGCTGCAGCTCTTAAATTATTAAAAATTGCTTATTATTATTATTGATTTGTAAGTAAAAATAAGAAATTAACATCAGAAAGAGTTTAATTATGGTTTATTTTAGATTAAAACCAAAATAATAAAATAAATCAGTCAACATAACCTCAAATGTGACATTTGTCAGAAGTACGTTTAATCAAATATAATTGTAATTAAATATTTGATAATGATCAGTGGATTCCATTTTTGATTAGCGTTCGAACAATGATCACTATCAAATATTTAATTACTGTCACCAACTGTCAATGTCAACTTTGGTTGGGTTGCTGAAAACATAATTGATTATAATTATGAGATTATCTAACAATAAAACACTGAAAACGTTTGTTTTCTATACCTCCACAAAATTTATTATAACTAAGTGACTACAGCTGTTTCGGCAGAGTGCCTTTCTCAAGTGATATAGTTTACAATGTGTTTGCCTTTTTAAGTCTTCAACTGAAGAGGTTGAGGAGTGGGGAACTGTAGAGAAGCTGGGGAGATATAGAAAACAAACGTTTTCAGTGTTTTATTGTTAGATAAAATGAACTTCCATCAAGTAACGGTCGAATCCATCAATTATTATGAGATTAGTTAATCAATTAACATAACAATTATTAACATAATTGATTAACTAATTTCATAATTTTAATCAATAATTATGTTTTCAGCAACCCAATCAAAGTTGAAATTGACAGTTGTGACAGTAATTAAATATTTGATAATGATCATTTTTGATTAACGTGCGAACAACCGGCCCTAAGGGTCGGTTGTTCGAACGCTAATCAAGAAGTTGATTAAAATTAATCAGTTTATTGTAATCAATTTTCTTGATGGAAATCAAATCGAGACATCAAGAATACATGTAAGACGCTAATCAGTCATTGATTGAAGGTAAAGCAGTAATTAAAATATAGCCGCAGCTGTTAAAATTATTAAAAATTGCTTATTATTATTGATTTGTAAGTAAAAACAAAAAATTAACATCACAAAGAGTTTAATTATGGTTTATTTTAGATTAAAACCAAAATAATAAAATAAATCAGTCAACAATGTCAACATAACCTCAAAATGTGACATCTGTCAGAAGTACGCTTAATCAAATATAATTGTAATTAAATATTTGATAATGATCATTTTTGATTAGCGTCCGAACAACTGGCCCTAAAGCTATTATATTATTAAAAAAATCACTTAAATAAATCGGATAACAAACAGTTATAGGAAATTCGAGGCATTAAAAATGACCCATTTTTAAGGTGGTGCGTTAATTTCTTGGAGCAGTGAGGCGTGGCCCCAAAATTCCACAAGACAACAAATTTATTTTACACTTAGTCCACGGTTGCCCCTTCTATGCGAGTATGATTACCTCCGTCCTTTAAAGGTACATACCTACTAATTTCTAAAAGCCTACCAACTGTACAGAGATAATCATTGCAATATATCTACGCAAATGACATAATAGATGGATTGAAGGTAGCAATCAAATTAAGCAGACAATTGATAAATATAAGTTTTTGGAGGGCAGCCTCGCTATCATTTCCAACAAAACTGTGTCATTGAAATAAATGTTTGATTGGCGGAATGGCCGGCACCTATTAATTACTTTTTTATTTGAACCATTCAATGATTCAAATCTTTATGTCCGCAAAATCTATATGAAATATGAACAAAAAAGTATTTTTTAGAACACTTTTATAACGTGTGTCCACTGTCCACAATTGTGTTTGTGTGTGTAAAAGTTTTGTCACATAATTTTTATCGGATTTTTTTTTGAATGAAGAAATGTATTTAAACGCTAATTATATTTAGTTGTCATCGATTACAACTTAATACTTAACTAAACTATAATATCGAATTATGTAGAGTGACCCATTCTGCTCTACTAGAAGCAAATTTCTTCGAATTTCTCTCTTGAGGTCCTCGTAGAGCTGGACCTAGACGGAATTCATATCAACTTCTCTCAGTTTTTCGTAAATTCGCCGTCCTAATGTTTCTTCACCTTGGACTTACCAGTTTCCACGATAAACTTTTCTAGACAGTAAAGCCCAAAAATCCTCTATTTATGCGAGCCCACGACAAGGTTGAAGGGTTATAGTTTTTGGGAATAAGGGGTGGATATGTGGTGTTGTCTAAATATAAAGTTGTCTAAAGTATAAATGGAAACAGAAATGGAAAAAAAAATAAACCACCTAAGATATGCAGACGATGTAGTAGTAATAGCATCAAGTTTTGAAGAACTACAAACCATGCTAACCGAACTAGCAAATGAATCCGAACAAATAGGTCTAAAAATGAATTTTTCCAAAACAAAAACAATGACAAACACATAAGATAATAGAAACGTAATACTAAACGACACCACAATAGAAGCGGTTATAGGGCAGTCAATGAGGTTATTTGGCTCCGAATTCCATCCTACTACATCGATTTACTTGATATTTTCACAATAAGTAGAGAATAGCTCAAGAAACAAAGTCTACCCTATGTCGATGTGCGCTTTTATCTTAGGGGTGGTTCCCACCCCTTCTCGGGGATGTAAAATTTTTTGGTTAAGATAACCACGAAAGTGGCTAGAGAACCTAATTCTAAGCAAAAACTGTTCAATAATTTCTTTTTGAAAACTCAATAATTTTTGAGTTATGGTTTGAAAATTGGCTGTTTTCATTGAACAATGACACCTTTTCGGGAGGTTTTTTGCGAATACCTTAAAATCCATGCATCTAACGAAAAAACCTACACAAAACAGTTTTATAGATTATAAAAAACAAAGAGATTTGTTCCTTCCTATATCTTCTAGTTATAATATAAAAAGAGATATGGTAGGTGAGAAGAGTTTGTTTTTTTGGTGCTTGCTGAAATCGGTGTATTCAACTTGAAATAAAAGAGAAACGGTCGATTTTAGTTGTATAATGCTACCAATAGCTTTTGTACTGATTGAAAAGACCTTTAGAACGAGCAACATTAAATGTCGATTACATTCAAAGTAAGCGAGATATGCTGCAAAAAATGGTGACTAATGGAATTATAAAAAAATGTGAAGTACACTTAAACCTCTCATCCATCAGAATATAAATGCATCGTTTTCCTTCTACAATACTTTTTATTATAGTGTTATTTCTATGTTCAAAAAGTTGGACGGGTTTAAAATGAATAGTTTTTGAAAAAAATAAGATCAAATTAAGTCGCTTCCATCCTTTTTGTAAACTGTTGCCAGTATTCATTTTTTGTTCTTCTTACCAACTGCTTTGTTTCATTTCTTTCATTGCTTTCTGTATTCTTCTATAGGTGTCTCTGGATTCTGGAGTATTTGATGTTTTAATACTTCTTGTAGTCCTCTCGTTTCTCTTTACATTTCTCTTTTATTTCTTTTCTGAACCACGGTGTATTGTTGTTGTTTCTGTTGTTCAGTATGACATTGCGTTTTCCTATATCTTCTGTTGTTGCCTCTTTAATGTTGTTTTTAATTTTCTCCCAGCTCGCGTTTATATCTTCTATGTCGCTATATGTTTAGCTATGTAGCTATTTGTTTCAGCTGCATCTTCTGTGCTAGCCTCCTTTGGTACATTTCTCTTGTAGAGTCGTTCCATAGTGATTCTACATTGAATTGTTCCTCGGTGATTTCCGGTAGAAAATGTTGTGGTGTTATTTTCATATGGTGCTTCAGTATTCATTTTAAACAAACTGCTTCTTTTAACTTCATAAAATTGCCCCATTTGCATTTATTTCATCACCCTGCATATTTCTGGAACAATTTACACTCCAATAGTAATTTATTTCACATTTTTTTTCTTTTTAGTAACCAATCATTAACGTTTTCGATCTTCGTCCTTGTATATGTAACTTATCATTTCATTTCTTTCACTCTCAGTCTCTTTTTCGACATTCTACAAAATACTCTCATATTTGTTGGGTTTTAACGTTTCTGATCTAGTTTATTTTTGTTTTTAATGTTTTCAACTTAGTCCAGAAATCGTTCTTAAAACGTTGTTAATTTCCATTTCTGTTGTTAAAAATAGTAACAATAAAACCCCAACTGAAGTTGAGAGCTAATTGTTTAGCTTCGACTAGCTCTGTCGTATCGATGTCTTATCTTAATTGCAAACTGAACACCGAACAATGAGTTTTGGAAGGGACAAATAAAACGAAATATTACCCAATCTTATTTATTGTACATTCAAAATGAAATAATATTTAAAAAACAAAGAAAATCCTGTCTAAAGTACAAAATTTGACCAGGGCCGTAACTACATACGGCCAAAGGGGGCCCCCGTTTGGTTGCCGTGCACAGATTTTAACGAGATCAAATAAACTTTTCAAAGTACTTTCAGTGTCAAGTTCTACTTCGAGTTGTCCGATTACACGGCATATTAATTCTAACAACTTCAATTAATGATTTTAACCTGTTTCACCTGCACCATTATAAAAAATTGTGTCTCAAAATCTCTCCATGAAGTCACCTCATTTTCTTTGCTTTCAAACCACAAAGCAGCTCCGTCTTTTAGATAGCTTCTTATAATTTCTTTGCAGTCTTCGAAGTTCTGCATATGTTGGAATTTGTTTTTTAAGATTTTAATAGAAGGTACCGAATGTCGTTTTCTAACATCCCCGACAAATTGTATTCTGCTCTCATTAGAGCTGTATACAATTTACTTCCCGACGGTCTCCTCCTTTTTGACATTTTCCTATCTCCTTAAATTTTTCTTCCACTTTTTCCATATCGAATTTTAACGCATTCTCCAATTTTTCTTCCACCTTTTAAATTTTCTGTATCTCCTCATCAATCTGGTTTACCTCTTCTTGCATTTTCTGTAAATATACCTTCATATTTTCCTATTTTTTTAACTACCAATGAACGGTATCGTTCGTTGGGAGGCACTGTAGTCGTCATACCGATCTGAAAGATGTTCCTCCAAAGTGATTCTAAAACGTCTCAATCCAACACGCTGAGCTGGAAGATTCAATACAGTCAATGCATTGAAACAGAGATTTTGCGATGTTTTGAAGTGCTTTTTAAGTCCAGTTCTGACAAGTAACAAAAGAAATTAAAGAGACGAAGCAGCACAACTGAAAAAGGAACTACAATCAGTCAAATTTGTTTTGTTACTAGTTGTGCAAAATAAAGTCCTTGAAATCGTCACTCGTCATTCGAATATAGTCTCGAAAACACTGCAATCAGAATATTTGGACCTGTTAATAGCTTACAGTTAACTTAAAGAGAGCCTCTTAAAACTAACTGAAACGAGAGGACAATTTGAAACCTTCTTTGAAGAGGCTTCAAATATGTGTCAACGTTGGGGAATACCAGTAGGGTTCGCTCCAAAAAGAATGCAGAAGACGAAAGAACATTTCGATGAACTGTGCGAAGATGAAAGACTTCAAGAACCCAAGTTATGCTTTAGATTAACCTTGTTTTACTCAATGATCGACATATTATGCCATCAGCTAGACACTCGCTTTCAAGGAATGAAAGCAGTGTTAGATAGGTACCGAATAATGGTTGAACCTGACTTTGTTTTGAATGCAAACGAACAAGACCTTCAGAACGAAGCAATCAACTTAAAACGTTTTCCAGATGAGAGACTGGGAGTTTACGTTTGCCCCCGGGGCCCCCAACATCGTACTGACGGCCCTGAATTTGACAATGATACCTATGACAAAGGGGCTTTTGTAATAGGCTTTAAGTATAAGTTTGCAATATTAATATTAACATGTCCAATTATCACCGTAGATTTGACTAGAGTTGCACAAGCTTGACTTAAATGTTTGAACTTGACTTGAGTTTGACTTAATTTCAAGTCAAACTCAAGTCAATCCTTCTGACAAATAATTCAAGTCACGTCAAACTGGTCAATCGTACAGGTTTGAAAATTCAAACTGTTTGTCAAACTAGTTTGAAAGAGTTTGAAAAATAATTTATTTAATCAAGTATATTCAAATGGGAAATAAGCCACAATTTTACCTAAAAATGATTTTATTAACGTTTCGACGCCCAAGTCGGGTGTCGTTGTCAAAATACAAAATAATACTAAATAAACAAAAATGGTGTTGCTTAGTAAAAAATTCTTCTAATAATTTATTTAATCTGACTCATTTATATCGGCAATTCAGACACGTATTATACATTTTAAAGTAGACGACTTTAAAATGATATTGCCAATATTGATGAGTTGAGTTCCTGGGACGACTTTACTAAAAGATAGTTCATTCGATTACATGAAATCAATCCCAACTCAAGAATATCCGCCACAAAAAATCATAGCATCTGTCTTTAAAAAGACAACCAAATGCAACGGTGGCACTGAAATTCTCGCGTTAGAGATTCCATAGTAAATCACGAGGGAAAACCAGGAAAAACCTCGTGATACTATCCCGACATCGTAAGTATTTGGGTTTACATTTAGTTTATTCTCAAATTAAATAAATTATTAGAAGAATTTTTTACTAAGCAACACCATTTTTGTTTATTTAGTATTATTTTGTATTTTGACAGCGACACCCGACTTGGGCGTCGAAACGTTAATAAAATCATTTTTAGGTAAAATTGTGGCTTATTTCCCATTTGAATATACTTGATTATAAAAATGCCACAAGAAAATAGCTTCAGAACAACAATAATTTATTTAGTAGAGATATGTCAGTTGCCAATTAAGATAAGAAAATTAATAATACAATGAGTGCCATATAAAAGTAACTTGATACAGGGAGCGATTATAGTCAAAATAGGGTCCTAAAATGCTTGAAAATAATTCCTGTAAATACGCTTAGAATTACTTGCTGGCAAGTTTAGTTTTATGGATATCATTTTTTATATTTTTATTTGAGCGTTATTAGATTAAAAAAAAAGAATTCGTTGAATGGTTTTTTTATCATACCAAGCGTAATCTACTTTAACAAAAATTAATGAAGGAACAACAAAATATTATATTTTTGATAGAGTAGGTTTAATGAATTTTTTGCGACTTTGCAATGTTGTTTTAAAGAATTAGTTCACTATTTGTAATTTTATAAGGCTGTTCTTTATTTTTACATAATACAAGTATGCACTGTCAGAGTTGGTCGTATTTGAAATACATTGTATTTCAAATACTATTTAAAATACACTAATGCATTTTGTATTTGAAACACCAGAGGCGAAAGTATTTTGTATTTCAAATACTCGAAATAGTATTTTGAAAATGCTTTAAAATTGAAAAATACACCTTTTGATGTCTTGTAAATTTGTTAGGATGAATCATCTCTTTACGGCGGTTACTTTAGAATTAGGGGAGTAGGGCTCATAAACTTGATTCCAGCAATGTAGTTTATGACTGTGTAGATATTTACTAATAAAGCAATAAAGCTATAAATCACAGCATGAACTAATAGTCCTATTATTCATTTCTTGCATTTTCGTCGTCAGAAACATGTTGCTGCTGGCCAGATGATCCGCCCCGCCCCACGCGGCGCTACGAAAGAAAAAATTACAGTGACCGCATACTTAAAATATGGGTTTTTGTCTAAAAAAAAACTAGAAAGATTGAAAAATCATTTGAAATTTACATTTGGGACCGTTCAAGTATTACGTAACTGTTGGCTGTCACCTCTTATAACAGAATGACCTATTTACCTTTTGACCCACTTACAACGTGTGGGAGTCATATGTTGCCCTAGGGCCGTATCCTTAGGAATTTTATCCATCCTTTGGATTTTTCGATGTTTTCATTTATATTAGACTTTTGTCTGTTTTTTGAAAGGCTTTGACCGTTGTATTTTTTGGTTGGCTCACCATGTTCTTGTAACACTGATGATGATCTTGTTGCAGAGCGAAAACGTTTTGTTCATATGTTTGTAGCCCTTTAGGGCTTTTTAAACTAATATACCTTTTACCAAGAAGAAAATTTTTTATTAAATTTCACTTGTAATTAATGGTATACAGCCAACTACAGGAAGTTCTTCCTTGTGGAAATATATTACCTTACTGAAACTTAAACCACATACAGACAAATAATTCAACCCAATAAACACGCTAGTTAGAAAAATTGAGGGAACTTAATACTTACATATAAGTTATTATTTATGTCTTTTATGTAGTTTGGGTTTATCTTTCTTATGTCTTTTGGTTGGTGTTTCATTGGAAGTTCCCCCTAAACCAAATTTCCCCTCCCAAGGCAAATGTCTAGATCCGCAACTGCTTTGCTTTCTATTGAATAAAATTCGTCAGGAAGTAGGTATTTGTATTTTGAAAGTATTTTCAAAATTCTATTTTGTATTTTGTATTTGAAATACAAGCGCAAGAGTATTTTTGTATTTTGTATTTCAAATACTCGTATACAGTATTTTGCCCAACTCTGTGTACTTTTCAATTTTCATTGTTTTGAAATCACCTGCCGCAACATCAAATAAATCAATACCTATATTTATTAATCAGTATTAATCAGTATCTTAATTAATTCTGCTTCGATTAAAGATTTTTTTCTTTTAATTTTTGCAGAGGGAATACCTTCAAAATCAGACTCAATTTGTTCCGGTACTTATTTTGAGCCGAAAAATATTCAGGTTGAGATATTATGTTTTCACAAAGCACACACTTCAACACGAACGTAATAAACAAGCCAAGCATATACTTCCTAATATTAACTACAAACTAATTTGAGGAGTAGCAGAGTACAGAGTAAGAGTACAGACCTACTCAAATAAGTCAAAACAAAAGTCGGTACGCTCTTATTTAGAATTGGAAATATACACATTGCGATAAAGATATCAAATTCAAGTCAAGTCAAACTTTTTTACAAAAGAAGTTTGGTTTTCAAGTCAAGTCAAGTTTGTTGAATAAAATCAAACTAGTTTGACTTGATACATCTCTAGATTTGACAAACTGTACATACACATACTATTACGAGCACACTTTTAAAATAAAATGATCATTCTGTAAATAAGACAAGCTGTAATCTAAGACAAGCTGTATAATAAACATAATATCCACACCCTCGCGGGAACAAATGTTAAAGAAGTTCATCAACTTCCATTCTAAATTCTACACAACATACCACATCATCTTGTTGGTTAATGAGTCTAAAACTTCACGTGTTCATACATTACAAAAGAATTTAGAGCATGCATATGGTAACTATGTAGCACTATAATTAAGTAGTCCTAGGAATCCAGACAATGTTAAAAGTTGTATTTTACACACATATATACGTGTATTTACATGCATTCTTCTCTAACTTACTACTTACAATCGTTAAAATGATACAATGGAGCAAATAATATACTCACGGACAAAAATACATATTGCATATTATTTTGAAATTATCATGTAAGGTGACATTTTTTGTGCTGCATTCCTTAGTCCTCCCCGTGTCACAGGTTCAGGATTAATTTTTCGAATTCGATGTTTTAAAGTGTCATATATAAAAGATGCTCGATCGAACTTAAATCTGATATGAGCTATATGGTGGCATTGGTGGCCAATATAATTTTTAAACTGAATCTCATCAAGGCAAGTATTCACTTTTCTAATAGTGCGTTATCGTGCATTCACAACACGAATCTGTCATTCATCCAATCACCTCCATAAGTTCGGTATATCCGTTCCAAGAAATATCACTCCATAGCACCACCACCAAAATTAACGCTCTGTATGAGGTTACAATTGACACACCGTTCACCATATGGAAGCATGATTGACAAAACTTCGTCTATAGAAGAGTTGGCGAACGATATGCCAGTTGTAACCTCATACAGAGCGTTAAAGTGGCAGCATAGTGTTCTTCTTCTTGCAGTAGCGTCTCCTATCAGAGGTTGGCTACCATCACAGCAATCTTCACTTTGTTGGCTGCAGCTCTGAACAATTGTATTGAACTACACCCGTACGACTCCCTTAAATTTCGCAACCAAGTTATCCTCCTACGTCCCACATTTCTTTTTCCCGAGATTTTGCCTTGGACTGTGAGCATTAGCAGAGAGTACTGTTCCCCTCTCATTATGTGACCTAGATATTCCAGCTTTCTCGTTTGTACGGTTTTTATGACTATGGTTTATAGTTTATGTTTATAGCATAGTGCTATGGAATGTTATTTCTTGGAAAGGATATACGATATATCGAACTTGTGAAGGTGAGTAGTTGATTGACAGCTAATATGTACATTAAAAACATTTTAGAAGATCATGTTTTGCTATTTGCCATACATTTTGGATATGACAGATTCATGCTAATGCACGTTAACACACGTGTTTATGTCGCTGGGATCAGTGGCGTAACAAACTCCGTCGGCCCCCCCCCGCAGAATTGGAATTGGGGCCCCCTGACATATTATGTGACAAAAACTTATATGTGTTATAGCCCAGTAAATGAACGGGAAATACGGCGATACCGTGTAATTTTCAATGTCCCCACTGAAGTGGTTCAGTCAATACTGTTCGAGTTATTTACGAGTGAAAATGTTCAACATTGTTAAAAAAAAACACGTTTTCAGGCAGTTTTTCGCAAATAACTCAAAAAGTAAGTATTCGTAAGTAAGTAGCAAAAATGTAGCTTATACAAAAATGAAGTCAATCGACCCAGTAAATACAAATGTAGGTCATGAAAAATTTTTGTTATTCGGCAAATTCCAAATCGAATATTTCAACGTAAAATAACCAAAAAATGAAGCACTTTTAGGGGAAAACTGATTAAAATGTTTTTAGCACCCCAAATGAAAATAATCATTACCGCTTTAGAAATTACTTACCTTTTTTATATGATCTGTGAGTTTCACCGGTTCAAAGTGCTTATTTTTGAATGGCTTTTATTTAAAAGGGCTCTAACGAGTCACTAATACCAAGTATATGCTAATTTTGAACAGCCATATCTTAACCAATTTTTGTCTTACAGAAAAACAAAATATAACCAAAATATTTATAAAAGCAAAACCTACATTTCTCTACTCTGAGATTTTTCGTATAAGTAACACTCGTTATGTTATATCACGTTTATGATACATGCATAGCTTAGTTTACCTCACACTTTACCTCGTTCAGCACAACCTTTACTTCCGTTCAGCACAAAGCTAAAAACCTTTTTCTCGTAGCAAGCGGGATATGTTTTTGAAACTAAAAACATTTGAACTGCAAATATTTAAATTTATATTATTTTAAATTCTCGAGGGAGGGTTCTCTGGATCCGCCCTTGCTAATATTTTAAATTTAGTTTGAAAAAAAGGGCATTTTTCTAAAACAAAAAAACACTTTTTGTACTATAAAACCAAATTTTTTCAAAAATAAAAACCTCGAACCGATCCAACTTGGGGTGAGATTTTCACGGTTTGTATAAAAGGCCCAACTTTATTTTGAGCGTAACTCGCTTTCTATAAAATGCTATAAAAAAAATAAAGCTCTTTTTTAAACATTAAAAAAAAGTTTCATTGAGTTTTCCCCGAAAAGTTCTTCGTTTGTTGGTTATTTCACATTGAAATATTCGATTTGAAACTGAACGAATAAGAGCAATTTTTCATGACCTACAACTTTGCTTTTACTGTGTCGATAGACTTTATGAATATATACACCATTTTTTATTTGTTTTTTATAAGCTACATTTTTGCTAAAGATATTTTTTCGATTATTTCATTCATAAGAGATTCTGACCAATAGAAAGCTACAGAAATCTAAATTAAATCGATAATTTTTGATAATTTCCCGTCGTCAAGTATATTACGTCAGATGACCTTCGTTGCTACGAAAAAATACATTCAGTGACATTAATGACAATTAATGTTTTAAAAATTATAAAAGTGATGACTTTCAACCGTCAAATTAATATTTATAACAACTGTTTGTTTAATTGTACTAATTTGTACTTACATAAATAAATTACAATAAAATTTTGGTTTTGAACAGGTTTATTCATGAAATAATCGCAACAAATTGCACTCGACCTCTAAAATTAATGTAGAATTTTTGCCCTCGTGACACTTTGACATAATTTCACTCGCCTTCGGCTCGTGAAATTAAAACTGTCAAAGTGTCACTCGGGAAAAATTCAATAATTTTAGAGCTCTTGTGCAATTACTACTGATAATTTTTCGATAATATTTATTTCGATAAAATACTTATTTTTTGAGTTAATTGCGAAAAACCGCCCGAATACGTGGTTTTTTGTTGAGAAGTAAACATTTTCACTCGCAAGTAACTTGAAAAGTATTGACTCGGATAAATAAGCTCTATAGAACAAATGTTGCTTATAATTAGTCAATTTATCCATTTACGAACTTATTTTGAACGTATGTTTTTCACCCTCTAGAAGGGGTGACTTTCACCCTCCAAGTAAAAGCAACCAACGGCACAAGTCCAACTTTGAAGTGGAGGATAAATAGAATCTAAATCCAAATTGCCAAGCAAATACGTCGTGACGCTGATAATTACACTCCAAAACTGTCATTTACTGGACTATTAGTGCATTCAAGCACTGTTTATGACAACTTACATTTTTCATCTTTATTGGTATAGAATATTATAGAAAGAAAATTAATGAACAACTACATTATTACATAGTATTATTCTATGAGATGAATAACTTTCTTCGTCTACACTCTACACTACTATCAGCGAATATATCTACAATTTTATTAATACATACAATACATACCTACATACGATACATTATATCTATCTGATGGGCAACTTCATTTTAAATACTGTGGATGTACGGGAAAAACATTGCGGATGTATGCGTAAAATAACAATAACACATTTTTACATATATTAGACGACAAGATGGGGCCCCTGACATATTGGGCCCCCACGCAAGTTTCATGCTGCGGGGGCCTCTGTTACGCCCCTGGCTGGGATAGTGCTAGGACCTTGATGAGAATCAAATAAAAGTTATATAAAACTAAAGGGATACTGCACATGTCACACAATCCGCCCAACAAATGCTACAAGAGATGGAAGTGCTGTGAAAAAATATTAAACACCATGAAGATACTTTAATAAATATAAAACAAATGCAGGTAAGACCTGTTAATATTGTAAATCACTATAAGACTACAAGTCACTATTACAGAGATAGCGGGAATAGAGCGCCTCACGCTGCCCTGCATTGATCAGGGTAGGATTTCGTGTGGAAATCCGTGTACCCAGTCCTTTGCTGATAGAGTGCCCCTATACAGTGTTGCCGGAAGGATATAAAAGGTGATAAAAGGGAAAAAGTTAACTCAAAAGGGAATTTTTGTAAAATATTAAAAAAAAATCAAAATATTTGAAAATAATTAAACATATTTTCTCAGATTTTGTAAACAAAAGGGAACTTTTTCATAAAAGTGGGAATCTTTGGTAAGTTGAGGGAAAAAGCTTACTCGACGGTTGGAAACACTGCCCCTATAGAGCATCAGAGTGCTATGGGGATAGGGGGGGGGGGGGTGGAAGGTCTGGAACATTGAGGCGGGGTGGAGTGATTCCTGCTTAGTTGAGTTAATCCTCCTCGCCTCAATGAATTGTATCACCCACCCGAATGTCGTTCTCAAGGGGTGAGCAAGCCTCTCAGGCTGGGTTAATCACTAGAGCTTGGCGTGCTTGATAAAATTTGATGTTGTAGTTGTACGATATTCAGATAAGATATAGTTAAAATATTAAGACAGGTCAATGCTACAATGCTATTAATCTTTAGTGATTGAAGCAAGAAGCAAGTTTGTAACTAAAAAAAATAGTAAATCAATAGACTATTTACAGACTTGCTGACTATAATTTATGCAAATACGATGTTTAAGCCAGCGCCAGCGAGAAGATAGTTTTAGATAACCTTCAAATCTTTTTAATTGTCAACTACACATAATACAATCTCAACCATCTTCTGTGAAAAATGTTAATGATACTATTCATCATAAACATAATATAACAAACTCATAAATTTAATATTTAGCATCCTCCAGTTCACGACAGGTCCACCGGCAAATCCGCGCAACAAATCTTCCGCAATTCATCCTGTCCTTCAGCTGAAATCTCTGTGGATGAAAATTTGCGTTTGCGATTCAGTTCTGCGCGAACTACGAAACCGTTCACACAGCAGTAGCGGCGCCTTGTTTTTCGTGGCGGGAACAAAAAACCGCAAGAAAACTAAGTGAATCCGTTTTAGAAATTTGCTAGCACGTTTTTATATAAGAATTGCACTGATGCTCAATGACGAATAGTCAAAATCATCCGTTAAAACATACCGAAACAAAAAATAGAAAAACACCCCTAAAGATATGTTTATTACAGAAAAAATCGTCAAATATTCGGATAGAACTGTCGGATATTCGAAAATGACGTGCTGGATGTTGCTGTTGTGTTGTACGTCTATTTGTACAGGTTTGGTGCATCGTAGACCAAGACCAGGAGCCTCCTGGAATGGACATGAGTTCCATACATACCCTCACCCTGCTCAGCAGCTTGTGGTGCCCAGAAGTATTATGGTGGATGTTGTTAATGATTTAGGCTTAAAATTGTTAGCTGTAAGTATTATACTTAATTTTTTATACTTACCTAAAAATACGTTTTATTTCGTTAAAATTGACAGTTTTTTGATAAAGTTGCTTTGACTTCTTTGTTTTGTCTCTCTAAATTTTTTGCATCTTGGTAGTGTTTTTTGTGGTGAATGTTTCATATTTTTTTCGTTATAAAATTAATATTGATCTATTTTTCTTCTTGTTTTAGTTGTTTTAGTTCTTTCTCAGACATCTAGGTGTTTTTTTATTTGTATTTACTAGTTTAGGGCTGTAATTTTTTAATGTCTTCATTTATTGTGTTTCTTTATATTATAATAGATGATCAAAAGAGTGCACACATAGGCAACCGAAGGAATCTAATCTTAGGCGGTGGTCTCCCATAGACGTTGTAGGCTGCGTACAGCGTCACGCCGCGCGCCGTAGGAAAATTGTTTATTTTTGTTACTTTTATAGTCCATTCTTTCACGGTTCTTGCTCTAAATTTTAAAGAACCTCTTGGATTGACCTGAAATTTGGCATACGCATAGCTTACATGTCAAAGAAAAAAAGTGATATTGTGCCGATGTGTGCTTTTGCCCTGGGGGTGTGTTTCACGCCCTCTCGGGGATGAAAAAATATATGTCCAGAATAAGTCCGGAAATAGATAAGATGGCTAATTTTAAGTAACTTTTGTTCTATAGAGCTTTTTCGCCAAGTCAACACTTTTCGAGTTATTTGCGAATGAGTATGTTCATTTTTCAACAAAATAACTACATTTTTAGACGGTTTTTCGCAAATAACTCAAAAAGTAAGTATTTTGTCGAAAAAACGTTCTTAGCAAAAATATAGCCTGTAAAAAAAATAAAAAAAAGTGGTGTACGCGTTAGGTCTCTAGGCCTCGTAAAACCAGAGTTATAGCCAATGAAAAATATATTCATATTCACCAAATTTCAAATAGAATAACTCGAAGTGAAATATCCAAAAAATTAAGCACTTCTTGGGGAAAACCCATTATAACTTTTTTAAAGTGTTTAAGAAAAGCTTTATTTCTGTTTTTATAAAAAGTTTCTAGCATTAAATTTAAGCAAGTTACGCTCAAAATAAAGTTGGTCCCTTTTGTTTTGGCAAAAAAAAATCGGGAAGACCACCCCCTAATTAGCAACTTAAATGAAATTATTCGTTACCGCTCCACAAATGATTTTACTTTGTTGTGTTTATATGATCTGTAAATTTCATCGATTCAAAGTGCTTATTTTGGAAAAAATTTTATTTTAAAGTAAAATAGTCAGTTTATCAATTTCCGGACTTACTTTGGACGAATACTTTTTCACCGGGGCAAAAGCACATATCGGCACAATATCACTTTTTTCTTTGACTTGGTAGCTATGTGTATGCCAAATTTCATGTCAATTCAAGCGGTTCTTTATAATTTAGAGGTTTTGCAATATTTTACCGTTAAAAACGTACTATTAATATATTTTGAGGGACAAAAACTATTTTACAACCGAAAATAGTAAAAAAGAGTAAATCTAAAACAAATTCAAATTACGGGGTGAATTGAAGTGACCGCTGAGTTAGCCGGTTATCTCCAATAGACGCCGTAGGCTGCGTACAGCATGTATTGGAGACAGCAGCCTTATAAAAGCCTACGTCGACGCGTCAAGCGGAAACGCTGTTTGTCCGGGACAATTACTTCCGAATAATTTTATTATTAATATTTTAAACATATTATATAGGTACGGTATATTAAAATAATATTTTTAAAATTGATTAAAGGAGTCTTATTATTTATTTATTATTTATATTTGAAAGAAATTATGTTATATTAAAATAATTCAATAAATTATGTTATTAATTTTGCCCGTCGCCATGCGACGTGGGATCTAATCAATTGTCATATACAGTCACTCTACTCAATTTTTTAAAATTTTAGGATCAACACACTTTTAATTAAAAATAAATAAAAATTAAATTTTAAAATATTAAACTTCTTGTATGTAAACCAAGTAAATATAAAGTAACAAAACTTCAATTTCTTTAGCTTAATTATAGTCTAGGCGCCAAATAGAGGTCACCGTGTCCTTTTCAATTCTGATGGACAAAACACAACGGTTTCTTATGGATTTTTGGCTGCTGATTACGAATTTCGAGGGTGGATTTTGATCCGAGTGGTCAAAAAATTGTTATAAACAATTTAATTGTTTATAAATTAAAAAATGAAGAACAATTTTCAATTTCGTTGCAAAACGAAAATACAGCCGAACCATATCCTAGTCCAATCAGAGAGTGCTGCAAGCACCTCTACCGGTTTCGAAACTTATTAGTCTCTCATCGTTAGTTTCGTTCTCATCGAAATTGAAAATGGTTATTCATTTTTTATTTACATTTACTCTGTGTGGAGTATGAAGGGAACCATTCTCGTTGGAACTTAACCGCGCTGAGCAGATGGGACGTGAATTGTAAATTGTAGAATTCCCTCATCTTCCTTAATCTCAGCATCCGTATGGCTTGCAAATTGTAGAAGCCTCGGAGGTGTAACCAGAGAAGGTTCTCATTGTTTTCATTCTGGTGGGATGTTCTATATGCCATTAGAGTGAAAACTTAGTCTTTTTGCTAGCAGTTGCCGCTAGGGCATCTATGCCATTTCGTTCGTTGCAATTCAGGACTGCACGCTGGGGTTTGTTTTGGTTGGATCAGGGAGAGCAGCATATGTGCCTCCTGATGAGAGACTAATAAGTTTCGAAACCGGTAGAGGTGCTTGCAGCACTCTCTGATTGGACTAGGATATGGTTCGGCTGTATTTTCGTTTTGCAACGAAATTGAAAATGGTTATTCATTTTTTATTTACATTTACTCTGTGTGGAGTATGAAGGGAACCATTCTCGTTGGAACTTAACCGCGCTGAGCAGATGGGACGTGAATTGTAAATTGTAGAATTCCCTCATCTTCCTTAGTCTCAGCATCCGTATGGCTTGCAAATTGTAGAAGCCTCGGAGGTGTAACCAGAGAAGGTTCCCATTGTTTTCATTCTGGTGGGATGTTCTATATGCCATTAGAGTGAAAACTTAGTCTTTTTGTTTATAAATTGTTTATAAGGCTCTGGCCCATAAACCAAAAGAGATAAAAAAGAATGTTTCAAATAAAATTTGTTCATTGATAAAAAACAAAGAAAAAACGTTTACTAAACTTAAATCCAACAATTAGAACTCAAGATATTGTAAAATTAGTGCACAAAGCAAGTTGCAAAATAAATATTTTTCGAAGCTTTATCGATCGTAACTCGGCTTCTAAGCATGCAAATGAGCTTTAGAAGGTCTCATTTTAAAGATTCATTAATAGCCTTCCAAACAGAGTTTGCTAAATTACTCGATCTTCATTTGTTTTAAAGTTATACCCATTTGAAGTAATAATTTTCCTAAAAAAATTGTACATTAATTTATACTTTTAAAACATTTATACTTTAATAAACAATAATGATAGAACATTTTGACAATTAGAACATTTAGAACATCAAAAGGAACATTTTGAGCGTACTAAAATGTTTGTATGTTTATTTTTGGCCAAGATATCGATATTTTAATAGTGCGCTCTGGGGCACAAGATTGGCTCACCGCGTAAAGGTTCACGCGCTAACTTCTCGATGCAAATTATAATTTCTATGTATATATACGTTATCTTCATTTTTCATTTTTGAAGAGCCTAATAAAATTTTATCATATACGTCTTATAATTAAATCATCATACTGTACCTCGTACCATCTTTCATTCTATTTACTTTGTCTTCCATTTTTTGTACTAAATGAGAAAAAAAAACATTAAAAACTAATATTTCAGAAAGAACCAAAAGTAAGTTGATATTATTTATTAATACTATTTTTACAAAATTTTTGTTTCATGCATCTGAATCGAGATATACAGGGAATCTCAGCTTTTTGACATCTGCATAAGTTCTTAGAACAATTTTTACAGTTACATGGTGGTATTAAGTCTGTTCTTGTAGGCAGTAAAACTAAAACTTTCTGGGGCTTCAGAGTCTAATATAGATATAATCTATATCATATAGATATCCAGTGGATAGTGGATAGTATCCATATAAAGTGGATCTAGTTCTTTTGCATCATCATCAAGGCACATCAATTGTGTGTATGCCGCCACAACATAAATGCTCGTTTTATATGCAATGATGATGCTGCAAAATAACTCGATCTATTTTTATATGGATATCACATATTGGCTCATTTGCATGCGTAGAAGCCGAGTTACGATCGATAAAGAGTCGAGAAATACTTGACTGTAAGCCGATGTTGCGCCTAATAGCGCGCCATTAAAATATCGATATCTTGACCAAAAATAAATTTACGAACATTTTTTTAAGCTCAAATTATTCCTTTTGAGTTCTTCTGTCATTATTGTTAATTAAAGTATAAATGTTTACTGCTCAAATTTACCTGAAACCCTTATAAACAAATTAATGTACAATTTTTTTAAGGAGATTATAACTTCAAACGGGTATAACTTTAAAACAAATGAAGATAAAGTAATTTAACAAACTCTGTTTGGAAACCTATTAATGAAGCTTTAAAAGCTTTAAAATGAGGCCTTCTAAGGCTCATTTGCATGCGTAGAAGCCGAGTTACGATCGATAAAGCTTCGAAAAATACTTATTTTGAAATTTCCAATTTGCGTTGTGCACTAATTTTACAATATCTTGAGTTATAATTGTTGGATTTAAGTTTAGTAAACGATTTTTTCTTCGTTTTTTATTAACGAACAAATTTTATTTGAAACATTATTTTCTATCTCTTTTAGTTTATGAGCCAGAGCCTTATAAACAATTTATAAACAATTAAATTGTTTATAACAATTTTTTGACCACTCGAATCGAAATCCATCCTCGAAATTCGAAATCAGCAGCCAAAAATCCATAAGAAACCGTTGTGTTTGTCCATCAGAATTGAAAAGGACACGGTGACCCCTCTGGCGCCTACTAGACTATTAAGTAACTAATATTTTTACTAATTTTACGAAAAATTTAATTACTGATGAAGTGATATTTTCAACATTAATTACATTTGTAATTCTTTTGAAAGTTTGTTGATCCTAAAATCTTGAACTCCTAAAATGAGTCTAATGACTGTAGATGGCAACTGTCATTTAATAAATAACAAATGTTTGAAAATAAACAACATCCAAATATAAGTCTATAGATATATCACTAGTATTTAAACAAACTAGTTATTTCTTCATTTTAAGGGGGTAGGCTCAAAATCTTGATCCAATGCTATTTAAATGCATTCATTTTTTTCGAATCCTGAGAAAACTAATAGGTATTTTTGAAAAATTTAAACGCAGCATGAAAGACTAAGATTATTACCGAGGGCCGAAAGTGCCTGAAAACTTCTATATTGTTTATTTTATTAAGTTACAGGGGTGAAAAAAAAAAGAAAATTTAGTGTGATTTTTAATTCAAAATATTCCATTCAAAAGAAACCTTTTTTTATTCTAAGGAACTTTTAGCACTCGGTAATAATGTAATCTTTCATTGTGCGTTTAAATTTTTCAAAAATATTTATTAGTTTTCCCAGGATTCGAAAGAAATTATTGCATTTACATAGCATTGGACCAAGATTTTGCGCCTACCCCCTTAATGCTTTTAAATATCATTATCATCTGACACATAACGTTGAGTCCTTCATTATCATCCATATTTTTGATAGGTTGTTCAACTTATATCTGTATATAGAAAAATTTAATATGTGGTTGGAATAATATTCTATACAAAATCTTTTTATATGTTTGGACGGACAACAATGGGAGCATGTTTGAAGAATTTTAAACATGAATCCATGTAACCCATTATTCTACCTAGGTTATAACCAGGTGCAAAAAGGTCATGATAATATGGTAGCCACTTTGTAAAATTTTGTTGTTCAGATGGACATCAACATTATGCTGCTATCGATTAGGGAGCAGGCAAACATTTAGATTCATTATGAAATTCGATTACATTAAAATCTCTACAATTTCGTGAAATTTCTGTTTAAAGAAGGGGATCCAAATTCTTTATGGATTAAAAAAATGGATTAGTGTTTATTAAACTATTAGTATATTACCAAACTGTTGTTAATTTTTTGCTTTACTAAGAGGCTTAACAGTTCCTTAACAGGGTTCATTAGATATTGAACCCCATGCACTCATGCAATGAAGCCTCATATATATTTTTATAGGTTTTTTAAATATTCATGTCATAAGGGAAACGTTTAAGAATACTGTGAAATTAACACAAAAAAATAAAACAGATTCATTTAACGAAAGGTGTAACTAACCAACGATGTTAGATTAGTTATCCTGAAGCAAATCCTGTTAGTTCTGGTCATTTGCTCCTTACAAAGGAAAAATTCTTTTTATGTATGATAATGCATGACTACATGCGCACGTGCGGTCCGTGATTATTCGGACGAGGTTGGTATACTAACCTTCTACTGGTCACTCTGCCTGGTCTAAACCCAATAAATAATTTGTGGTAAATTATTGATGATCAACTCAGGAGCCGATAACTACTACCTCTCTCTTTGGGAGACTTAGAAGTTATGATGAGATAAGTTTGGGATGCAATTGATTAAGACAGGGTGAAGAAGTAATTAGAAGTTAAAGTGTTTTTGGAAGCGAAACTTGTTAACATGCCTATCCGGATGCTGGCGATTAGCATGGCTATCCTAACTTCGCTTGCAGCTATTCGCAATAGTCCAGTTGTAGATATATTCAACCACTTTCTCAGGTTTTGAAACTACTTTACTACTAAATCTCTACTTCCTTCATTAACGTTGCGGTCATTATCCGCGCCTCCATTCTATATAACAAAACTGGAAATGCATTTGAGAAGTCGGATTTTGAGAGGTAGAGTGAGGCTGTTAGAGGTGAAAATTTGCTTCATGATAGTGAACGAAGCTCTTGCTTTTTCTATTCTTATACGTATCTCCTTCGCTTGGTCTCAACTTGAATTAACTGTTGTTCCTAAGTAAGGAACTGTTGTTCCTATTATCTTGTTCATTGTCGGGTATTGCTTACTAGCATCCATTTGGTTTTTGTGATGTTGATGTTCAGTTTGAGCTCTTATTGTGCACTTGTTGTTTATATCCTACCCATCAGGCAACTCAGCTCCTCCATGCTACTCGCGAGAATCACAGTGTCATCAGCATACTTTATGATATTAATTATTTATCCATTTATCATCTTTATGCCTTCTGTGTTTTCCTTTAGCGCTGTCTTTCTTCCGAGTATATGTTAAAGAGAATAGAATACCGTAAAACGGTAGAAATCGTTAACATAACATACCTACCGGTATTCCAACAATCCATTGAATTCTTATATTTTGATTTGGTGCGATAATTGGGTGGCCTATCCAATTAAAATATTCATTTTTAATTTGTTCGCGTTGAATAAATACTCTTTAACAGGAAGTTGATCAAGTAATCATCCCTGCCAGTTCTGTAATTAGTGGAAATAATCACAGGTAGGTACAAATTTGTTGTAATAACCACTTTGTCGGTAAAAAGAATTAAATATTTTGCATTCAAGCAGTTTTCAGTATTGTGGAATAAATAAATTATAAGGGTAATGGGAAGAAACAACCTGTAATAGCTTAATTTTGTAAAAAAAATAAAAAACTGTAATATAAAAATATACATGTAATAAATTCAGGATGTTAGGTAGACTATTGTTATTTTTAAAATATTTTTAGTGTCTAGGTCACTCAACGCATTAAAAAATTATTATTATATACATCCAGTGCTGTTATACTCCTCGTTTCAGTACTTTGTCAATACAAATCTACACTTTTAGGTGTAATTATTGATGAATCTGCTTTTCAAAAGGTATTAATGTTTTGACACAGTTTTAGAGAGATTAACTATAGATAATGTAGTACGAGAATGTAATGTCTAATATAGTTATGGGACTGTAAATATTACAGTTGCTTTTATTAACAATAATTTGTTTCGCATTAAGTTCTTTTCGATGTGACATTTTAGAGTTAGAAATAGAGTACAGGACTAAGTAAGTTTATAGGTATAAAATTAGCAAAGAACATGATAGTAACAAAAAAGTTGGCCTTTAAGTAAAACTCTTTTAGGTTTGTCTGAGCTTTCTAGTTTATTTAAGTCATTGTCAAACACAAACTGAATATAATAGCTACATTATAAAGTAAAGCTTTTTTTCTACGACCGTTTAATAATATGCTCATTATTCACTATTTTTTAATAGATAATAAAATAATAACACCCATTACTTTACCCGTGAGTAACAGTTCATTACTCACGGGTCATTGTCATTACTCACGGGCTGAAGTTAGGTTCAAGTAGCGAATGTCACTTTTAATATTAGTCTTATATAAATTGCAAATAAAATTACTTAAACTTGTTTATTTAACACAATAATAATTATTGAATTTTAGGTATATCAATAATTAACTTCGAAATATTTTTAACGGATTTTTAACTGTAACAATGGGTCAGTATATTTTTTTACTTTTATACCTTGTTTACTATTATGAATTTTGACGTTTACCATTTTTAATGACAGTGACATTAGCATATTTGCTGTGTTTATTGGAATTTAAAACTTATATTGTGTTATAATATATTTTAAATATATTATATATAGTTATATTATTATTTTATATTTAGTTAAATAATATAAATGTACATTATAACTGTTTAAAATACGTCCACCGATAATAGCCATTTCCTATTTACAATGACAGTAGGTACTTATAATTTTTCGGAAGTTAATATAACTTGAATTGCCTATTTCTTGTTGGGTTTTTTACAATACATAATTAAGACAGCGTTGCTAATAGTAAGTAACCAATTATTCAGCCATGTACTATTGGTGAATAAAATTTATTTTTGTAAATTATAATTTTAATCTCAAGTAGTTGACAATTACATTTTTTACTAATTAAAATAAAAAAGGTCGTAGAAAAAGTATAGTATTCTACTTGCACGTAATGGCTATTACTCATTTTGATGAATAACGACACTCGCCTACGGCTCGTGTCGCAAACTTCATCATCGTGAGTAATAGCCATCATTACAGACATGCTCGTCGAATAATATACTATATTAATATACTGGCTTACTCTTGTGAGGATGCTATTATGAAAACTACCAGCGTAACGCATTTAATTTATTTAATTTTATTCTTTCTCCTCATAACTAAAATAAAACCTGGGAACGCTCTATTGAAATAAAACATCGCACAAGAAAAGCCAGATCATCGTTCGTAAAGATACTGCTCTTTTTAAAAGTCACGATTTACCACTTGGTATTAAAATCTCTATCATCTGATGTTAAGTGTTTTCTGCGTTATTGTGCGGGGTAGAGGCTTGGACACTTTCTGCAGCTTTCTTAGGGAAGCTCGAAGCCTTCGGGATGTGATATTAAAAACGCTACTTAAGAATTTCATGGGTGGATCGTGTGATGAATATTGAGATCCTAAGTAGAATGGGCAAGGAATGCGAAATTATTAAAACAAAGAGCTAGTCCTGTCGCCAGTGGGGGTACAACGGCCTCCTTAATTTAGATGGACTTACCCAAGTTTTTTTATGTATTTTGACCCGTAGAACACTAATTTTTTGGGTAACAGTCGATCCGGATGTCGATAAGATTGTTATAAACAAAGAACTTGAGGAATCACATAACAGCGATATTTCTCAAAACAAAACATTTTTTTGTATTTTTTGGGTCATTCTAAGCAAAAAATGTTTTTACAAGTTTTTTCGTAGGATGCATAGTTTTCGAAATAAACGCGGTTGAACTTTTAAAAAATCGAAAAATTGCAATTTTTGAACCCGAATAACTTTTTATTGAAAAATAAAATAGCAATTCTGCTTACCGCATTTGAAAGTTCAAGTCAAATTCTATCGGTTTTGATTATTTTCATTGCTAAAAATTTATTATTTTATTGTTAAACAAAGCTATAAACACATAGTGATTGAATGATGTTTTCAATGCATTTCTCATTTGAAATCGAACGAGTAGGCGCGCATACAGAATTTTTACGTTGATTACGTATTACATTAAAACGCATACATTGGGCACGGGAAACACTATGTGTTTATGGCTTTGTTTAACAAATAAAAACTTAATTTTTAGTAATGCAAATAATCAAAACCGATAGAATTTGACTTGAACTTTCAAATGCAGTAAGTAGAATTGCTATTTTATTTTTTAGTCAAAAGTTATTCGGGTTCAAAAATTGCAATTTTTCGATTTTTTGAAAGTTCAACCGCGTTTATCTCGAAAACTATGCATCCTACGAAAAAACTTGTAAGACCATTTTTTGCTGAGAATCACCCAAAAAATATAAAATATAAAATATATAATTTGCGAAAAATCGCTGTTATAAAATTCCTTAAGTTCTTTGTTTATAACAATCTTATCGACATCCGGAACAACTGTTACCCAAAAAATTCGTGTTCTACGGGTCAAAATACATAAAAAAAACTTGGGTAAGTCCATCTGAATTAAGGAGGCCGTTGTACCCCCCCTGGCGACAGGACTAAGCGTAAATTAGAATATCTTGACCATGTCATGAGAAATGGACAGAGATGGCTTGTTGCAGCTCATTATTCAGGGGAAAGTATTTAGAAACAGAGGCCAGAGAGAAGAAGAATATCTTGGCTTTGGCTGACGAAGAGGTACTACGCCGGATAGTTAAGGAGAGAGAGGTAGGAATAACTAAAAAGAAATAAAAAAATAGGAAAAAAATATTTTAAAAAAACGCTTTTCTTTAGTTACGAGGGACTAAAATTAAACATATTATAAAAAATTCAACTAAAAAGCAAAAAATAAAAAAATGAAAAAATCTAACACATTCGTCAAAGAAAAGCGTGGCCCGTCTTCATCGAATAAACGGTTTTCGCACCACGCTTTTCTTTAACGAATGTGTTAGATTTTTTAAATTTTTTTATTTTTTGTTTTTTGGTTGATTTTTTTATAATATGTTTAATTTTAGTCACTCGTAATTAACGAAAAGCGTTTCTTAAAAATATTTTTTTTATATTTTTTTATTTTTTACTTTTTAGTCTTACACTTTTCAAACAGTAACATATATCGTCATGTTTATTAAAATATGTATAAAACATATGATGTACAAACATGAAAAGTAGTCGGAATCGGCAAAAAATTTGAAACTTTATTGTTTATTTATGAAGCATAACGTAAACAAATAACGTATAAAGTGAAATTATGTATAGTTCATATAATTAGCTACAATCTGTAAAAGTTTCAAGTTTCTTAATTGTAAAAACAAGAGAATTTAAGCATTTTTCATTAAAATAGTTTTTTTATTTAAACAATTAATAAACAAAAAAATTTTTATTGACTATTCGTGTATTGTTACCGCGAATGCATTTTTAGTCATTTTAGAAATGTAAATAGCTTTCATACATGTAAATAAAATTTAGCTATTTATAGTCTAGTTACTAGTTTATAGTTTATTAGTAAAAATTAAATATTGTGTCATAGACAAGGCGAAAACGGCGGGTTCGTTGGAAAAATATTCCCATGAGATTTTTTTGCATCGTCACATTCGTGAGACATCCTAGAATTAGGTTCAAGAAGTCGCCCACGCAAAAAGTGGTACAAATTTTTTTGAACAATTTTTTTTTGTTCAAATTGCAAATATCAATATTTTTGACCCAGACAATTTTTTTTTAGATTTTTTGGACCATTCTGGACAAAAAAGATTTCTTATAGTTTTTCGCTAAAGTTGATCGTTTTCGAGTTATAAGCAATTTAAAATTGAAAAAAAAACGAAAAATGGCGATTTTCATGGCTTAATAAATCGCTTAAAAGTTATTATTATGAATGTCAGAAAGTGACTAAATCAAAGTTCAAAAGCCCCTGCTACAAGATCCTGAACAAATGTTTGCCATTATTTTACCACTAAGCTACTATTTTTAAGTAATAATAATGAGCGGTAAGATCGTATTGACGCGGCTGTAAATGTGAGTGCGAGTAAGATAGAGAATGGCATCTCTTTCGCACTCACAATTGACGGCCACCTAGTACGTGCATGGCGCTCATTATTTTTACGTAAAAATAACAGCTTAGTAATAAAATAATGACAGAAATTTCTTCAGAATCTTGTAGGGGGGGCTTTAAACTTTGATTTAGTCACTTTCTGACTTTCATGATAATAACTTTTAACCGAGTTATTGAAAAGCCTTGAAAATCGCCATTTTTCGTTTTTTTTTTAATTTTAAATTGCTTATAACTCGAAAACGATCAAATTTAGAGAAAAATTATAAGAGATATTTTTTGTACAAAATGGCCCAAAAACTTTAAAAAAATTGGTCCGGGCCGAAAATATTGATTTTTTAAATATGAACAAATAAAAATTGTTCAAAAAAATTGGACCACTTTTCGTGTGGGCGACTTCTTGAACCTTATTCTGGGATGTCTCACGAATGTGATTATGCAAAAAACTCTTATGGGAATATTTTTTCCAATGAACCCGCCGTTTTCGCGTTGTCTATTAATAGACATTCAAAAAACTCAATTTAAAAAAAAATGATTATCGAAACATACACTTTTGGAACACCCTGTAAATTAACCTATGTAAACATATTACTTTTAACCATGAAGATAATACTTTATAAATTCTTAAAGAACTGACAAATTGTTACGGTTTATAACTTTTTGCTTCCTGTTTTAATTCAGACTCTTTGTAAGAAAAGGTGCTTTTAGTGCTATGACTTCATCTACTTTGCATTTTACTAATGCCTGTATGGTTGTTTACCCAACTTAACAAGTTGCTTAAGATACAAGGGTATTGCTAAAAGTATTCTTGTCAATTGAAGACTTTTTAAAATACGAAATGTTTAATGCCTAAAAGAGCAATCAGTTACGAGTTTTAATCGTGCTCTTTTGTGTAAACAAGTAGTGTTCAGAAGTTTGCATCGCTTTTGGTAGCCTGGACCCTGGGGTCTTATTTTCGAATTCATTCGAGCATATCGTCGGTTCCCTGCGAAAAGTCACTAACTGACATTTTACTGTTTTCGAGATACATTAATTTGAAGTAATAATTTAAATTTATAAATTAACCGTTGACAAAATATTTTCCATATTTATTGTTTCGAGTGAGGCTGCAATAAGTGAATAATGAGTGCTATGTATAATCCGAGAGTCGTTAGTAATACGTCTGATTTTTGGCAAAAAAAAGCAGTTAGTGATTTTTCCCAAATACTAAACAGAGCTCATATGCTAGTAATGATTTATTAAAAATAAAGACAATATTATTATTATATTTATTATAGTTATAACAAGTTAAAATGAGTTGTTATTCTGAGAAGGCTTCTTCGTCATCGTCTTCTTCATCAACGGCTGGTTCCTGTGTTAAATCCGGTACATTCGGTGTTGCTAAGGAAGCATACCAGGCATGAAGTTCCTGAGGTATTACTTCTTTCTTGCAAAGTTGTAACAAATCCTTTTTTTTAATGAACTGATCGGAATTGGGGGCTGATATGCTTTCTTAATTTCGGTAACGAACTTTTCCACTTACATTGAGTTTGACGTAAGGTCCAATGTACCCATATCTAAACTTTATAACTGCATAAATTGTAAATACACAGTTTACGGCTGTAATATAATAAATATACATTTCCTGAGGGTATCTGAAGAACAGCTTGCATATTAAATGTTGCTGACATAAATGTAGCATATTCTTGTGACCTAATTTTGTCATTGGCTTTTACCTCATAGGCAAAGGCTTTTTGTTGAATATGTTCACTAAAGCGCTGTTCCAGCTCTTCTGTTAGTTCTCCTGCTAATTTTGCCTCAGAAACTTTATTACACTAAGGACACTGGTCTTTCTTTGGTACAAAAAATGACAAATTGTACGATTCACAAAAAACTTTTCGGTATACTGAATGACCCACTGGAACTTTATTTTTTTCTTCACATAATGTAGTATAGAGTGAGTACATTTTGCGAATAGATAACTTAGAGTCCAAGTAGTATCTCTTTGTACTTTTCCTACAGTAGTGCAACTCCATTGAAGGAAACATATTAATATGTTATTTGACAAAGGCAATATGCGACTTTGGTTTTATCGTTTTGTAGAGAACACTATTGTGGCAAAAGTCACTAACTGCCATTAGTGATATTTTAACATACAATATTCCTTATAATATACTATATTATAACACATTGATCTTATTGGAAAAAGTCGTTAACTCCGTTAGTGAATTTTACCAGTTTTATATTTTTGTTACATGTCATATAATGATTAATACCAATTTTAAATTACTATGTTCCGTTCAGTTTTGCAGTTAGTGACTTCTACAGATGAACAAACTACCCACAGTAGACCACTAGATGTAGTTAACTAAATTTCACACAAAATCTCAGTTAGTGACTTTTTGCAGGGAACCGACGATATTTCGTATACGAAATTAGAAGAATCTCGCTCGAAATCCAGTTTCTTGTATTTTCGAATACTTCGTGTACGAATTTTTCGTATACGAATTGTTTTGTTGTTGTCATTTCAGTTGTCATTGATAGTTTTAATCGTTGCATACAATATTTTTACATTGAACTTTCTTTTCAATGGCTGGTTTAAAATAATTTTTTAATAGAAAGAAAAGACATACTGTTAGGACATACAACATAACCTAGGTTGAAGGACGTTCAAAAATACAGATTCAGATTCGTATACGAAATTTTTCATTCGAGTTAACTCGTATGCGAACAAATTCGATTGAATTCGAAAATACGACCCCTGGACTCAACCAAGTTTGCCGCGTCTCCACAGCCGAGATCTGCGTGTCAGTGATTTTTTGATAGACAAGAGTGTTTATAGATAATCAAAAGATTTTAACTAGTAAGTAGTTGTAGTTAGTATTTTGATTTTATATATGATTTGATGTTGGATCTATGTATTTATTTATATGTGTGTTGTTTTCTTTTTATTTACTAGTTTGCTGTGGTCCATGTTGTTTTTCGCTATAATAAATTTTTAGTATCTTTGAAAAAGCATTTTGGACCAGTAGTGTTAACACATCCTTATATTACAGGTAAGAATCTCATATTTTGCAACCATCAACCTATGTTTGTATATCTCTCTCTCTCCTTTAAGACGTTTTTTATGTTCATCCTATTGGTATTTTTATTCTTACTTTTGACCAATTTTGACCACACGGGACTCCCCCATTCTGATTATGTGGTTATTCCATTCTTTTTTTCGATTTAATGTCCATTCTTTTATATACTCTACGTTACATTGTCTTCTAATGTCTTCGTTTCTTTTTCGATCTCTCAGCGTATTTCCTGTAATTGTTCTCAGTACTCTCATCTCTGCCGATTTCAATACTCTTTGTGTTGTGGTTGTATCTGGTCTTGTTTCTGATAAATATGACATTATTGGTCTTACACTGGATTTATAAATTCTTAAATAGAAAATAGAAAGTAACAGCAGAAGAGTAACAGCTGTTTTTTATTTTTAAGGGTTTTTACCCATGATCAGAGGCTTAGCCCTGAATCAATTTTAAATGTAATATGTTGGTCAACAATTACTCTTCTATGAGGTGTTTATACCTAAAAATAAATAATGTTATACACACTATCAGTTTTTTGAAAACATGCACCTGTTGCTGTTTTGATTTATAAATTCTTGACTTCATCTCAGTGTTTTAATATGTCGGTTTCGCCATATAGTGTTATTAAGACATTCTGCCAATCAATTTGCTTTTTATACTTGATTTCTCACTTATTTGTCCAGGTCTCCGTAGCTTAACAATGTAATTCCAATTGTAAATGTATTTTATTTCCATTGCTTGTTCAATACTGATACCATCAATTTCTATTTTACATCTGATTGGTTCTTTATTGATTACTATCGTTTTAGTTTTCTGAGATGAAATTGTCATTTTGTTGTAAATCATCTTCACTTTGAGAGATTAGTATAGCATCGTCTACACAGCAGATTATTTTAAGTTGTTTTTCTCCCATTTGGTATCCTTCTTTAGTTCTTACTTTTTTTTACTATTTCGTCCATGATCAGGTTGAACAATAAAGGACTCAAGGACTCCTCCTGTCTTATCCCATTGCCGGCTTCAATTGAGTCAGTTAGTTCATCTTCCACTTTTACTTTTATTGTGTTGTTTTCGATCGTTTTAATTATTCCTAGATGAACCTCTCTCGAGTATAACAAATGGATAACGTCCTTTAATGTGACCCTGTCAAATGCTTTCTTAAGGTCCACGAAACATAAATATGCCGGTTTGTTGTATTCCAACGATTTCCCTTGAACTTGCCTCAATATAAATATAGCGTAAGTGCATGACCTTCCCGACCTAAAACCTTGTTGTTCTTCTGCTAATATTATAATTTCATTCAATTTTTTTGTTTGAATATTGTATTTAATAAGTTTATTCCTCTGTAATTTTCCGGGTCCGATTTATCTCCTTTTTTGAAGAGAGGTATTAGGATGCTTGATCTCCATTCTTGTGGTATTCTGTTTTGTTCTATTATTTTTTGTATTAGTTTTAATAGTTGGTTAGTTAGATCTTGTCATCCGTACTTCAGGAGTTCGTTCGATATTCTGTCCCCTCCTGGAGATTTTCTAGTTTTTAATTTTTCCATATCGAGTTATTTGTTGTAATTCGGTATTGGATTTGTTTCAGTTTTCAATGCTATTTAAATGGTATTAATTTTTTTCGAGTCCTGAGAAAACTGATAAGTATTTTTGAAAAATTTAAACTCAGAATGAAAGATTACGTTATTACCGAGGGCCGGAAAGTCCCTGAAAACTTCTATAGTGTTTATTTTAATAAGTTACAGAGGTGAAAAAAAGAGAAAATTTAATGTGATTTTTAATTTCAAATATCTCATTCAAAAGACACTTTTTGTTTATTTTAAGGGACTTTCGGCCCTCGCTCGGTAATAATGTAATCTTTCATTCTACGTTTAATTTTTAAAAAAAAATTTTTATTAGTTTTCTCAGGATTCGAATAAAAAATGAATGCATTTAAAAAGAACTAGAGCCGAAATTTTGCGCCTGCGCCCTTAAATATTATTGAATCTTAACTTTCATTTTTACTAAATGAAACTACACAAAATGACCGAATAATTTTATTATAAAAACAAAATATATTTGAAATTAAATGAAATATATGTAATAAAATGTAAATATTAACATTAAATAACATTTACAAAAATTACAATTTTATCCCCCTGACTTTAATTTTAGCAAACTCGTTAATCAGATGGGTGTAGTCTAAAGTAGCAGCTCGGACTCTATTGAAATGAGTCCTAAATTTTTGAAATTTGTTTGTCTTATGCAGCTTCGTAAATCGTTTTTAATAAATTTTGAAAAACTTCTTTCACCACTAGCTACCGAGACAGGGAGTGTCAATAAAATTCTTAGTGAAACAACTACATTAAGGTATAAAGAAATTAGGTTATTTTGTCACAAATAGTTCAGAACCTCTAAAGATTTCATGGAGTATGGTATGATTTGAGATATATCACGAAATTCTTCTAGAAGATCATTGGCCTCTATATCTGATTCTTTTTCTTTTCTTCTCTTTTTCGATTGAAAGTATTGAATGAAAATTCATACAATATTTTTCTAGTGTTTTATCATGTATTTCCCCTCAATTTAATATCATATAAAATTTTTATTTTAGTGTTTCTAGAAGCGAAAATCGATCAATCAAAGCAGTAATGACAATGTCTAAAATATAGATGAAAACATTTATTTTAAATTTATCTTCCACTAAAAATGAATAACCATTTTCAATTTCGTTGCAAAACGAAAATACAGCCGAACCATATTCCAGTCCAATCAGAGAGTGCTGCAAGCACCTCTACCGGTTTCGAAACTTATTAGTCTCTCATCAGGAGGCACATATGCTGCTCTCCCTGATCCAACCAAAACAAACCCCAGCGTGCAGTCCCGAATTGCAACGAACGAAATGGCATAGATGCCCTAGCGGCAACTGCTAGCAAAAGACTAAGTTTTCACTCTAATGGCATATAGCATATCCCACCAGAATGAAAACAATGGGAACCTTCTCTGGTTACACCTCCGAGGCTTCTACAATTTGCAAGCCATACGGATGCTGAGACTAAGGAAGATGAGGGAATTCTACAATTTACAATTCACAGCAGCATATGTGCCTCCTGATGAGAGACTAATAAGTTTCGAAACCGGTAGAGGTGCTTGCAGCACTCTCTGATTGGACTGGAATATGGTTCGGCTGTATTTTCGTTTTGCAACGAAATTGAAAATGGTTATTCATTTTTGATTTACATTTACTCTGTGTGGAGTATGAAGGGAACCAGTCTCGTTGGAACTTTACCGCGCTGAGCAGATGAGACGTGAATTGTAAATTGTAGAATTCCCTCATCTTCCTTAGTCTCAGCATCCGTATGGCTTGCAAATTGTAGAAGCCTCGGAGGTGTAACCAGAGAAGGTTCCCATTGTTTTCATTCTGGTGGGATATGCTATATGCCATTAGAGTGAAAACTTAGTCTTTTGCTAGCAGTTGCCGCTAGGGCATCTATGCCATTTCGTTCGTTGCAATTCGGGACTGCACGCTGGGGTTTGTTTTGGTTGGATCAGGGAGAGCAGCATATGTGCCTCCTGATGAGAGACTAATAAGTTTCGAAACCGGTAGAGGTGCTTGCAGCACTCTCTGATTGGACTGGAATATGGTTCGGCTGTATTTTCGTTTTGCAACGAAATTGAAAATGGTTATTCATTTTTGATTTACATTTACTCTGTGTGGAGTATGAAGGGAATCAGTCTCGTTGGAACTTTACCGCGCTGAGCAGATGAGACGTGAATTGTAAATTGTAGAATTCCCTCATCTTCCTTAGTCTCAGCATCCGTATGGCTTGCAAATTGTAGAAGCCTCGGAGGTGTAACCAGAGAAGGTTCCCATTGTTTTCATTCTGGTGGGATATGCTATATGCCATTAGAGTGAAAACTTAGTCTTTTGCTAGCAGTTGCCGCTAGGGCATCTATGCCATTTCGTTCGTTGCAATTCGGGACTGCACGCAGGGGTTTGTTTTGGTTGGATCAGGGAGAGCAGCATATGTGCCTCCTGATGAGAGACTAATAAGTTTCGAAACCGGTAGAGGTGCTTGCAGCACTCTCTGATTGGACTGGAATATGGTTCGGCTGTATTTTCGTTTTGCAACGAAATTGAAAATGGTTATTCATTTTTGATTTACATTTACTCTGTGTGGAGTATGAAGGGAACCAGTCTCGTTGGAACTTTACCGCGCTGAGCAGATGAGACGTGAATTGTAAATTGTAGAATTCCCTCATCTTCCTTAGTCTCAGCATCCGTATGGCTTGCAAATTGTAGAAGCCTCGGAGGTGTAACCAGAGAAGGTTCCCATTGTTTTCATTCTGGTGGGATATGCTATATGCCATTAGAGTGAAAACTTAGTCTTTATCTTCCACTGTTAAGAGCTCATCCACTGACTTTTCGTAATCAACAGATCAAGACATCAACTTATATCAGGATTTTCTGCAATTTCATTTGTCTGTAACTTTTCATTTTTTCGCTTAGGCAAAACATCGCTTTAAAACTATAAAAATCCATAAATCGTATAAGTACCTCAATGTCGGAATAACAAAGAATTTATAGAAAAAGATACACGTTGTAATTTTATATACTTTCAGCTGACACTTGGTCCTGTATATATTTTTAAGTATTGAATGGTTCAATTTGTATTTTGATTTTACTGATTATGCCGCCCTTCTTGTGATGCCGCCTGATGCGACTGCACCGCATCATAGCACGGCACGGCCCTGCCTCTGAAGATTTCTAATGAGAGTGAAACGTACGTAAGGGTGTTTATGGTGCTCTCTGAACGAACGGAAATTATAAGACATCTCTTAATTTCGCTTTACAGCGAATTATTTTATATTATCATATTACTTTTGGAACATGACCCGTATAATCAAATACTTCTTTGGTAATATCTGCGTAAATCTAACTAAGCGTAACGAAGAATCCTAAAGTAATATACCTGTTGGATTACAATATATTTAAAGTCTGCGTCCAATGAATAGCTACCGCCACTATAAAAAATTGTGTGTGTAGGCAGCTATGTAAATTCTGTTTTGAAACTTGTTGTAATCTTGTAGTACAATAGTAGTATAAAAGAGGAAGTGATTTGTAAAATAATTGGAGGTTTTAATAGTTCGGAGACATTGCACAATCGGCTCGTAACGGAGCGCGCTCTTTAAAAGTGATTTATGGAATGAAAAATATATTTAGACATACCTATCTTCTTCTTCTTCTTTTTTGTATGTAGGCTTTAAAACCGGTTTCTTCTTCAATATTAGCCTCCTAAATTGTTTAAATTATCGCACCATCTTTTTCTTGGTTTGCCAATACTTCTCCGTCCATTTGGTGACTTACCTCGTGCTATTCGTACTATCCTATACTCTGCCATTCTACTAATATGTTCGTTCCACTCCTGTTTCCGTTTTGTCACCCATTCATTAATGTCTTCTACATTGCATGATCTTCTTATGTTTTTGTTTCTCGCCCTATCCAACAGACTTTTCCCTGATATTCGTCGAAGTATTTTCATCTCTGTTGTTTCTAGTAGTCGTCTCGTTTTATTTGTGTAAGGTCTTGTCTCCGCCGTGTATGTCAATATAGGTCTAATTGTTGCATTATAGATTCTTGCTTCTGTGTCTTGTCTTAGGTGTCTGTTCTTCCAGATTGTGTCATTAAGAGATCCCGCCGCTTTACTTGCTTTTAAGCTTTGTTGTCGTACTTTCTCTTCAACATCTCCGTAACTGGTTATATCTATTCCCAGATATCTATACCTTGCTTCCTGCTTTATTATTTTCCCATCAGTTTCGATTTTACATCGTCGTGGGTATTTAGATGTTGTCATACATTTGGTTTTTTCTGCTGATATTATCATATTGTATTTCTATGGCTGTTGTATTGAAGATGTGTGTTAATCTTTGGAGATCGTTTTCTGTCTCAGCGATTAATGTGGCGTCGTCTGCGTACCATAATATTTGGATTTCTTTGTTCTCCATTCTGTAACCATGACCTTTACGTACTGCTTCTATTATTTCGTCCATTATTATATTAAAGAGCAGTGGGCTTAAAGAGTCACCTTTCTATTTATCTTTGCCTGTATTCGATTATGGAAGTAGATGTTTTCGATGGTTTGTATAATATTGATTGATATGTTTCTTCTATACAGTAAGTGTAAGACGTCTCCGACTTGGATGCGATAGAAAGCCTTTGTCAGGTCTATAACACATAGACATGCAGACATACTTATTATACATAAAATTTTTCGTGTTGGACCGTACAATATGACTATGTAACATCGTTTGCTCTAATCTAAAGTCGTTCAATAAACACGTTAAAACCCCCAAAAAAGTCCCCTCAAAAAACGTTTTTAGGGAGTTTCAACGTGTTCCTCCCATTATTGAATATCTTAAAGGAATCAATTTCTTCAAATTATATTATATCCTAAAAACCTTAATCTGATTTATTTTGAAGTCTATAAAATAAAGAGAATCCCAAAATCCCCTAAAAAAAAAAACAGTTTTTCGAATTTTTTAATGTGTAAACCTTACTTTACGAGAAAATATGAAAAAAATTAGAAATATAGTTTTAGTCCATTAAAATGTTACATTTTTTAGGCCGTACCTTGCATTTCTTAGAGGAGTCAATTTTATTTCTTTAATATGTAGGGGGATCAGTAGAAGCTTAAGTTCAAGTTTTTGGGGTCGCCATCCTTGTCCCCCGGTCGCCATCTTGGAAATGGGGTGCAAAGGGGTTTCGCGCTATATCTCGTAAACTACCAACCCTACGGAAAATCTAGTTAAACATAAAATGTAGCAAATTAAATTTTCCACAATTTTGTTTCTATTACTTTTTATCGTCAAGTGACCAACAAAAAAGATATAACCAAAAATATGTAATTTTTTTTTTAACAAGGCTCCTTTTGGAGGTTATAACTTTTTTTCAGTTTATTTTAAAATAAAATAACATTATAGTAATTTTGTAGAGGGTTTTTCAGCGAACAATTTCCACTATAAAGTTACAGATAGATACAATAAAAACAAAAGTTAGGCTTACTTTTCTATCTATATATATATTTTTTATTCATACAATTTATTATGATTTTAACATTCCTATGCTATTATTAATCTGTTTTTGACCTTTCTTCCCACTATAAAACTTATAACTCTAAGCATATATCGAAAAGGCCCAAGAAGTTGTTTGAGGACAAATTCGCCGCTTCAGAAGAAGAATGACCCAACCGCAAAATGCAAAATTCTTAAGCAGAGCAAAAAACGATTTTTGATATCAAAATCATAAAGTATGATAAAAATTAGCCATTCACCACACCGTGGTCAGGACTCGAGATATAAGCGTTTTTTGGGGTGTGCCGCTTGTATATGAAGTAACATAACTTTTTTCCTATTATATATTTTGACTTAAAATTTTCCAAAAAAACTTCTTTATGAACTATATTTTATTGTTGTGTTGGTTAAAATTATAAACTAAAAAGTTTGTCACTCAACTTTTTTAAGTAAACATGAAACTAACGAAATATGATGACAAAATGTTAATAAATTAACAACTCCTTTTTTAATGTGTTTAAACATTTTGGACAAATTTCATTGTTATCTACATACTTCAAAGATGACATAGTAAAATTTTTAAAAGGAAATATTTACAGCGACCAAAGATACAGCGAGGTAAATTTGAAAAATCTTCAAAATTGATTTTTGGCATTTTTGTATAAAATTTATTTTTTTAACATGTTCCACCAACTCTAGATAAAAATAAACTTCATATTCGGATTCAGCGACCTCGAAAACATAAAAATAGAACAAAATTGATCATTCACCTTAAATTTGATTTTCGTGGTTGGCATAACGGTTAATGCCGCTCGTCTAATATATAGATAGAAAAGCATTATTTTTCTACGACAATTCGAGAATCTGGTCAAGTTTGGAGCGCTGTAAAACCTAGATAATAAATAAAATTAAACAACTTTATAGTGAAAATTGTTTATTGAAAAATCGTCTACAAATTCGCTATGATGTTATTTTATTGTGAAATGAACGTAAAAAAAGTTATAACCTCAAAAAGGGAATTTTTAACAAAATGTTCTCTTATTTTTGTTTATAACTTTTTTGTTCGTCACTTTACGATAAAAGTAATACATATAAAATTGTAGAAAATTTAATTTGCTTCATTTTATGTAAAATTAAATTTTCTGTAGGGTAGCTAGTTTACGAGATACAGCGCGAAAACCATTTGCACCTCTTTTTCCAAGATGGCGGTCGGGGGACAAGGGCCTCAACCCCAAAAACTTGAACCTAAGCTTCTACTGAACCCCCCCAAGGGCGCCCACAGGATATTTCCTCAGAGGGGGCAAAGGGTATTGAAACAAAAAATACAAGAAAAATTGTTTTGCTGTTTAAAACGCAACAAGGTTAGTGTCAGTAAAATGTTACTTAAATAATAATTGAATTCTTCTGGTGTCCATCGCAAATAAATCAATTACTTTCTGCATGAAGTTTTCTTTATTTTCTTTTATTTTTCTTCTGTGTACAGATAACAGGCATAGCCCACTTAGACGATTGTTCGACATCGTATTCCTTATCCAGGTCTTCACACGTTTGAGAGTGCTGTAAAAAAGTATCGAGGTTGTTATATTGTAATGTAAGTTTTAGAAGAACTGAAACACATGGATAAGAATATAACGTAATAAAATTATAGTTAGTTACCTGAATGATCGCTCGATGGTGCAAGTTGTTGGTGGCAGACAAAGAGCTATTTGGATGGCTTTTGCTACTGACGGCAAAAAGCAGGCATGCTCATGCTCAAGAACCTCTATTAAGTTCAGTTTTTCCAAGGCTTTAGCATCTATCTCCGTGTTTTTCCAAAGGTCGAACCACAGAATTGATTGCTCCTTAAAGTTGTCTAACAATTCACAATACGTGCTGTTTATATTGTTAATAGACTTTTCAAAATCTTCCTTAGAAAGATCTTTCATGATTTTAGGGTGCAGATTGAAAATTTCAAATGATGGTTTGTTTCTATCTGAAAACCTATCTTTCAACGATTGAACCAAAGAATCCAAATAAGGCAAGAAAATGGATTTTCTATAGTATTCGTTGATAGTCTGGGTAGAGTGATTTGGTTTGTGAACCTGTCTCGCAGCAACACGAGGACATGTGAGCTCGATTCCAAGCTTGTTTGCTGTTGTTTCAACATTTGCCATAATGTTATCAAACTCTTTTTCTCCATTTTGTCGGTCTGAACTGAATAGCTCAGTAACCTTCTGAATGTGTTTTGATATCTTCAAAATATCTACACCGACACCTTGTAACATTTGCGTAACGATTTCTAACTTGGCAGAGTATTTGGCAATCACATGTAGACATATCACAAATGCTGTATTTGTAACTGCGCAATGAAGCTGGAAAGCTTTCTGCCTTATGTCACGGTTACCTTCAGTCGATAGAGTCTGAAGTGCTTCAGCGATGCTAACAAACTGCTCACTAAATTTTCGAATTGCTTTATATTTTTCGGTCCATCTGGTTTCACATAGTTTTTGAAGATTTCCCACTATTGCCCTTCTTTGGCCATTCTGCCGAAAAAATGTTATAACTTCTTTAACTGTGCCAGTTGTATTCCTGATTTGTGGTATGTCATTTAAATCATTTACTACTAAATTTAGCCGATGACTGGCGCAATGAAAATATAGAGCTTTTGGGTATTTCTCAGTTATTCTTTTATGTACTCCAGTTATTTCCCCAGCCATTGTACTACAACCATCATATCCTTGGCCAACTGCATTTTCCAAGTTCAAGCCCCAATTTGTTAATGTTAAAGTAATAGCATTTGCTATATGTTCAGCATCTAAACTTTTTAATGGGGTGAAACCAAGGAAGTCTTCTCTGATGCAATTTTCACTTTTATCAAAATATCTCACGCCCAGAGAGAGTTGCTCTGTACCAGTAATGTCCATTGTTTCGTCTGCTAAAATGGAAAATATTTCATTATCATTGATTTTTGTAACTAACTCGTCTCTTAAAACCGTTGCACATACATCAATGATCTCATTTTGTGTCCTATGGGAAATGTACATTGCATTTTTCGGCGCATTTTTCAGATGGTCTTCTAAAACAGAATCACCAGCTTCTTTCCTAAAATGTAAAAGGTTATTGAACACAGCATCCTCATTGGTATGACCTCTTAATGGTAAGTCATGTAGTGCACTAAACAAAATTGAAGAAACAATGGATTTTAGTTTCGCTCTGTTCGATTCAATTTGCTTGGCCAAACCATAATTTGCAAGACATTCAACATTTTTCTTTTCATTTTTCGTGAAAGATATAAAGTTACTTGAGTTTTCAGATGCTTGTCTGTGCCATTCAGAGTTCATATGCGATTTCGCATTTTCATGAAACATTCTGAAATTGGTGAATGGGCGATTTATAAAGCCGCTTTGATAACTACCATGGGTTACGCGGGGCCTAAACAGTACACACAACTTGCATAGCCCACCTTTAACTTCTTTTGAATAAGCTAACCAGGGGTACGTATTTAACCATTCATGGATAAATGGTCGTTTGCCATCGTCAATATCATACTTGAAATTGTAACATTTATCTGGCTTCCATGGGTTTGTTAACAAAGTAAATTTCAAGCGATCGTTCAAGCTACAAATTTTATTAGTATCAAGGTAGTTCCCAACATCCAAATTTAAACTGTCTTCAACAATCGCAAAATTATCCGATGCGGTGGCCGTTACAACGTTAGTTTCTCTTTGAGAGGCGGATACAGCTGACTCCAAGCTAGATGGCCCTGCTACAGCTAAATCATTTTGACTGCATACTATACTACAGTTTTCGGTACTGTTCGGTATGTCAGATCCATCATCAATTTTCAGCCGCTTGTTTGGCTTGTTAAAGAACTTCCTTATGTCCATTTTTCTACAAATACAGTAGGCTAATTAAATTGATGCATTCAATCAGCTAAGTGTTAGGTGTCAAATAAATTAACGCATTTAACCGGGGAGTAGGCCGATAAATGGACAGAATAAGACCAAATGGATAATTTAGTTGCATTGAAAAATATTTTTAAAACCTTTTAGAGAAGTAAAAAATTCATCTAAGTTAATTAAAATTTGTAGATTAAAATACCTACCTTGCACAGTTGAATATCTCAACTGCGATAAAGGAATAACTTATTTTCTTAAAGTAGGAAGGGTACTTATAAAAAATGTTATTACTTCAAGCACAATTTTTGAAATAAATATTGTAATTGTACTTCATAGACGCAAATGATGTTATTTTAATTCATAAAAAAGTATTTTTTACCTTTACACACAATAGATAACTACCTCGTAAAAATAAGCCTATTTTATTTAAGGTCAAGTGAGAAATAAAGTATATTATATAATACTTACACGTTGCACAAAAAACACTTTTAACACGTTAATATAAGTTCTATGAATAACAGTATATAAATTGTGAGCACTACCGTACTACTAGACGTATCAGATCGGACGTTCAGCCCACCTATTTCATTTCTCAACTGGATAAGCCTAGACCGGACATCATCAGTGCATGCGGCATGCGCACCGAAAACGATGCGGTTCCATCCAAACATATGCGTCTCAGTCAGAAGGGATAAGGGATTGAGAAAAAATACATTTAAACTGGCATATCTCGTGAGCGATTATGATTAATATGGAATTTATTTTATAATATAAAGTAAGAGAGAGCTAAATATTTTTTACACGCTTTTGCCAAATTCTCAGGGGGGGCGATGGCCCCACCTGGCCCCTCCCTGGGGGCGCCCTTGAACCCCCCTATACATTAAAAAAATAAAATTGACTCCTCTAAGAAATGCACACTAAATGTAACATTTCAATGGACTATTTTTAATCAAATACACAAAATAAAAAGATAGATCTGCAACCATCTCGCAAAAAAAAGTTATAGACTTTCAAAACAATAAATTTTCTTTTGAGGTAAGTATACTCAACCTATGGGTCTAAAAAATTGGCATGATTTGTAAAAGCTTCAACTATGTTTGTGAATTTTTTGGTGGAGGGGGAAAGGGAGGAAGGAACCTGGAAGGATGGAAGGTTAAAATTAAGCTCATATTTTTTAATCAGATAAAAGTAAACAAATGAAAAAAAAAATAATTCTCAGTCCCCTCAAAAAACGTTTTTAGGGAGTTTGAACGTGTTTCTCTCATTTTTGAATATCTTAAAGGAATCAGTTATTTCAAATTATATCCTAAAAAACCTTAATCTGATCTATTTTGAAGTCTACAAAATAAGAAGAATCCCAAAACCCCCTAAAAAAACCAGTTTTTCGAATTTTTTAAGGTGTAAACCTTACCTTACGGAAAAATACGAAAAAAATTAAAAATATAGTTTTTGATCAAATACACAAAATAAAAAAATAGATCTGCAACCATCTCGCAAAAAAAAGTTATAGACTTTCAAAAGACTAAATTTTTTTTTGAGGTTATGTATACTCAACCTATGGGTCTAAAAAATTGGCATGATTTTTAAAAGCTTCAACTATGGGTGTGAATTTTTTGGTGGAGGAGGAAAGGGTGGAAGGAAGCTAGAAGGGTGGAAGGTTAAAATTAACCTCATATTTTTTAATCAGATAAAAGTAAACAAATGAAAAAAAAATAATTCTGGGAGTGTTTTGTTAAAACGTTTAACGATTAAAAAAAATAAACAGTAAAATAATCGTAAGAGATAATATCTTTAATTTATAATATTTATTTATTTAATTACATAAAAAATAAAATCAGCTCCAAATGGTATTTCGATGTTAATACTTATACAAATGAATCTCTAACCGACATTTTCTTTTAAATATAATTTTAAACACTTTTAAATATATTTTAAATTAAGAAAAATCTACATTTGTTAAAGCTTTAAATAGACAAGTAAAGGCGAAAACGGCGGGTTCGTTGGAAAATATATTCCCATGAGATTTTTTTGCATAATCAAATTGGTGAGACATTCCAGAATAAGGTTCAAGAAGTCGCCCACGTGAAAAGTGGTCCAATTTTTTTTAATTAAATTGCAAAAAATCAATATTTTTGGCCCGGACCATTTTTTTAGGTTTTTTTGGACCATTCTGACAAAAAAGGTGTCTTATGATTTTTCCCTAAAGTTGATCGTTTTCGAGATATAAGCAATTTAAAATTAAAAAAAAAGGAAAAATGGTGATTTTCAAGGCTTAATAACTGGGTTAAAAGTTATTATTATGAAAGTCAGAAAGTGACTAAATCAAAGTTTAAAGATCCTGAAGAAATTTTTGTCATTATTTGATTACTAAGCTGTTATTTTTATGTAATAATAATGAGCGCCATGCACGTATTAGGCGGCCGGCAATGGCGAGTGCGAGAGAGATGTCATTCCGGCAGTCAATGGTGCATCTTACTCGCACTCACACTTACAGCCGCGTCAATACGATCTTACGGCTCATTGTTAATAAGTAATAATAACAGCTTAGTAATAAATTAATGACAGAAATTTCTTCAGGATCATGTAGTGGAGGCTTTAAACTTTGATTTAGTTACTTTCTGACCTTCATAATAATAATTTTTAACCGAGTTATTAAGTCTTAAAAATGGCCATATTCGCGTTTTTCAAATTTTAAATTGCTTATAACTCGAAAACGATCAACTTTATAGAAAAATTATAAGAAACCTTTTTTGTCCAGAATGGCCCAAAAAACCTAAAAAAATTTGTCTGGACCGAAAATATTTATTTTTTAAATTTGCTTAAATAATTTTTTTTTAATTTGGACCACTTTTCGCGTGGGCGACTTCTTGAACCTTATTCTGGAGTATCTCACAAATGTGAGTATGCAAAAAAATCTCATGGGAATATTTTTTCCAACGAACCCGCCGTTTTCGCCTTGTCTAAAATGTGATGTAATTTTGACAACCTTACTAAATACCGATCTCGACAGCGAAGCGGGTATTGGTGTGTATGAAGCCATGTTGGTCTTAAGAAGTCTTACAGACGAGGATACTCTATGCGAGGTACTGTATACGAGATAGAGGTCCCGTCATTTGAAACTGTTACTGAGTATTTAAATTATTTAATGCTAAGTCGTGGGGCGTGGCTTAAGAAAAAACTTCAAATTTTGAAAAAATAAAATAAAAATTCCATTTTTATCAGTTGCAATGCAAAGGCAAAACAATCTTATTTTTCACTTAGAATAGGGAGCGCAGACCAGCACTCTGAATCGACGATTTTCGACTCTTATTGGAGTCATCCTCGGAGAGGCATAGGCCTGCTGCTCTCTACTCGAAGTGACCAACCAAGAAAGCTTATCCCCACATTGCAACTGACGTGTATGGAGTAGGTGACTAGCGTCCTCTGGCAACTGAATGGTCCATTTTCTGTTGGAATTTACCAGCTGAACAGACGGGGTCGTGAATTGTAAGTTTTTGAATTCTCTCTTGTCTTCTTCGTTTCAGCATCCATCTGGCTTGCAAATTGTAGAATTGTATTTAATTACTTGCAAGAAATATTGTGATTTACGGACATGAGTGCTGTACCATACCAGATTAGTTTCTGCTGCACCTTCAAGGCTATCTTCAGGCTTGGGCGTCCAGGTTATACTTTCTAAAGTGTTGAATGGCAAAGTTCTTGACTTTTCGATAACATGGGTTTTCCTATGGCCATGGAGGTGTTACCAAGGAAATGGACCAAAAAGTTTTCATTTAAAAATCTTTTAGTAATATTTTTAATATTTTTCAATATCATTAATGTTGCTATTAGGATGAAAACTTTACCTTACCTTTCAAATTTTTACTTCTATACAAATACAATAATACGCAAATTAGTACCATCCCAATAAAGCGACCTCTACTAACTGTTTTCGCGATACATAATTTGCGTTGGCTGCTGTATTACATACAGACATGCTCGTCAGTAATACGTCAGTATGAAAACAGTAGCTTTGCAGTGCGGTTAGGGTTACCGGTTACCTATATCTTTATTTTTATTGCAGTAATCTGACGATGCTGTATGCTATTAAATAGTCTAAGATCCGAATATAGGTCGAATATCAAAATAAGCGGTACGCTACCTGGTGAGCATAGGAATAACTAAAGTAGTGACATTGTTCTTCCATTTTGCTTTGAGTTTGTGTGTTAGTATAAAAATATTTACGTCTTAATAGTAATTTGATAAGAATGAGTCGTTCAAATCGGTATTGTTTTCAAATAGGTTTATAGGTATTGCTTCAAATAGCGAATTAAAATTCACTTTTCATTACAAAATATTAAAACATAGCTTAAAAAGTTTTGGAACAATTTTTGGGTTACATAGTGGAAATGTTCCATGAGTCTTGTATCATAATATGTAACACAACAAATATACTGAATGGTTATTGGTTATATCAATCATTGTTACAGCCAATGAAAAAAGAATCTTAATGGAACAATAAAGCGCGCAAAAGGGGCGAACATGTTACTTTAGAAAAAGTAGAAAAATGAAACCAATTGTACTGGACGTCGTTCATGAATCCCTAATAATAAATCCGGCCACTCACGGTACTGCGGTGTCGTTCGAATAAATCGTCGATGATATCAATTCTGCAGTACTGCAGCATAGAAACCAGTTTCTCTGTGGTAAAATTGTAACGATTTTGTTGGACGGTCACATATGATCAAAATTTTTGTCAATTATTCGAGTTTCGACAAAATTCGAACACTACAGATTCTGCTACAGAAATCAAGGTTATGTTCAAGGTTGGCAGGCTTAAACCACATGCTTGAAGCCTCGGTTTAAACCAACTGGGTTTTTTAAGAAAACCTTTAGGCAGTTGAAACTTCGAAACGCAATTCAAATCGGCTTATTAATATTAAACTTATTAACCTATTAAACTTATTACCAACGAATTATTACTATTACAAATTATTTCAACATTCAACATATACAAAACTCATGCAAAACCATTGCAAAACTCCAATGACCAATGAATGACCAATGTCAATATTTATAGTTCTACACTTGCTCACTTTGGCGCTGCAGTCTTATTTTCAGTTGCCTATAGACAAATATTTCTAGCATGGGTTGCCTATCAAAATCGTGTCATAGCTATCCTTAAGGGGGGGGGGCGTAGGGGTTGAAATCAATATTTCAAGCACATTTATTTGAAAGTATGGTAGAAATATTTTATTTTTAAATTAAATAGGCATATTCAGTACAATTCATAGATTATTCAAAAAAAAAATTGAAGAAAAAATTAAAGAAAAATAAGCCAACGGTGGCAAATTTTTGAAGACATCTCAAAATATAATGAATTTTGCGGTAGACATCAGAATTCATCATTAGCTTATGGTAAACAAAAAATTCAAAAAGATTTTATTAGCTTATGAGTTTTTCGAGGTAACACTGTCGAGTTTTTTTAGTTTTATCGATTTTGAATTTTTGATATCACTCAGAAGTCAAAACAACAAATTTTTTTGCAGAAAGGGTGAAAAGCAACAAATTTATTATTGTTAAACAAAAAATAAGCATAAAACAAAAAATATCTTGACCATTACCTCAAAGAATGTATAAAGAAAATATATACAAATTTCCAGGTGGGTCGGTCAAGTAGTTTTTGAATTACAATGTCTACAGCCTTTGAAAAAAGCAGTTTTAAGGAAAAAGCGTTTAAAGTATTGTCAACTTTTATTTGCAATTTTTTTTGTCTGTCAAATTGTAGAGTGATGCACACCGGAATATGTTCTTGAATCGCTCCGAAACACCCTTTTTCTTTCGTTGCTCATTCACAACTATTCGACAGAAAATCGTGGATCCATGGAATATGGTGCAAAATATTCGTGCTTCGCTCGTCCCGTGTGAAAAGCTTCATTTAAGTTTATGTAAAAGTTGCGTCACGGATACGCGTATCTCGGATACAGTATCCTCATCTGAAAAGGGGATGCACTGTCAACAACACTTTTTAACCTTGCGTTGGAACAAGTAATCAGGAAAACTCCTATAGATAGGGATGGTACAATATTTACAAAGCTCAATCAGGTCGTTGCCTACGCAGATGATATAGACATAATCAGCTGAACATTAAAAGACCTAGAAAAAATTTTTACATATTTTAAAGAAGCGGCACAGACTATGGGTCTAGATGTTAATGTCTCAAAGACAAAGTACATGATAACAACTCGGGAAAAAGTACAAACGGAAGGCAACATATCTCTGAGCGGGCAAATATTTGAAAGAGTAGACCGTTTTAAATATTTAGGATCAACAAAAACAGAAGGAAATAAAAACAGTGATGAGGTAACAGCAAGAATTTGCTGCAAAATTCATAAAGTCAAAAGTCAAAATATAATAAAGTCAAAATCAGTATCTATTAATTCAAAAGTAAAAATATACACAACAGTAATGAGACCTGTAGTAATGTATGCATCAGAAACATGCACCTTGACTAGTGAACAAGAGGAACAACTTCTTAGATGGGAAAGAAAAATCTTAAGGAAAATATATGGACCTTTACAGGAGAATGGAGAATGGGGTATAAGAATGAACCACGAAATAAATAGAATGTTTAACAGACCGACTATCATAAAAGAAATACGAAGTAAACGACTGAGTTGGTTAGGACACGTATAAAGGATGGATGATAAGAGAAATACAAAAAAGTACTTAGAAAAGAATTAAATGGGAAGAGACCGAGAGGTAGGCCTAGAAAGAGATGGATTGATGGTATTAATCAGGATTTGAAAGACCTAGGAATACGAGAATGGGAAAAACAAGCAAAGGAAAGAAAAACATGGGCAGCTATAGTCAAACAAACGAAACATACATAACGCCGAAAAGACCTCCTCAAAAAAGAAACCAGAAAGTAATATTTTAGATAAATATCGTTTAGAACTTTTGAGGAGTTATGCATGTGGCTGGCCTCCACACCATGTAAAACTTTAGAGCCTAGAAACCCCAACGGGCGACCATGGCCCTCCATGGGCTATCAGCGGTCACCGATGATGATGATGATGAGTTTTTCGAGGTAACGCTGTCGAGTTTTTTAGTTTTATCGATTTTGACTTTTTGATATCACTCAGAAGTCAAAACAAAAAATTTTTTTGCAAAAAGGGTAAAAAACAACATATTTATTATTGTTAAACAAAAAATAAGCATAAACCGAAAAATATCTTGACAGCGTTACCTCAAGGAATGTCTAAAGAAAATATATACAAAATTCTAGGTGGGTCGGTCAAGTATGAATTAAAATGTCTACAGCCTTTGAAAAAAGCAGTTTTAAGGGAAAAGCGTTTAAAGTATTGTCAACTTTTATTTTCAATTTTTTTTGTCTATCAAATTTTAAAGTGATGCACATCGGAATATGTTCTTGAATCGCTCCGAAACGCCCTTTTTCTTTCGTTGCTCATTCACAACTATTCGACATAATATCGTGGATCTATGGAATATGGTGCAAAATATTCGTGCTTCGCTCGTCCCGTGTGAAAAGCTTCATTTGAGTCTATGTAAAAGTTGCGTCTCGGATACGCGTATCTCGGATACAGTATCCTCATCTGAAAAGGGCATAATAGTTAGTGCTTAAGCTTACTCATAAAATTTCGCGTTAAAATTTCGCAAACGAACATTAGAAATGAACAGCTGCAACCAAATACTAGAACATAAAACACCACGGCAAGCTCTTTTAGGTTCAGTCTCTGAAAGTCCTGTTTGGTTGTTTCATAACGACGGTTCCAAAAAATGTCGCGATTCCACTTTTGAACTATTCCCTTAGACAGTAATAAGTGGATGATTTTATTAAACTTATCTGCATGTCTAAAGCCTTTCCTCATTATAAGGCCCAAAGGTCTGTCATTTCCAAAATGAAAACGATAAATCGAAGTATGGTCGACTTCTCTCATAGTCATTAAATATTCAACATTGTATTTCGAGATCACCAGAGCTGAATCTCCTTCTGCGACAATCTTCAAACATGTAAGTGTATCTGAACAATCAATTTTTCTTTTTGCTAGTTCCTCTTTGGTTATTCCTGGAATCAACAAATCAGTGAAATAGTGGAAAGTATTTGTCGTGTAGTAAGTTTTTAAATTGCTCTTGTATATTTTTTCCATGGAATCAAACCTTTGTGATGGTGCTTTCCCTATAAATAAACTTGTTATAGTGGTATTGAACATGGTAGTGCAGAAAAATGCAAAAATAATTAACAAACCAACCAAGTATCTTAGTCTGCCGGTTTTTGGCAGACGTGGAATAGGAACAAATACACATATGGAGAAGCTATTCAGGATGATTCCTTCTATCGAGGTACCAAACTTCAATCTTGGTTCTTTGCGTATGTTGGCATACCAAATAAAAACTACTAAGACTACAAATATTAGTAAGCCAACTAGAAGTACCACTCTTTGAATGTTTATGTTATATTTGTAATATTGACTGTTTGGAACACACCATATTAACTCGTCGGTGCTATAGGTAACGCTAGGATTCAAGTACAGTGATCTGGGATATGTGATAACATACCCACCCAAAATGACATCGTATTTATTTTCATGCAATTCTTTAAAGTCTTTTGTTAGAGTTCCATTTTGGAAAACCTCTCCTTTAGTGTCTTTAGGATCAGATAAATAGTATTCCACATTAAGGTTACATGTTTGCGCTAGTGTTTGCAACAGATTTATCTCTATTCCTGGATGCTTCATGTCAAAAGAAGTACCATTGTGTATTACAAAAGGAGGAAAGGGGTAGAATTTAGCTCTAACTGTTTTAAAAGTGTTGTCTGAAAATGCGGTTTCACTATAAATTATTGTATCTTCTTTTACTACTTGTCTACATGCAATCGAGGTTGAGGCTTCGGAATTTAGTACTGTTGTAAATATATTGAAGTCTTTTGTATTGTTTTGGTCTATTAGGAGAACAGCTATTGGTACTATATCTTCTTTCAACAATAATTTGAAAATCGTATTCGCAATCACTTCAGAATTTTCAAATACTGTAAATGATACAATTAAAAAAATTGCTTTGGGATTCCAACCTGGTAGTATTCTCATTGTACTAATGCTTTTTTTAAGTTTATCAAGGGACGACATTTCTAATAATATATATTTGAGTATACCTGTGTACTTTTTTCTAAAATATGGTATTCGCCTCGATAGAGTTAAGATGTAGTACAGCTTTTTTTCATTGCTTAGTTCTTTTAACAACAAGGAACGAAAAGGTATATCTTCAGTAGAGTTTTCAAAAATGACAATAACGCTTTTATGGAATTGGTCTCTAAAATAGTTTCGACACAGTTCAGCAGCACACATATTTAATGACTGTACGGTACTTAAGTTTGTTGAGGGGTCAATGTTTAATATTGATTCAGCTGATGCAATTAGAAATAAACCGATTATGAGAACCAGCATATTTTGTTCTTGCGACTTTGATGTGCTTTGCTTTAATTTACAATTTGTTTGAATAAAATTGTTATTTTTTTACTAAATTAATAATAAAACTTTTGCGTGTATGTAATTGATTCATGTAACATAGAATATTACTTAGAGTTAAAAATTGTGAGCTGGTAAATATATAGGAACACAACATTTATAAATATAAATACATATAATAATTGAATCATTTTGTCATGAAGTCATTTTGAAAATGGGTCACCTCCACTTTTTTAAATTCTACAGGAGGGGTAAACATCTTTTACAACATATCTTTAAGACTATTAGGAAAATAACTGTTTTTTGTATTTTTGGTTTTAGTATTTTACTATAGGTACAAATTGATGAATATTTAATATTTTTTTAATTTAAAATTCCTAGAAACCGCAGTTTTTTTAATAAGAGGTGACACATTTTCAAAATAATCAGATCATGTTGTAGAATGGCTATCTCTAGGAGATGACTCCTTTTCAAACTGAACTGGTTTGCGGGGTATGCTTCGTGTGACCAACTAGCCCGAAAATCCGGGACATGGCCCGAATTACGAAGTCGTGTC